>NC_137631.1:3375095-3707595 GCF_963383615.2 Lipophrys pholis | reverse complement strand
TCGCTGATAAAACTGAAGGGTGGAGGAGCTCCTGAAGGGTGGAGGAGCTCCTGAAGGGTGGAGGAGCTGATTCAGTGAGAGTTGTTTTCATTTAACCAAGTCTCCGTTAAAAACACGAAACCCATTTTATCCTCACTAATAAGATCATTAATTAAAAGTGACTCGCCCGACAGGGACCAAACATCAAATAAAGCAGATTGTGTGTAATGTGTGATGGATCCCAGTGGGTTCACACTGAGGCTGACACGCTGACGACTGTTGTCAGATTAGATAGTAACTGTGTGTTTGACCAGGCCGCCGGCCGCTTCAGATCACCGCGACGTTAAAAACAAAGCGGCAAAATATTCTGCTCAAATAAAAGTACCATTTGATCAATTTTTACTCAAGTACAAATAAAATTACCGGTCTAAAAATGTACTCCATTAAAAGTGAAAAGTAGCTCATGTAAAATGTACTCAGAGTAAAATTCACTTAGTTACTTTATTGACGGCGGGGGGATTGGTCCCTCCTCAGGAGAGAGCAAAAAAGCCACTGGGCTATAAATCTCAAATGTAAAGTCGTTGATCTTAATGAAAGAAATAACTTTACAAATTAAATAGCAGTTCAACTGTAAATCTATGATTTAAAGCAGTTAAACCGGTGCTGTGACTTTCCCTGAAACGGCCAAAGGAGACAAACCTCTAGTGTCTTTCATATGAAACGGTGCTCTACCTGTAAAGTAGAATGGATCAGTCATTAGTTACTTTCCACCTCGGATAGCGTCTTTGAAGTGAGCTGTGTGGGAGTCAGAGTCGTCTTTAGGGGCGTTGATCCGGGAACCACAGATCCGTTTAGTCTCCAAACTAACACTGATAAAAGGAATTTCCCAATTAATGATTCAACAGGCATGTTGGCAAACAATACTCCTTGGTCTGATCCTCTCACACCGGCCATATTTAGGTCCAACCTATTTGGTCCACTTGCATTCTGAGAGCGTCCTGAAGGGGGCGTCTCAGACAGGCCGGAGTCCAACTCTGGTGCTGGTCCTTTACAACTTAATCTGCACTAACTGGTTTGAAAGCACCCAAAGTTCAGATTGTTAGATAGAGTACGAGCTTCTTGTGTTTGCTTAGTTAACTCTTGTCAAATAGAGCAATACCTCTGACATAGGAATGTTTTTCTAAATTTATGGTTCCACCACAGCTTCCTAAATTCCTGGTGATCATGGGATTGTTGGAGACGTGTGGTTAATATATGTATCTACTTTACCAGAAGTCCTTTCATGGGAAAAAAAAAAGCCTGTTTTATGTCCCTTAGCACCCACTCTGCCAGACAGGGGCTATTCTGTGTCACTAATTATGAATCTGAGTACATGAAAACCCTGTTCTTGTCTCCAGTGTTGCCAGATTTGGCAGGTTTCAGCAAAAATGTAAAGGCCTCCCTTTTTCTTATCTATTATTATTATTATTTTTTCTTTAAAGCAGTTATGAAGCTTTTAAGAAATGTAATACTATTTGTGATGTAGGCTGATTTTTATGGCATCGGGGGATTTTTCTTGCGTTCGGGGTCAATCTGGCAACCCTGAGATCATCGAGTCAGTGGGTGGAGCTGCAGTTGGGGACGCACACCGGGAGTGGAGAGTTGAAATCCTCTGGAGCAGAGAGAAGTTCACACAAAACGGACCAGACAGAAAGACAGAAAGACTGAAGTCCTCCTAGTGGGGCCGAGCACTTCTGGTACTGCCGCCCCAGTGAACCTAGGATCGCTGACACAGTTTGTCAAACCAACTGTTTCTAATCTGGGGGTAAAGATGGATCAACATTTTAAATTTGACAAACAGATCAGTGCTGTGGTGAAGGCGAGTTTTTTCCACCTGAGGCAACTCGCAAAGATAAAATCCTCACTTTCAAAACATCATTTTGAAATACTGATTCATGCTTTTGTCACAACCCGGCTGGACTATTGCAACGCCCTGTACACCGGCATCAGCCAGTCCTTACTGACCCGCCTGCAGCTGGTTCAGAACGCTGCAGCGCGCCTCTTGACTGGCTCACAAAAATATGATGATATTTCACCCGTCCTCTCTTCTCTGCACTGGCTCCCAGTGCAATTTAGAATTGATTTTAAAATTCTGTTATTTGTTTTTAAATGTCTTAATGACCTTGCCCCTCGTTACCTGTCCGACCTGCTCGTGTCGTACTCCCCAACACGTTCACTCAGGTCAGCTGATCAAGCGTTGCTTTCGGTCCCTCAGACGCATCGCAAACTCAGAGGAGACCGAGCGTTTTCTGTGGTTGGTCCCAAACTGTGGAATGAGCTTCCTCTGTTCATTAGACAGGCTGACTCCCTTCATGTTTTTAAATCACATCTTAAAACACGCATGTTCTCTTTGGCTTTTAACCAGTGTTGAAGTTGACTTTTACTGCTATAAGTGTATTCTGTGCTGCCACTGTATTGTTGTATTTATAATTGTATTTTTATATTGTTGTACAGCACTTTGGTCAACTGAGTTGTTTTTAATAGTGCTTTATAAATACATTGGATTGGATTGGATTGGACCAGGAGAGAAGAGACGGGGGTTCCGGTTGCGCAGTAAGTCCTTCATACATGTTGAGTTTGTATGCAGCAGTGGGTCGTCAAGTGTGTGTGTATATGCAAACTTACCAAGCGATTACTGTGTCTTCTCTTCTCTTGTGAAACCAGAGTTATTGGGAAGTCAGAGAGCTGTATCATGTGCAGTTTATTATTGTCCATCAGCCATAACCGAACTATTGCACAACAGTGACCTTTCGTCACGCGTAAGTAGTGGTTCAGTCCAGCTACTCAAGGTTTGGTCAAAAGCACAAATACTGCAAATGGGTGGGTATTTGGAGTTCGCACAACTCTCCTGTCCCCAAAATATGATTTGAGGAAAGTAAACGTCCTATATATTTAAAAAAAAAAAATGGAATCATTTGTGTAAATCATATATGCATCACATAACATGTGTAACTTCATGAAGAGAATGGCCTCCTCTTCCTCACTTTGGTTTGGTCAGTGGAAGAGAAAGAAAACTGGTGTCAAGCCAGCCCTCACTTTGGAAAACGATTTCAAGCCAGCCGCCACTATGTTTGGCGGTGCGCCTATGCACTATGCATTGCCGTAAGAGCAAACGCAAATGGATTTCAAAATAAAAGTGATGTTTCAATGAACGAGATCTCGCCTCCATTCAGATAGTTAATAAAACACAAATTGATACTATGGCTAGTAATAACACACAAAAACAAAGAGAAAAAATGAATGTATCATTGATCCAAACTATTTAAAATTAAATATTAATAAAATGAATTGCTTGCAGAAAAAACAAAAACAAAACACATTGTCAGTCAGTCAGTGATGTATTAATGTTATTATAATACTATAGACAACAGGCCACTCTAATCACTTTATTCAAATTAAAGGCCCATCAGAAAACCAGATCGAGGCAAAATTGATTGATTGAAATGTTTATTTCGAATACGAAAACAATAAATTAACAACAAAGTTTTCCTCTCAAATAATGAATAACAGTAATAAAATAAAATAAATCAAGAAAAACATCGTCAGAGAGTATTCGAAAAGGAGTGAGAAGAAGTAAAAACTTATTTACTCTCACCCCTTGTCACAAGTAAATAATAAAATTACTTCCTTCCATCTCTTACACACACACACACACACACACACACACACACACACACACACACACACACACACACACACACACACACACACACACACACACACACACGTCCTGTGCAGCACATAGAATATATATACATACACGTCCATTCATACATATCTACAGACATAAACACCTGTACCCACACACAAGCCCACAGTGCAAGGAGAGAAACGAACAATAGAAATAACCAAAAGAAATGACCAGACATTTGCCCCTAAAAATAGCCTAGTGATTGGCCACACCTAGTGAGCCTAGTGATTGGCCACACCTTCTTCATCCTCGTACCTTTTATATTTATTATAAATATAAATTATATTTTTATATAGCATTTTAAACTGTCTCATATTTGGACATTGCTTCAATTCCATACTAAACCCGTTCAGTAGTCTCACCCCGCATACTGATAGACAAAACCGTTTTTTGGTCGTGCGAAATCTTGGTTGTTTAAAGTTACATTTCCTCCTTAGATTGTAAGACTCCTCATAATTTTTGAACAATTGTTGAATATTCCCTGGTAATAGATTATTTTTTGCTTTGAACATTGTTTGTGCTGTTTGGTACTGCACAGTGTCAGTCAGCTTGAGTAATTTTGACTTCAGAAATAACGTGTTTGTGTGTTCCTGATGAGCGGCTTTGTGAAGGATCCTATTGCTCTTTTCTAAACGATATTTATTGAAGATAATGTGGTTTTGTAGTTGTTGCGCCAAACTTCAGCACAGTACTGCAAATAAGGAGAGACTAGTGAACAGTATAGAGTATGAAGCGATCTTCCATCCAAGACCTCCTTTGCTTTATTCAGTACTGCGATATTTCTTGAGACTTTACTCTGTATATGTTTGATATGTGGTTTCCAGCTCATTTTGTCGTCTATAATTACCCCCAGAAATTTAATTTCACGAACTCTCTCAATTTCTACCCCCTCCACTTTTATTTTTACCTGTGCATTCATTTTATAATTGCCAAATAGCATTATTTTTGTCTTTCCTAAATTTAAGGATAATTTGTTGCTGTCAAACCATTTTTTTTAATTTGTTCATTTCTGTAGTTATTTCCTCCTGCAACTGTACTATATTATCCCCTGAGTGAAAAGGATTAGTGTCATCAGCAAACAGTACAAAATGCAGTAGCTTAGAAACCTTATACATATCATTAATATACAAAATAAAAAGTTTGGTACCCAATACTGACCCCTGGGGGACGCCACAAACAATCTCCAGACATGATGAGGAATAGTCACCCACCTTTACAAACTGCTGTCTCCCACTTAAATAACTTTTGACCCAATCAAGCACTATTCCCCGGACACCATGTCTTTCCAGCTTATTGATTAATATGTTGTGGTTGATTGTGTCAAATGCTTTCTTCAGGTCTATGAACACCCCTGCAGCATATTTCTTGTGGTCTATAGCATTGGTGATTAGTTCTATTGCTTCAGTTATTGCCAGTGTTGTTGATCTATTTGTTCTAAATCTATACTGATTCTCTGCAAGTATGTTGTGTTTTTCTAAGAATGAGTCCAATCTGTTGTTAAAGAGTTTTTCCAGTATTTTTGAGAATTGTGGTAATAATGAGACCGGTCTATAGTTAGTGAAATGATGCTTGTTCCCAGTTTTATATAAAGGTATGACCTTGGCTATTTTCATTTTATTTGGAAATGAACCAGTTTGAAATGAAACATTACATATGTATGTTAATGGTTTGGAGATGCCTTCTATTACCCTTTTCACTAGTGACATATCAATATCATTACAATCTGTAGATTTTTTATTCTTGCTTTTAGTGACAATATCCAATATTTCCTGTTCTGTCACAGCTTTAAGAAACAAAGAACAAGGATTTCTTTCTGGTATATGCTCTCCATAACTCCCAGTATCAGGGATCTGTTCTGCTAGTTCAGATCCAACGTTTACAAAGAATTCATTAAATCTGTCAACTACTTCATTCATGTCATAATTTTCCACATTCTTATCAATAAAATACTTAGGTAGACTATTGTGTGTATTACTGTTTCTTATAATATTATTTAGTATCTTCCACGTTCCTTTAATGTTGTTTTTATTATCCTCTAATATTCTTTTATAATAATCTTTCTTACTCACTCTTATATTAGTTAACTTATTTTTATATTTTTTTATATTTTTGTTCTGCCTCTATAGTTCTCTGTCTAATGAAAATTCAGGTTTAGATTAGATTAGATTAGTTATAAAAAAAAATCATTTAACTTCAAATTGATAACAGGCCAGATCAGGATGTGGTTTATGAATATAGGAGCCCTTTAAAAGCATATCTGGGCTTGAATTACTCTGATTTCAGATTGATCTTAAAATAATTTCCCTGTTATCATTGAACCATTCCAACTCAGACTGATAGTAGGCCACCCCAGGATGTCACTCACCAAGTATCAGCTCAATCTGATGTAGAATTTCAAAGAGCTATTTCAAATAGCAAATCTGAGCGGCCTTCACACTAACTTTGAACTGATATTAAAAAGAATTCCCTTGTTACGTATCATTGAACCAATCAAATTCAGACTGATAGTAGGCCACCCCAGGATGTCACTCAACAAGTATCAGCCCAATCTGATGTGGTTTATCAAAATAAGAGCGCTTTGAAATATCAAATCTGAGCTCCATCCATGTTAACTTTGAACTGAGATTAAAAAGAAATTCCCTGTTATCATCGAACCATTCCAACTCAGACTGATAGTTGGTCATCCCAGGAGGTCACTCACCAAGTATCAGCTCAATCTGATGTGGCATTTCAAAATAAGAGCACTTTGAAATAGCACTTCTGAGCTCCATCCATGCTAACTTTGAAATGATATTAAAAGAAATTTCCCTGTTATCATTGAACCATTCCAACTCAGACTGATAGTAGGCCACCTGTAGATATCACTCACCAAGTATCAGCTCAATCTGATGTGGAATTCCAAAATAAGAGCTCTTTGAAATGGCAAATTTGAGCTCCATTCATGCTAATTTTGAAATGATATTAAAAAGAATTTCCCTTTTATCATTGAACCATTCCAACTCAGACTGATAGTAGGCCACCCCAGGATGTCACTCACCAAGTATCAGCTCAATCTGATGTGGCATATCAAAATAAGAGCACTTTGAAAAAGCAAATCTGAGCTGCCTTCACACTAATTTTGAAATGATATTAAAAAGAATTTCCCTGTTATCACTGAACCATTCCAACTCAGACTGATAATAGGCCACCCCAGAAGGTCACTCACCAAGTATCGGCTCAATCTGATGTGGAATTCCAAAATAAGAGCACTTTGAAATAGCACTTCTGAGCTCCATCCATGCTAACTTTGAAATTATGTTAAAAGATATTTCCCTGTTATCATTGAACCAATCCAACTCAGACTGATAGTAGGTCACCTGTAGATCTCACTCACCAAGTATCAGCTAAATCTGATGTGGAATTTCAAAATAAGAGGACTTTGAAATAGCAAATGTGAGCTCCATTAATGCTAACTTTGAAATGATATTAAAAAACATCACAGTGATAGTGGACCATCCTGTTATACCGTTCAGTCAGTCTTAGGATATTCTGATTTGTCAGTTCAAAATAAAAGTCATTCAAAAATTTGCATATGACCAAACACTCAATATGACATTGCCTGTTTTAAAGTTTGATTAATTCCATAATTCCTAGTTAACATGAAAGCAATTTGTTTTGGTGAATTTCTAAAGGGCTTTCATTTTGAAGTGACACATCAGAATTCAATGATATTAACTGAGTGGTATCCTGGGATGGCCCTCTATCACTGTGATGTTGAATGACTTCATGATAACTATCAATTATAGAATTAATCAAACTTTAAAACAGGGAATTTCCATTTAATATCAGTTAAAAGTTAGTCATATGTGCTCAGATGAGCTTTTATTTTGAAATACCACATCATTTTGGGCTGATACTTGGTGAGTGACATCCTGAGATGACCTACTATCAGTCTGAGTTGGAATGGTTCAATGATAACAGGAAATTTCTGAATTTCAGTGGGCTCTTATTTTGATATGCCACATCAGATTGAGCTGATACTTGGTGAGTGACCTCCTGAGGGCAGTCTGAGTTGGAATGGTTCGATGATAACAGGGAATTTCTTTTTAATCTCAGTTCAAATTTAGTGTGACTGGAGCTCAGAAGTGCTATTTCTAAGTGCTCTTATTTTGAAATTCCACATCAGATTTAACTGATACTTGGTGAGTGACATCTACAGGTGGCCTACTATCAGTCTGAATTGGATTGTTCAATGATAACAGGGAAATTCTTTTTAATATAATTTCAAAGTTAGCATGAATTGAGCTCACATTTGCTATTTTAGCGGGCTCTTATTTTGCTATGCCACATCAGATTGAGCTGATACTTGGTGAGTGACCTCCTGGGGTGGCCTACTATCATTCTGAGTTGGAATGGTTCAATGATAACAGGGAAATTTCTTTTAATGTCAGTCTGATGTTAGTGTGAATGGAGCCCAGATTTGCTATTTTAGTGGGCTCTTATTTTGCTATGCCACATCAGATTGAGCTGATACTTGTTGAGTGACATCTACAGGTGACTAACTGTCTGTCTGATATAGAACAATTGAACAATAACAGGCATTTTCATCTTTAATATCAGTTTGAATTCTCATCAATGAGAGCTCAGATGCATTATTTCAGTGGTCTTTTTTTTTCTCGATATGACACATACTGAATAGGTCAATCCTTCTTAAATTCAAATGGTTTATGGCAACAGAGGGATAAAATTTTTTTCAAAGATTTTGTTTTGTTGGCTTTTAATTTAAAAGATGTCATCAGAATGGGCACATGGTTATTTTATTATAGTAATATTAATACACCACTGACAGAAAATGAGTTTTCTATTTATTTTTTGTGTTTTGTGTTGCTTTTTCAGCTAGTAAGCTTTGTAACTATTTGACTCATAATAGTTATCCAAGTATTAATGCATTCATGTTGCCTATTATTAGCCGTAGTATTAATTTGTGTTTTATTAACTATCTGAATGAAGGCGAGGTCTCGTTCATTGAAACGTCACTTTTATTTTGAAATCCGCTTGAGAATGGTCTTACGGTAATGCATAGTGTATAGGCGCACCGCTAAAAAGAGTGGTGGCTGGCTTGACGTCGATCTCTGAAGTGGGGGCTGGCTTGACACCAGTGAAAGACTGGAGGTGAAACGGCTTCAGTGAAATATCACAACATGCGATTCGGTTCAATTCAAAACCAGAAACGTGTGTTTGCATCAACTCGACATGCCAGTGAGGCGGCTGTGATGAAAACCTGTGATTCTCTTGGGGTCGCACAGGATTCAGGTTGTAGCGGAGCTGATCAAAAACTGATAAGGAAAGGTTACACTGCAAAAATTAAATACACATCAGCCACGACACAAGCCTCTATTGTTGGGACTCCAAAGTGCCCGTGTTGTTAGGTGTCGGTGTGTGGAGTGTCCTTGGCTCGGCTGGATGGTCCATCATTTCTTCATTTATGAAATAAATAAAAAAAAGAATGAAAATGTAAAATTTCACTACTTATTTCCAGAAGTCATTTAGGTAAAACGTTTTGCTCCTGATCAATCCAGTCTAATTATTAAGACCTTCAATCTGCCAAAGAAATGAGACTTGTGACAATTTATGTCTCAGCTGCTGGAGATTAGTGATATAAGTGGTTTGAAACAAACCCATTCATGTATTATCAGGCTGCATGTTCAGAAAAATACAATTCAACTATGTTCATTATGTGTGTGAGTCAGTAGACTTTCTGTCCACATTTTACTGTTTGGTCTGTTCAGTTCAGGATGGACGAGAAGCATTGCTGTGTCCAGCTGTTGGTGAGTCCGTCCAGGGGACTCATGGACGAGCAGTTTGTCATCCTGGTCCAGAATACAGGCCCTTGTTCCCAGCTGACCCTTCACTCCTTCCACCAGTGTGATGACGGTCACAGTTGGGATGCGTTTGCTCACTACATGTCTGATGCCGCCGGCAATGTGAACGGTACAACATTCTCCACATGGCCTCTAATGAAGGGAAGCTGAGCAGAAAATGTTGTCTAAACTTTGTTCCTGTCTTCTTCACAGTGTCCAAGGACTACAGCCTGGGTGGGACCTATTGTGGGATTGAACCGATGGGTCTACTGTGGAGCCTCAGACCAGTTCCAGGCAGCAAACCTGGACTCAGGTAGACCGCCCGGGCTGAATGCGTGCAGGTGACGTTAACCAGGATTGAATCATGTATTAGTAACCGACTGCTCCTGGCTCAGGATGCGGAAGAAGAATGTGGAGCTGCCCGTGGTGGTCACAGTCTCGGTGTACCAGGGCCACAGGAAAGAGGGCTTTGCAGACCAGGTACCTCTTGCCAGTGTGGTGGTGGAGCGCTGGTACATGGCGCCTGGTGTCCGCAGGATCCTGGTCACAGAAGGTGGACTCACTGCCGCCCTCTTCCTGCCCCCAGGTAGGACCAGAAGAATGTCAAGAACTCATGAAATACCTTCAAACATCACTTTCTGGTATGATCTTGGACATCAGTGATATGTTGGCTTGTGTGTAGGACCTGGACCTTTCCCTGCCGTCCTGGACCTTTGGGGGGGTGGGGGGCAGTTGGTGGAGTATCGTGCGGCGCTGCTGGCCTCACACGGTATCGCGGCTCTGGCTCTCGACTACCTGACGGCAAACATCATCAAGGAAACGAGAAAAATGGTGAACTTCCAGTACATTGAGGTAAATCTGTCCATTAGTCTTTCCAAGGTGTTACAGTTCTTCTTCTTTTTCCTGAATCAGAGTCGACATCTAGTGATTTGACTTTCCAGCGGCCTCTCAGCGAATATGCAAATGTTACAGTGGCAGCTGCTGATAATTTTCTTAGGGCGGCTCTTCATTATTATTCGATTTCAGCCAATGTGAACTGAATTTAAATATAGCGAATTCATAAACCACACTACAACAATCTTGCCTTCAGTGATGAAACATTATCGTTCTTTTGGACAGCCAATGATTAGAGAGCACTTATTAAGACATTAACATACAAGCAGGTGCTTCATTAGTCCCTTTTTATAAAATGAATGTGTTTTGGGGCTTTAATTCAAATGGTCTGAGTTTAGGGAAAACAAAAGGCATATCAGGTTTATTTTCAAACAACACATCAAGTCATCTTTCAAAGTATTTTAGAATGCTTTAGAAACCTCAAAATAAAAGAAGTGCACAATAAATGTTTTTTTTTAAGCTCTTGGGTTTTCAGTCATTAATAAATATGAGCATATCTAAACATTAACAAACCTGGACGCATTTGATAAATTCTGAACACATTTCTTGTTTGTGTGAATTTTAAAATAAGTATTATGGAGAAAGTGGAACTTGACCTGCAGCTTTTCAGACAAATTTCAAACTCTTAAATTAGAAGAGACGCGACAGAGACTCACCGCTTGTTGTCTTCATCTCAACATCTCATAGAAACACCAGAGCTAACCAGAACTGACTTTAAGCCAATCACAGAGCAGCTCTGGAGATTTAAAAGTCTCAGACATCAAATGATGCTGATTGGTTTAATTGGATGTCAGTCTGGTGTTAATCAGTCATTGGTGAGATCACTACTAAATCCCGCCTCCTCAGGCTTTCTTCAGTGCCATTTTGACAGTATTAGTTTATTGATATATATTTTATTATGCTGTCAAAAATAATACGTTCATTTAATTAATTGATTTGAAACGTTTAACTCGTACTTTTTTTTTTAAATGTAATTAACAGAGTTTTGTTTACTTCAGGGTTCTTGTTTTTTTACTCCCATACCAGAGCAGCGTCTGTGCACAGCACCGTGACAACAGAGCAGCATAGTACCGAGTGGAATAATATTAAGGTAGAAAGTTTCGTTTTGAAAAGTTCCCTGATGGCTGATTGAGAAAGTTAAAGTCATTAGCTTTATTTTGTAAAGACTAATTTACCGACCACAGAAGTAATTCTGCACCAAAACAGCAGGTTGCCATGTTGGCTGACCAGTAGCCACCAAACTGCTAAAACTGGAGGAAATACTGCAGGTAAAATATAAATTTCTCCTCTTTGTCAAAGTGGTGGACCTGCACTATAATAAAACCCAGACTTATGTTTGATGTTTATTGATTAATTTATGTTTTTATTATTTTGTTAATCTTAGAAACAGTTTCACCAAAAGCTAAAAGGACGTTATAAAATGTTTTTGAATTTAAATATAGTCTCTGTGTGTTGAGTCGACATTAATTCAGGGAAGGCAGTACCTTCCCAAGGCTGAATGGAAATTAATGAAATGTTAATTTTGAATATTTGTTTTAATTAAATAATAATTTATTTTTCAATTTCCGGTAGCTTACAGTACCTATAGGTTTGAAAGTGTCAGCATTTTGTGCTTTTCATTGCCCAAATGACTCAACACTGCTATTTCCTGGTACGGCAGAGAGGCTGCACGAGTCACTCACTCCTGCGCTGTCTTACTGTGAAGGCCACACCCCCCTTCCGAAGGCCACACCCCCCTTCTGAAGGCCACACCCTCTCCTGAAGTTCGTTGACAGCAGACACCCGGTTGTATGAGTTCTATCTCTGCATTTTACCTTTCAGGGACTCCATGGTCAAAAACCCCTCCGTTACCTCAAAACTGCCGTTAACACCTCAGATAAAAGTATTTTCTGATGTTGTTACTTTCATCCAGTGCTTTAGAATACAACTTAAAGGATTCTGTTTTGTTTAACTGGCTGCCTCCACCATTCATTCTTTCACAAACCCGCTTTTGTAGAAAGCTTTACATGCCTTGGCTACTTTGAATACCTGCTAAAAACCTTCCAGTTCGACTGGAGTCGCAGTTCTCCTGTAAATTAGCTGTCAACCTCGGAGCAGTCGCCACCTGTTGACAGCTTGCTAGCATAGTTAGCATTCCTCGTGCTAAAGTGACGGCAACCATTTCTTGGCATGTCAGACATGTAGCTACTGTTTGGACTTCAGCGAACAAATTTGCATGCATTTGTGCATAAGGGCTTCATGGGGGGAAAGCAAAGCCGTGAGGCTGGAAAGACACCGTATCGCAACAAACAACGGTCACTGTGTCTGAAGTGCACCATCTGTTGGGGAAACCAGGGCATTGCAGGCAGTGAAGTTGCGGTGTTTTCAAAGTTCTCCACTCTGGAAGCCGTTTTCAGCCTCCTGAAACACGCCGCTGTGTGGACGACAGGCCAGAAAGGCACGGTGACATGATTAGATAAGAATATCCTTTATTCATTTAGCAAATGGGAGAGATTTGCAGTGTTACAGCATCAAAGCAGAAGAAAAACACAGTAACAAATTAAATTAGATAAAAATGTGCACTATCATGCACACAGAGCATATAAGGATGGACGAAGAGGGGAGAGGAAGAGGGAGAGAGAGCTCTCTGACCAGCCCTCCATTCTGGGGCCTGTTCTGTTCTGCAAAGTTCTCCATGAGCAAAAATTGCTAAAAGGACCTTAATCGTATAATATTGCACATTTCAACTGTGGACGTGGTAAAAACAACAAACAGAACAGCACGAACAAATAAAACATCTTGATCCAATTTTGAAAATTGGCTAAAATAGCAAAAAAAATAAAAAATCTTTTAAACTGTTATGAAACATCATAAATACATCAATTGGTTGGAAAAGCAGTTTTTACAGGGATGTCAACAATTAGTAACTTCTCGGTTAATGTGCGTTACTGATAAACTTCAGCAGACTTTCTGCAGAACAGTTCAGGGTCAAAAGTCTCTCAGATCAGCAGTTTGCTTGTTTGAATATCTCAAATGGGGCCTGACAAGAAGGACTTGATTAACTTCTTGTTTTCTGCCCGCAGACTGCCTACATTTACCTGCGGGAGCATCCTCAGGTCCTCGGTAGCAGGATCGCCATGGTGGGACTTTCCTTTGGCACCAGTGTGATCCTCAGAATGGCTGTTTACTCCGAGGTTATAAAGGTAACCGCAGAGGACATCTACTGCCCTCTTCACAGAAAGCAAAATGTTTCCTGTCATTATTGCCACACAACATGTATGTCAGTCACTATCTTAATTGAAACCATGGGCAGATCTACTGGGAAGGCTTCGGCCTGGCACACACTGCAGGATTTTTAAAATCTTCACCGATCAAGAGACCACACACTTGATGATCACGAAAGGCAGATCGCACAAGATCTTCTCCTTCTGCTCTGGTTGTGTGTGGTGTGAACTGCAGAGCTCACTTCTATAAAGCTATATATATATATATATATAGGTCTATGTTCCTCACACTCAATATTCCAAATCTCGTGTAGTCAAATGTGACTTCAGTGTAAAACACGACCTGTAGATGTAAACAAACCTGCTGCTACAAATCAACCTCAGGCCGATATTACGACTCAGGATTTTCTTTTATGGAGGTAACTTCAGGTTTAACCCTGGGATTTCTGTACTGCGAAGCAGATTCACTTCTTACTGGGATAAATCCTCTTGGTAATCTGATGTTTAACTCCGGAGCAGAGATTGAAGGCGCCGCCTACTGACCAATCAGATTTCTTGGAAAATGACCTTCCTATTTTTACAATATCCAGGTTGGTGCGCGGATTGTCCCGCCCACTTGGAGAACTAAAGAGCGACGATTGTCTCTGTTCTCCATGCTCCCTGTTTTAGATTTTGTTCGTTGTAAGAATCTAATGAAACAGATTGTGACCAGGCGTGTGTCACTTGCAGTTAAAATGTGTGTTTCTCCAGCTCAGATGTGCAGTTTGTATCAGTGGGACTCATGTGCAGCCACTGGACCAAGACATTGAAGGCATTCTGAGAGCCATGGACACGTAAGTCAGAGTGTTGATCCTTTTAAGCCCATGTTCTTCTTTTAACCCTCCTGTTATGTTCATTTGAAGCCGATATTCAGATTATTTCACAGTCTCTGGTCATTAAAGTTTACTTGTTGGGGAAGAATAAACAAAGATTTTGACATTTCAAAGGGTTCATATAGTTTTTCTTGTCTTTTGTTAACTGACTTTTTGTAATGTCACCCTACAAAGCATCAGTGCCCATGTCGTGGGACGGAACTGAGGCTCAAGTGCAGACAGCAAAACAGGAGACACAGAATTTGAATTACGGATTTATTTAAACTAAAAGGGCGGGAACAAAAAACCCTACTAAGGCAAAAACTAAAACTAAGAAGAAAACAGAAAACGATCGGGAAACTCCTGACGGAAAAACTACTAGAAAACAAAGTACAAACGATCGCAGCCAAAGAGGACGGGCGGAGGAGTCTGGCACAGGAGTGGGGAGACTCAGCTGCAGAGTGGGAAGGTTAGAGGGGATCGTAGTTCCAGGCAGGCAGGAATCCAGTTACGCATAGGACCAGGCTGAAGTATTTTACGGTTTGGCGTCGGTTCATGTTCAACTGGTGTTTATATAGAGGTGCAGGTGGGGAGGCCACTCCCCGCCGCAGCTGGAAGCAGTTGAGTTTATTGGAGGTGAGGTCATGCCCATGAGGCAGGGAGGCCACCAGATGGTGCCAATGGACCAAATTAGGTTTGAGAAGTGGAGGGCATGACAGCCCATCCTTCTCTAAGCAGAGGTTACAGGCGTGTGATGAGCCCCGTTTTGTCCAACCAGGAAGTTTTTTAAGACCCGGACTGATGAGGAGAACTACACAATCATGCGGGATATGTCATTGCCCATAACCACGGACCCTTTAAACAAGGTGGATGTGAGTATTACCCTCCAGCTGACCCAAACACAAGCATCAACTTCACAATCAGAAACTTACACAAAGGGGCTGTGTCGTCAAACCGAAGGGAAGACTTCAGGGGAGAAAGACTCTCAAGGTCGGGCAGTAGTAATAGAAGAGTACAAATTTTGTTGAGAGCCACATTTGTACTGCTGTAAAGAAACATTTCCTAAAATGGTTCAGCCCCAGCATCAATGTTGTCAATGTCGCTGGAAACAAACGGGCAGGTGAGAGAGCTGCTGGGGTTTTTTTGTCTGCAGGTTGGACGACTGCAGTGTCCTCTGATGCTGATTGTTGGTGAGGACGATCAGAACATACCCGCCCAGGAGTGTGCAAACGATGTAAGTTTGGTGAGAAACACCAACATGCAGGACATAGGCTGGCACAAGTTGACGTAGAATTCACTGATCTGTTCTTTTTTCTTTCTTTTTTTTCTTTCTTTCTTTTTGATTTACATTTTTTTATTATTTTTCCACAAACGATACACAATTATATATACATATCAATGCTTGTATAAAACTCTACAAACACAATCCCCCCCCCCCCCCCCCCCCCACACCCAACAGAAGAAACAGAGGGAGACCACTGACTCATTCTGTTATTGCTTTGGTACAAAAAAAAAAACAGGTTCTGTTTTATAGTTCAATTCAATTCAATTTTATTTGTAAAGCGCTAAATCACATCAACAAACATCTCAAAGCGCTCTTACAATGATAGAGTACAACAGGACCCAACTAAACCCTTCCAAAGCAAGCAGGTGTAACAAGCAACAGTGGCCAGGAAAAACTCCCTCGCATGGAGAGAAGTTCAAGAACTCCCTCTTCAGGAAGAAACCGTGGGGCGGACCCTAGACTCTGGAAGGACGGCCATCCGCCTTGACCGGTTGGGGGGAGAAGTACATGGGATAGGACAGGGAGAGAGAGGAATAGAAGAGGGAGAGAGAGAGTGGCAGACAGGCCAGATAAGTACAAATACTAAGAAAAGTCTATGATGAGCGTTGGTCTGATGATGAGCCAATCTCAGTCTGGAGTTTAAGGGCCGTGCCGTTGCGGTGGGGTCCCGGTGCTGTGGTGGGGTCGGGGAGTAGGACCGTCGTAACTCCACTCTGTGAGTCTTGGGTCTGATCCCCTGGATCCTGCTCCCCTCCTGTCAGGGAGAAAAAAGACGGCGGCAGTATCTGGTGGCTACAGTAATGTTGTTACACAGAGAGAAAGAAAGAAAGACAAGAAACAGAAGCTCCAAATGTAGAGTTCCTCCCTTTAACGGGAGAGAAAAATCCCCTCAGCAGTCTAGGCCTATAGCAGCTCAACTTAGTGGTCCTATTTTATTCCTATTTTATTCCTAAGGATAAGCTTTATCAAATAGGAATGTTTTTAGTCTACTCTTAAATAAACGAATGGTGTCGACCTTTCGGACCGAGGCTGGTAGTTGATTCCAGAGTAAAGGAGCCATATGGCTGAAACTCCTGCCTCCTGTTTTACTTTTATGGACTTTAGGGATTACCAACAGTCCTGCATCCTCAGAGCCAAGGGCTCGTGGAGGGTGATAAACTTCTAGAAGTTTCTCGATATAGGACGGAGCCTTCTGATGAAGAGTTTTATATGTGATCAGAAGGATCTTGAATTCTATTCTAGATTTAATTGGAAGCCAGTGTAAGGATGCTAAGACTGGGGAGATGTGCTCTCTTCTTCCAGTTCTGGTTAGTAAACGTGCAGCAGCGTTCTGCACTAGCTGTAAGGTCCTAACAGAGGAGTTTGGACATCCTGACATTAGGGAGTTACAATAATCTAATCTTGAAGTCACAAAGGCATGAATAATTTTTTCTGCATCTTTGAAGGACAAGAAGTTTCTAATTTTTGCAATATTCCTTAGATGGAAGAAGGCTGTCCTGGAGACATGTTTAACATGGGAAATAAAGGACAGATCCTGATCAAAAATAACACCCAGGTTCCTAATATCACTGTTAGAGGTTAAGGTAATATTATCTAAGGTAATCAGACTATCTGAAAAGTAATCCCTGAGCTTTTTAGGACCTAGGATTAGAACCTCAGTCTTGGATGTGTTGAGCATTAAGAAGTTGATAGACATCCAGGACTTAACGTCCCTGAGGCAGGACTCTAGTTTAACAAGTTGGTCGGCCTGATTGGCTTTAATTGATAAGTATAGCTGAGTATCATCTGCATAACAATGAAAGTTAATGCTGTGTTTCCTAATTATATTTCCGAGTTGTATTTGCTGAAAGCATTCCAGATGACTGTTAGGTTTAACCAGTTCCTCTGTTATGGGGCTAACGGACGGTAGGGTTTGATGGATGTTATCCCTAAGCGTTGTAATTTTATTTTGAAAGAACTTCATGAAGTCCTCACTACATATATTGTTAGGAATGGTGGGCTCAACGCTATTTTGGTTCTTGGTCAGTTTGGCTATAGTACTGAAAAGAAACCGAGGGTTGTTTTTGTTTTCCTCTATTAAGGATGAGTAGTAATTAGTTCTACTTCTACTCAGAGCTTTCTTATAAGTTTTGAAGCTATCCTTCCAGGCTATATAATCTAGCTCTGTTTTTGTTGAACGCCAAGTTCTTTCTAATCTACGGGAGCGTTGTTTAAGCTCGCGGGTTGATGAGTTAAACCATGGGGATGACTTTTCCTGTTTTTTCATTTTCATTTTTTGAGGAGCTATGTCGTCTAGCGTTGTTTTTAGCATATCTGTCAGACTGTTTGTTAGGTATTCAATGTCTGAGCTAGCAACAGTATACGGGTCTATAGCAGAGGGAATTCTTTCCTTGAATTTAGTTACTATGTTATCAGAGAGAGACCTGGTTAACACGGCTTTAGCCGGAGGTTTATAACTATTTAGAACAAAGTCAAAGGTTATTAAGAAGTGATCTGACAGGAAATCATTGTGAGGAGAGATGGTCAGATGCTCTATATTCAAACCATAAGTTAGAATAAGGTCTAAGGTGTGTAGATGTTTATGGGTAGGCCCGTCTACTACCTGAGAGAAACCTAGAGAGTCAAGTGTAGATTTAAAGCTGGCACTGAAACTATCATTTTCTACGTCAACATGAACATTGAAGTCTCCTACCATGATAACCTTATCTTTAGTCAGGGCTAGATCTGACAAAAATTCAGAGAATTCAGTTAGAAAAGTTGAATAAGGTCCAGGAGGACGATAAATGATTACAAATTCTACAGAATTTACTATTTTATTTGACGGGTGTCGCATGGTCATGCTCAGACTCTCAAAAGAACTAAAGTTGGGTTTTGGGTTCATGTTAATTAGTAACTGAGAGTTAAAGATGGCTGCCTCCACCCTCCTCCACCACTTTCACGAGCTATTTGAGTGTTAATATGTCTTGGAGGGGAGGCTTCATTTAGACTAACATACTCATCTTTACGTAGCCAGGTTTCTGTTAATCCAAAGAGATCAATGTTGTGTTCGGTTATCAGATCATTGACTAGAAGAGCTTTGGATGATAAAGATCTAATGTTTAGGAAACCACATTTAATTTTTTTGTCTTGATTTTGTCTAGTTTCACACTTGATACGGATTAAGTTTTTGTAGTCATTAGAAGTTATTTTCCTAGGTTTAGATAGTTTTATACTTGTGGTGGTCCGAGGGATAGACACAGTCTCTATGGGATGTTTAACTAAGTTAGCTATGGTTGGTGACTGCCCAGAGGGAAACTCAGAGAGGCGTGTAGGACTGCGACTCTGTTGCCTGGTCCCCACTCTGGTGCGTCAGGATGGAGGAGCTAAGCTTTTAGCTATGTTTCTAGATAAGAGGTACGCTCCATCCAACGTGGGATGGATGCCGTCCCTCCTGATGAGACCAGGCTTGCCCCAGAAGGACTTCCAATTATTAATGAAGCCTACCGAGTTACTGGGACACCACCCTGACAGCCAGCGGTTAAAAGATGACGTGCGGCTAAACATCTCGTCACTGATGAGGTTTGGGAGGGGGCCAGAGAAAACTACTTCGTCTGAAATGGTCCGCGCGTATGTGCACACTGACTCTACGTTAGCTTTGAGGACCTCAGACTTCTTCAGGCGAACGTCGTTTCCACCGCAGTGGATTACAATCCGTTTAAATCTCCGTTTATTCTTGGCCATTAGCTTTAGCTGGGACTCAATGTCGCCTGCTCTGGCCCCAGGCAGGCAGCTAACTGTGGCCGCTGGTTGTCCTAGGTTAACGTGTCTCACTATTGAGGAGCCAATAACCAGCGTGTCCTTCTCAGCCAGCGTGCTGCTGAGTGGGGCAAACATATTGGAGACACTGACGGAGGCCTGCGGGGTGTAGCGGGGGTGTCCGGTAGACTTCTTGCTGCTACGTTTACCCCTGGCAGTCACCCAACCGCCCTGTTCCCCCGGCTGCTCGGGGGCCACTGAGGGGGGGTTAAAGTTAGCAGCTACCTGCGCTGCTAAGCTAGAACGCTCCCCTCCAGCTAAACCTGGCGGCTGTTTACTAGCTACAGGGCTAGCCCTAAGCTCGACAGAGAGGAGACGTTCCTCAAGCTGACTCAGCCTCGCCTCAAGTGCTACAATAAAGCTACACTTTTCACAGGTCCCTGTGTCAGTAACTGAGGTCGAGGTGTAGCTAAACATCTGACATTTGGAGCAGGAAAAAATAGGAGGAGAGGAGGGGGAAGCCATGGCTAAACAGGTGCTAATAGGAGCTAAAACAGCTAAAACAAAGCAAAGACAGAGAGAAACTGGAAGGCAATCACCTTTTCGGTTTAGGAATCCGGTTCTTTCCGTGCGGTTCTTTTCGTCCAGTAGCTCACCTGCTCTGAGCTCACCTGCTCTGAGCTCACCTGCTCTGAGCTCACCTGCTCTGAGCTCACCTGCTCTGAGCTCACCTGCTCTGAGCTCCTAGTTGTGGACATACCTTCGTCCCTTCCTCATGCGGTCATCATTGCAATGTATCTGCCCCATTTCTGTTTATATTTGTGCACCTTATTTGTGATCCTGTAAGACATGTTTTCATAAGCAGCAACCTTTGACAGTTCCGCAGTCCGTTCATCAAATGGGGGAGTTCCTGAGGATTTCCAGTGTCTGAGCAGAATTTGTTTTCCAATCATGATCACAGTCTGTGTCCAGTCCTTCAGTGCATTAGGCAAGTTCAGCAAAACCTTTGAGTGTCCAAGAACATACAATGATGAACAGAAATCCAAGTGTACACCTGATACATTTTGTAGAAAATTATGTATTCTCATCCAGAACAGTTGAATTTGTGGACAAGACCACAGAACATGTATTAAAGTACCATCACAGTGTTTACATTTCCAACATAATGTTGAATCTAGCAACCCCATTCTAAATAATCTACTTGGTGTCCAATAAAAGCGGTGTAATATTTTAAACTGCATTAGTCTCACTCTTAGGTCTCTGGATAAAGTACCACCATTGGCACATATTTTTGCCCACTCCTGGTCATCAAAAGAAATCCCTAAATCTTTTTCCCATACCCATTTCAGAGAGGCCATGTTTTTATTCTCACTGAGGCTGAACAACAGCTTGTAATATTTTGAAGCCCCCCCCCCCCCCCCCCCCAATATCTTAAAAATTGCATTTACTGGATCTGCAGTCTGTGGGGCCTGATACTGTGAACTAAACACTCCTTTCAAAGCATGACGAATCTGAAAGTACTTCCACATGTGGTTCCTGCCCAGCCCATATTGTTGTGATAGATCCTCGAATGATTTAATTATATTCCCACTGTACAGGTCCCCCATAGTGCCAATCGCTTTCTCCAACCATTCGGTCCATACGAAGGAAACTTTATTAATACAAACTTTTGGATTCAGCCAAATACTCAATGTGCAATTTAAATAAGGGTCAACATCTACAATCTTTAGAATTCTTTTTCCACATCTCCTGAAGATGGGATATAATAGGGTGGAATTTGTCACCCTTCCTAATTTTACTTGACAGACAGTTTATTAGTGGTAAAGGTGCTGCTGCAGATTGCTCTATGGGGTGCCATGGTGGGGCCCTTTCTGGAGGCAATGCCCAATGTGCAAGGTGTCTCAAGCTGTATGCATAGTAATAAAAGAGTAGTCTTGGGAGTCCCAGCCCCCCCCTCTTTCTGTTGAAGTTTCCCAAGATGCATTCGTGGGCGCTTACCATTCCAGAGAAAATCTTTACAAATAATATCAAATTTTTTGAAATAACTTAGAGGGATCTGTAGGGGGAGAGAATGTAGCAGATAGTTGAGTTTGGGTCAAAGTTCACTTTAATAAGATCATCCAGATGAGGAGGAAACGGAATGCCAAGATATTGTAAACCCCGCCTAGGCCAGGAGAAATTACCCTCCTGAAACAATGCTGTGGGACAAAACTTTGTCAATGGCAGGGCGCTGATCTGTTCTGAAGAATAAGTGCGTGAAAGAAGGCAGAGCTGAAGAGGAGGAGGACGGAAGACTTGGTTTTAAAGATACTAGAAAGCATAAAGCTGCACATCCACACTGAAAATCCAGAATGTGACTCATAGACGCCAGTTTGCTTCAGTGTGGGAAAATTCAACAGAGGGAAAATGTGGTGGTAGTGACCCTGTCTGGTAAGATATTAGGTCCTGGTATGATCCCACTGGGAGTATTTTTTTTATTTATTTTTTTCCTCCCAAGAATTCATTCAAACATGTTATTTTTAATGCTGACAAAAATAACACGTTAATTTATTGATTTGAAACGTTTAATTCGTTAAAAAAAAATTAAGGTAATCTTAAAAATGGGAATCTCTATTAAATTTCTTTAATGACTCACTGTTGATCATCATCTTCAGCATCAGAGTCACTTTCAGTCGTGGGGGGGGGGGGTTCTGGTTCTGAATCCTCAGAGGTGGTTTCTTCTCCCTCTGGTGTGGTGTGTTTAAAAGCTGCCACCATATTACTCCCATTGTCTGTTATTACTGTGATGATCTTGTCATGTGATATGCCCCACTCTCGCATACATTCATCCACGCATGCTTTGATTGTTACGTTCGGCCACTTTCACGCCTATATTTAGTTAGGAATCTTGTTCTTTTTGCCATTTCTATATTTAGTTAGGTGAAGGTGAATTACTTTTTTCTGTAACTCATCTTTGTTATCCTCCGTGTGCTGCTGCTCTTTTATTAAGCTGCTGGAACAAAAATTTCCCTGACGGAATCGTCCCAAGGGATAAATAAAGCAAAGTATGGTTTTATTGCAGTGTGTGGATGGGCTAGTTGTCCTAGGGCCAGCAATATGTGTTGTGGTGTTTGGAGTTCAGCATAAAAATAGCCTGAACTTATGGCCAGGAAGGAAGCAGTCGGTCCTTTGTTTGTCCATAGATCAATTCCAATTGATACCTTCCGCACAGCAGCCAAGCTCCTTTTGAACTTTTGTAATTCAGCTTCATAAAGTTTGTCAATCAGATTACTTAATTTTTTTTTTTTTTCTGGAACAGTCAGTTTCTTATCTATTGTCTCCAGTAGGGATGTCCCGATCCGATCGGTAGATATCGGATCGGGGACGATATTGGCAACAGGTAAGAGTACTGATTGAGCTGGAGCCGCCACGCCTCTCCTGGGAAGAGCAGAAAGTAGGAAAAACACAGCAGGCAGACAAACACACAGGCGCCTGCCAGGATCATGACAACTTAGTTTTAATCTCTCCCTCTCCCTCTCTCTCTCTCTCTCTCTCTCTCACCCCTTACTACCTTCACTGACTATTTCCCTGCCAATCAGCAACCTTGTTGATAATACAGATGAAGTGAAGTGGGTGTGGATTATTACAATATTTTGACACGTCTGATATTATATTTTGTTTATTTATTTCAACCATAAATACAGTGAGCAGAAAATATGACAAACAAACCAGCGAGCAGGCTTGCATGCGTGCCTCCACATCTGGAGGGTTGCAGTTCAGCCATGTTTCTGTAAAAACCAGCCCGCCGCAGTCAGTGATGTTGAGCTGAGATCTCATCATCAGTCTGAGCTCACCCAGTTTGTTAGAAAGTGACCGGACAGTCGCCAGGAGAATCGTTGCAAAAGCCTGAAGCAAACAGACTGGGAGCGCCAAGCCTCCATGTTCACGCCGATAATGCCAAAAAACTAATCGGAACAAATGCTGGCATGGTAGGCTATATGAAATGAATTGTCAACCAGAAAATAGAATCCTATTAGAAATTTGATCCCAACGACTGGGATCATGCAACGCAGTGGAGAACATTCCCATGTCCCATCGTCTTTGAAGAGTCGCTTTCAAATGATTTGAACACAGCCGCAACCAAAGGCAGTTTTTTTTTTTTAAGATAAATGTTTTTCCAGTCCTGCTTGATGAATTGATTTCCTGTCTTCCAGGTGAAGGAGATGATGGAGCGAGCGGGGAACAGCCATCTGCTGACCGTCCTGTCGTACCCTGACGCAGGTCACCTGATTGAACCCCCGTACACACCACACGTTCGATTCAGCAACTTCAAGCTGGACAGCAAAGACCACATCAGTAGGTTCTCCTTGAGAATTTTTCTGACTGAGCTGTTGAAAGGCTGATGGTCTTGATTAAAATCTAACACCGTTTCCTCTGTGTGAAGTAATGGTTCTGTGGGGCGGACAGACGGTGGCTCATTCCCGAGCTCAAGAGGACTCCTGGAAGAAGATGCTGGTCTTTCTAAAGGAGATTTTGTATGGTGGACGTACACCTGGTTTAATTCCTTTTTCCAACCTTTAACTGTGATTAAAGTTAATGGTTTGATGAACGTTTGCTGATAATTCTGTGAAAGTGTCATGCCCTCCACTTCTCAACCCTAACTTGGTCCGTTGGCACCATCTGGTGGCCTCCTGTCTCATGGGCATGACCTCGCACTTCCAATAAACTCAACCGCTTCCAGCTGCGGCGGGGAGTGGCCTCACCACCTGCACCTCCTATATAAACACGGCATGACCACGAGCCGACACCAAACTGTAAAGTACTTCAGCCTGGTCCTATGCGTAACTGGATTCCTGTCTGCCTGGAACTACGATCCCCTCTAACCTTCCCGCTCTGCAGCCGAGTCTCCCCACTCCTGTGCCAGACTCCTCCGCCCGTCCTCTTTGGCTGCGATCGTTTGTATTTTGTTTTCTAGTAAGCTTTTCCGTCAGTAGTTTCCCGATCGTTTTCTGTTTTCTTCTTAGTTTTAGTTTTTTGCCTTAGTAGGTTTTTTGTTCTCGCTCTTCCTTTAGTTTAAATAAATCCGCGAATCAAACTCTGTCTCCTGTTTTGCTGTCTGCACTTGAGCCTCAGTTCCGTCCCATGACAGTATGGTTTGGCCATCATGAGCTCAGCAGACCGCAAAACGGAGGCAGGCGCTGCCTCCGCCATTCACCAAGCTGTAGATAGCCACAGGGCAATCTTAGGACAGCATGATGAGCTCCTTAAGGGTCTTGTATCTAGCGTTAATGTACTAATTGGTCAAATGTCACACTTAACTGGTCAGCTGTCCACGTTAGTACCTCCCCTAGCCGCTTCAGGGCTTCAATCGACCGACGCTAACATCCCAGAGACAGCGAGTAGTAGCTCTCCCTCGGTGCACGTTACTGTTGTCCGCGAACCCACGGTTCCGGTTCCAGAGAGCTATGCTGGGGATTTCGGCTCTTGCGAGGCCTTCCTGACGCAGGTTTCACTCGCCTTCGAGTTGCAGCCGACGTCCTACGTGTCTGATAGGGCTAAAATCGCGTACTTGATCAGCCTCCTACGGGGGTCTGCACGGGACTGGGGAGTCGCTGTGTGGAAAAAACAGGGAAGTGTCTGCACCTCCTACTCCCGCTTCACCACAGACATGAGGCGTGTCTTTGATCACCCAGTTCGAGGACGAGATGCTGGGGATCGCCTCACGACCCTGAGCCAGGGGTCCCGCAGTGTCGCCGAATACTCCGTGGAGTTCCAGGCCCTGGCGACTACCAGTGGGTTCAACGATCCGGCCCTCCAGAGGTTATTCTATAGGGGACTGTCCGAGGCTCTGAAGAATGAGCTCGCCACCAAGGAGGAGGGGGGCAGCCTGGAGGCCCTAATCTCTCTCGCCATCCACATTGACAATCGATTGAGAGAGGGACGCAGAGAGCGCTCACTCCAGATGGATCAGGCACGCCCCCACCATCTCGTGTCCACTCCCCAGCCTGCTATGGTCACATCGTCCCCTGAGGCCATGGAGATTGGGAGGATCAGTGGGGCACGGCTTACTCGACAGGAGAGGGAGCAGAGGCGGGCGGCTAATGCCTGTTTCTACTGTGGGGGTTCTGGGCACGTCATTGCTTCCTGTCCCAAGAGACCGGCAAAAGAGAAGGCTCACTCGTGACGGGGAGTCTACGAGTGAGCCGAACTGCGGTTACCTCCCCTCATCTGCTGCAGCTACCAGCGACACTGATCCACCTAACTCACTCACTCTCCGTGCCTGTGCTGGTGGATTCCGGGGCCGAGGAGAACTTTCTGGACTTGGACCTTGCCAGACAGCTCCACATCCCATCTGTTCCACTGTATTCTCCCATGGAGGCCCGCTCGCTTAACGGTCTTCCCCTGGCCACGGTCCGGCGGAGAACAATTCCGGTCGCCCTCCTGTTGGCAGGTAACCACCATGAAACATTAACCTTTCACCTAATTGAAAATTCTCGCCCACAGCTGGTGCTGGGGCACCCCTGGTTGGCAAAACACAATCCTTCCATTGATTGGCGCAGCAGCCAGATTCTGTCCTGGAGTGCAGAGTGCCATGCCAACTGTCTCCGCTCTGCCTCACCCTCTGCTCCGGTAATTCCCAAGCCAGTTCCCCGGCCTCCGGACCCGCTCTGTATCCCTGATGTTTACCGGGACCTAGCTCCGGCCTTCAGCAAGGACGCCTTATCCTTGCCCCCCCACCGACCCTACGACTGTGCCATCGAGCTCCTGCCCGGAGCCACCTTGCCCTCTGGTCGTCTGTACAACCTCACTAAACCCGAGCAGGTCGCGATGGAAGTGTACATTAGGGATGCCCTGGCAGCAGGTATCATTCGGCCCTCCACTGCTCCGGTAGGTGCGGGCTTCTTTTTTGTGGGCAAGAAGGACGGGTCCCTGCGACCCTGTATTGACTTTAGGGGCCTAAATGATATAACTGTGAAGAACAAGTACTCTCTTCCTCTTATAGATTCAGCCTTCACCCTCCTCCATGGGGCCAAGGTATTCTCCAAACTAGACTTGAGGAATGCTTACCACTTAGTGAGAATGAGAGAGGGGGATGAGTGGAAAACAGCCTTTAACACCCACCTAGGACACTTTGAATATTTGGTGATGCCCTTCGGCCTCACAAATGCCCCCGCCGTCTTCCAGAATCTGATTAATGATGTGCTCAGGGATATGATCAACCGCTTTGTGTTTGCGTACATGGACGACATCCTCATCTATTCCAGAAACCAGGAGGAACACGTCCGCCATGTCCGTCTGGTTCTAGAGCGCCTGTTGAAGAACCGCCTGTTTGTTAAAGTGAAGTGTGAGTTTCACGTCACCACTGTGCCATTCTTGGGTTTCGTTATCTCCCCAGGACGAATCAGGATGGATCCGGCCAAGCTCTCGGCTGTCGCGGAGTGGCCCCAGCCAGAGACCCGGAAACAGTTGCAGCGGTTTTTGGGCTTCGCCAACTTTTACCGCCGCTTCATCCGTGATTATAGTAAGGTGGCAGCCCCACTCACAGCCCTGACCTCCACCTCGATCCCATTCCAGTGGACCCCCAAGGCCGAGCAAGCATTCCAGTCCCTCAAGGTACGATTCACCTCTGCTCCAATCCTAGTTCAGCCAGATCCCCACCTTCAGTTCGTGGTCGAGGTGGATGCTTCTGATTCCGGGGCTGTGCTCTCCCAGAGGACCCCAACAGACCAAAAGCTGCACCCATGTGCCTTCTCTCGCCGCCTGACCCCAGCAGAGCAGAATTATGACGTGGGGAACCGAGAGCTGCTGGCGGTCAAGCTTGCCCGAGAGGAGTGGCGTCACTGGTTGGAGGGGGCGGAGCACCCATTCATAGTCTGGACCGATCACAAAAACCTGGAGTACATCCGCTCAGCCAAAAGACTGAACTCTCGGCAGGCCCGCTGGACACTGTTTTTTGGTTGCTTCCAGTTCACCCTCACCTATCGCCCGGGGTCCCGTAACATCAAGCCGGACGCCCTGTCTCGCCAGTTCTCAAGCGATGAGCCCTCCGGTGACCCCGAACCTGTCCTCCCCCCCGCTCGCCTCGTCGCCTCTCTAACCTGGCAAGTGGAGGATCAGGTCCGCCAGGCGCAAATTCAACAGCCAACCCCAGGTAACTGCCCACCTAATGCTCTCTATGTTCCTGAGTCTGTGCGTACCCAGGTGCTCCAGTGGGCCCATGCCTCCCGCTTTGCCTGCCACCCAGGAGGCTTCCGGACCGTGTCCATCCTTCGGCAGAGGTTTTGGTGGCCCTCTCTCGAACGGGACACTCGAGACTTTGTCGCGGCTTGCCCCACCTGTGCCCCGGGCAAGATGCCTTCCCAGCCCAGCTCGGGCCTCCTCCAGCCACTCCCGATGCCCTCTCGGCCGTGGTCCCACATCGCAGTGGATTTCGTCACAGGACTACCCCGCGCTGGAGGTAAAACAGTCATCCTCACCATTGTTGATCGTTTCTCCAAGGCAGCACACTTCGTCGCCCTTCCCAAACTCCCCTCAGCCAAGGAGACAGCATCCCTCTTGATAACTCACGTTTTCCGTTTGCATGGGATACCGACAGACATTGTCTCAGACAGGGGTCCACAGTTTACCTCCGGAGTTTGGAAGGCCTTCTGCACGGCACTAGGGGCCACCCTCAGTCTCACCTCTGGCTTTCACCCCCAGTCTAACGGACAAGCGGAGCGGGCCAATCAGTCCCTGGAGACGTACCTCCGGTGCCTGGTCACCTCCAACCCGACGGCTTGGTGTGAGCATCTGTCCTGGGTGGAGTATGCACACAACTCGCAAATAAACTCTTCGATGGGAATGTCTCCTTTTCAGTGCTCCCTCGGCTACCAGCCGCCGTTGTTCCCCTCCCAGGAACAAGAAATTGCCATTCCCTCCGTGCAAACATTCGTCAGCCGGATCAAGAGGATCTGGGAGAGGGCCAGGTCCACACTCCTACAATCGACCAGGAGGATGGAGCGTCATGCCAACCGTCATCGTCGCCCGGCCCCAACCTACACTGTGGGTCAACAAGTCTGGCTGAGGGCCAAGGACCTCCCTCTAAAGGTTGAATCCAGAAAGCTGGCGCCCCGGTTCATCGGTCCCTTCCCAGTGGAGCGGATCATCAGCCCTACAGCGGTACGTCTCACCCTTCCCCGAACATTGAAAATTCACCCTATGTTCCATGTCTCACAGGTCAGGCCCGCCAGAGACTCCCCCCTAGCTCCCCCAGTTCGCCCCCCCCCAGGATGGTGGATGACTCACCCGCCTACTCGGTTCGGCGCCTACTGGACGTCCGCCGCAGGGGTCGCGGCCTTCAGTTTCTCGTGGACTGGGAGGGATACGGGCCCGAAGAGAGAAGCTGGGTCCCCCGCAGGCAGATCCTCTGCCCTGACCTGATCAGGGACCTCAAACGGCGGCGTCCTGAACGTTTCAGTCGTGCACCTGGAGGCACACGTAGGAGGGGGGGTACTGTCATGCCCTCCACTTCTCAACCCTAACTTGGTCCGTTGGCACCATCTGGTGGCCTCCTGTCTCATGGGCATGACCTCGCACTTCCAATAAACTCAACCGCTTCCAGCTGCGGCGGGGAGTGGCATCACCACCTGCACCTCCTATATAAACACGGCATGACCACGAACCAACGCCAAACCGTAAAGTACTTTAGCCTGGTCCTATGCGTAACTGGATTCCTATCTGCCTCCTGTCTGCCTGGAACTACGATCCCCTCTAACCTTCCCGCTCTGCAGCCGAGTCTCCCCACTCCTGTGCCAGACTCCTCCGCCCGTCCTCTTTGGCTGCGATCGTTTGTACTTTGTTTTCTAGTAAGCTTTTCCGTCAGGAGTTTCCCGATCGTTTTCTGTTTTCGTTTTAGTTTTTTGCCTTAGTAGGTTTTTTGTTCTCGCTCTTCTTTTAGTTTCAATAAATCCGCGAATCAAACTCTGTCTCCTGTTTTGCTGTCTGCACTTGAGCCTCAGTTCCGTCCCATGACAGAAAGCTTGTTCCTCAGTCTCGGACACAAAAATAATGTAGTTGATCATCTCTTGTGTCATCATCTAGAAATCATGAATCCTGTGGCTTGTTCTTCTTGGCCAATAGCTGATAAGCCTAAATTTAATAATGCAATAGATGTGTTTCTGCTGCACCATCTGATTAAAATCACTGCACTTTGAACTGATACCAACCCCCCCAAAAAATTGCAAACGTACTCCTGCAATGTTTCTCAAAGTTTCCCTGGCCTTTATACAGTATGAGGGGTGGTGGTGGTATTGTCTCACAGAAATAGGATGTGGGGACCCTCACAAACCCCCAGATCTCAGCCACACAGCTGGAGTTTGTCCTGGTGGATGACAGTCACTCCTTTGCAGCTTAAGGTGTCTAAAGTGGCTCTGGCTGTTTGTTCTTGAGTATTTGACCTTCTTGGAGCGAGGTCCTGGACAGGGCACCACCAATAAACTCCATAGGCTTATTGGGCAACTTCCACGCAAATGTTGGCACCGACTGGCGGGCCGGGTGGGGGGGTTATTGGGAGGAATGGCCTGCCTGATGTGAACCTTAGCGGTGCCTTTTTATTGGACCTTTGTGCTACTTGTGGACTGTCCATAGCAAACACCATGTTTGAAAACAAGGATGCTCATGAGTGTATGTAGTACCAGAGCTGTCGGGTGGAGGTGGGTACATGGAGTTTGAGTGGATCCTGTTCAAGACTTCCATTATGGAAGTAGATATGGGCAGCTGTGGCCAGAAACGTTTTGGTGCTTGTTATGGCAGTGGCAGCAATCACAGAGCGCACTTCACGTCATGGCCTAACATTTATTAGATTCATGTGTTTCAGTGTGGCTGGCTGTGCTCTCAAAAGATTGTTACAATCTCACAGTGTGTAGGAGCCTTTACAGGAGGCAGGGCTGGAGGCTGATGGGGTGTCTACATCCATTTCCCTGATGAAGGCCAGGCAAGGCCCCAGGAGTGGATGAGATGCGCCTGGAGCTGCTTAAGGCTCTGGATATCTTGATGATACACCTCTACTGTATCACACGGATCTTGGGTGCACTGGCCTCACATTGGCAAACTGGGGTGGTGGTCCCAATTTCCACCAAAGAGTATTTACCAACTCGCGGGTTATCCCCTGGTAGATTTTGTGCTGGGATACTAGAAATTAAACTCCAACCGATAGTTGAACCTCAGATACGGGAGAAACAATGCAGATTCCACCCTGGCCGTGGAACAACGAACCAGCTCTTCACCCTGTCAAAATGAGCTTTTCCACCGGAAAGAACCAGGTTCTAGTTCTGGTCCGGGGCCAGATTTAGCACCAGTTCTTTGTCTTTTCACCACCAAAGCCCCGGCCTATCAGGGGCTAAACGGGCACTTAGCTCGCCCCACATCGTTGCGGGGCTTGACACGTCATCAGCTGGGGGCGGAGTTATTCCTACCTACGAGGCGGAAGACAGGCTGAACCGGGTTTCTGAAAACTACAGCGAACACAGAGCCCCAGAGTGGTTATCATGGCTTTGGCTTCGCGAACGAAGATTCATGAAGGAGGTCCACCCCGTTTTCTCCCACAAGACCTCTCGTGGCTCATAAGTCCAATGCGAGCACGGCAGGCTCGGCTGCAGTGTCGACAGATAAAGGATTGATCATCTGGGTCTGATGGCTGTGCTATCCGGTCTTTCCGTTGTCTCTTTACAGCTAAGTTGCTCCTACGTTCACTCTCAAAGGTTGAGGCGGCTACGTTGATGGTGTGACGCCATCCAACTCGATCCTCTGCTTGTGTTTTCCACTCGCTTGGGTTTAAACCACAGATGTTGAGAGACTTTTTGAAACAGTCCTTATATCGTTTCTACGGAGCACCCCTGTCCCGGTGACCACTCGAAAGCTCGCCGAATATGATGATCTTTGGTAGACGATGATCTTCCATTCTAGCTATATGTCCGGCCCAGCGAAGCTGTGATTTTAGAAGCATGGCTTCGATGCTGCTTACTCCTGCACGTTCCAGGACCTTGGTGTTGGTTACATAGTCCTTCCAGTGGATGTTTAGAATGGTGCGCAGGCATCGCTGATGGAAACGTTCAAGGAGACTGATGTGGCTGCGGTATGGAACCCAGGCTTCTGAACCGTAGAGAAGGGTGGTAAGAACAACTGCTTTGTACACACTGATCTTAGTGTTGGATTTGAGGTGTTTGTTTTTCCAAACTCGGAGTGGTTATGGAGAAACAAATAACGCATGGGAACGATATAAGTTGCTCCCTCGAGTTAATAATACGAGGGAACAAGATCGTTTAATCCGCGATGGCGGAGCCACGGCTCTCGAGAGTGCTGCCGTGCTCCTCCACTGTCAGTCAGCTACGTCAGATGTATAAATTAGAAGCAGTTTTCTGTTGTGGTTTTTTCCCCAGAGTTTTCATGGTGACATCATTGTAACTTACTTCACTTTCAGGTCTTGTATGGCGTTATAACCGCAGGCTGAGGTCTGCAAGAGGCTGCAGGGGGCGCTCCACTACGAGACGCTCCACTATTTTCTACCCACAGAACTTCTTTATAATGAAGCCAGACTTTTGGTTCATCAGTAACTAAAAATCAAACTACATACTACTGTAAATGAAAGCCTAGATTTTTTTTTTGCCTTAAAATTAGCCTTTTAATGGCTTCATGTGAAAGAGAACATTTATCAGCGTGTGTTTACGTAGGTTGCCATGGAAACGGCTCTAGAGCTGCGTTCTATCATTCTACACCTCTATTCCTCCATGTTGAAGCATTTGATTCAGACACACCCAGAAATAAAGTGAAAGGAGCAGAGATTCACAATTTATTGACCAAATGTTGAAAGATAAGCCCCAAACTCATTCATGCGTTGCTTATATTGTTATATTGTTGTAGTAATCCTATATCTTCCTGTGTTCACCTGATAGTAGAGTGAAGCTGCACTGCTGTCGCTCATCACCATCATATCTATTGGAATCTTTACATTTACATTTGCATAATGTGTCTAAAATCAAGAATATATTGATAGAGTGACACTGAACAGCTAATCCATGCAGTTACTTCCAGAGTAACTATTGTAACTCCCTATTATCAGGGGGTCCAAGTCACTGCTTAAAAAGTCTTCAACTAATTCAGAATATCTTAAAGAACTGCTCGTCCCATATCTCCCCAGAAGAACACTTGGTTCTCAGAGTGCTGGCTTACTGGAGGTTCCTAGGTTTTCCTGGACAAACTGCAGAAGACGGGAAGAGGACGACACCACCATCACCTCTAATGGACAACAAGTTCATCGTAAAGCTTAATTATGTGTATGTGTTACACCCAACCACCGAAATTGTGAAAAGAAAAAAAATTAAGAAAACTGTAAAATAAAGGATGAATTTCAGAATCTTAAAAAAAAGAAAGAAAAAAAAAAAAAAAAAGGTTATAGATGAAAAAAGACAATAAGAAAAGACACTCCACCAATGGATTCTCGGTATGAATCCAGCTGCTCTGTGAAAGCCTCCGACTTTACTGGAGGACGTTTGTGAACAAACGGAATCATAAAGACCAAAAACAACACACCAGACAGATCCACATTTTTTTATTATTAAATGAAACATTATCATTATTAAAGATCATTCACGTTGCCCTTTTTCCCCTGCAGTGCCTGCATTTATCGATAGATGGCGCACTTCACACACGAGTAATCCTGATCATGAAGAACAAGGAACCAACGTGTCGGGGAGGAGGCTGTGGAGAAATATTCTGAACGTCACTTCCTGCAGTTCATCGTCCAGAAATGGAAATAGTTCTGGTCAGAGGAGGAGAAAAAAAAAAAAGAGCATTTAGAACTAAATGTAAAAACATTGTGTGCGACTGAAAACTCACACTACTTCATCCCCGCTGTGAAACATGGGAGAGGCAGCATCATGCCGTGGGAGGCTGCTCAGAGTGGATGGAGGGAGACGAACACAGTCTCAGAGGAAAACCTGACGGAGTCGTCTTGTCGATGGTTCCTTCTGGGAATGTGTTGTTTACTTCCTGTGTTTGTTTCTCACACTGTGGTCAGAAAAAGAACGACACACACACACACACACACACACACACACACACACATTCTCTCTCTCTCTCTCTCTCTTTCTCTCACTCTTTTTTTTCAGAGAGAGTTTTTATGATTGCAAGGCTTCTAATTTTAAATGTATTAATAACTTAAAGTTGTTTGAGCCTCACTTTGATTTGAAAGTGAAACAATGAAAATTTGTAGAGGTAAAATAACATTTATAGTTATAAAATTCCTTCCTCGTGTCAATGAAAACGAACCAGATTAGTTTTCTTTCTCGTCGCGGGTGTTAAAGCTTTAAGTGACACTAATCTCCGTTGATAACATCCTGCAAACAAACCTAAACAGTTCATGTTTGAACGCGTTCTGTGTGCTTGAATAAACATATCTGATTTAATTTTAAATGGCCGCGCGTCACCCTGCCTTCTCCCCGCGAACCCACTCACCCTCTGACCTTTGACCCCGGGGAGAATAGGTGGGGGGGGGGGGGGGTGGGGGGGTCCCGACTGAGTGAACAACAACAAAGAAGCGCGGTCTGGCTGTCAGACAGCGGCGCGGCGCCCATCTGTCCCCCGAGGGTCCCGTCGACTGCAGGCTGGCATTCTCCTGCACTGTGGGACTTGCACCTTCACCTCGGTTCACAGCCACTGGCTCAACGGCTGGAAACCGCAGGAAGTGCTGCACAACATGGATGGAAGGATGAATGGACGTGCAGTCAGCGAGTTGGACGTCCTCAGCGAGGTCCTCATGCTCAGTGATCGTACAGCTGCAGGACTTCAGTTGAGAGTGAACATGTAAACGTGTTGTTTGAGGTTTGTGGGTCTGTTTCCAGGACAGTGCTGCTCGGAGACACTGAAAGCGCCACTTTTTGAAAACCCGCTGCCCGTGTTTACACGTCAACGAAAACGAGTGTGACCGCAAAACCTTCCTATGGCATATTGTTGTCTGCACACGTTTGTGTGATTTCATTACAAAAATAAGCAACAGCGCCCTCCCACGGCCCGGCAGACTAACTACATCGTAGTCAGTGTGTCCACTGTCCACACTTTTTCTTTCCTTTTTTTAATGGATTAGGTGTTGTCATACGAAACGCTGTTGTGTAAATGCTGTCTCAGACTGTATCTCCATGGAAACGGAGGAAACACTGTTGCTGGTCATGCGCACCACGGCCATAGCAAATAGTTCTTCTGCACATGCTCAGTAGCTGGACAATCGCAATACTGTTTCCTTCGTGGTGTCATGACTCCCAGTCCAGATTCTCCTGGACTTGGTAGTTTTATTTTGACAGTCGCCGTAATAACAATCCAACTTGGAAGTTTTATTTTGACAGTCACCGTAATAACAATCCAACTTGGTAGTTTTATTTTGACAGTCACCATAATAACAATCCAACTTGGTAGTTTTATTTTGACAGTCACCGTAATATCAATATAACGTGGTAGTTTTATTTTGACAGTCGCCGTAATATCAATATAACGTGGTAGTTTTATTTTGACAGTCACCGTAATAACAATCCAACTTGGTAGTTTTATTTTGACAGTCACCGTAATATCAATATAACGTGGTAGTTTTATTTTGACAGTCACCGTAATAACAATCCAACTTGGAAGTTTTATTTTGACAGTCGCCGTAATAACAATCCAACTTGGAAGTTTTATTTTGACAGTCGCCGTAATAACAATCCAACTTGGAAGTTTTATTTTGACAGTCGCCGTAATAACAATCCAACTTGGAAGTTTTATTTTGACAGTCGCCGTAATAACAATCCAACTTTGTACTCTTATTTTGACAGTCACCGTAATAACAATCCAACTTGGTGTTCTGTCCACTACAATGTTGGTGTTCTCCCAGTGTTCATGTTTAGAGCTCATTGTTCTCTGCTGCATGTGTGTGTGTGTGTGTGTGTGTGTGGCGTCATTACAAAAACAAACAACAGCGCCAACTTGTGGCCCAATATGAAAGCGACATAATTTTGAGCATTTCTGCCACGTCCGTTCAAACGGGCATCGTTTTGAAAACTTTGCTCGTTTGAACGCAAAGGTTTTCTGGAACAAAAACCCAAACAGGATGAGTTTTACACTGGCGGTGTGTGAAGGTGTGACGACTCCGAAGACAAGCAGTCATAAAGGACACTGGCACTTGTCAGCTTAACAAAAGCAGCTCACAACTCTTCTTTAAGTATATATTTTAGCGTCCTCTAGTCTTTTTATTTTGCCATTGTTTTCATTTTATTCATTAAGGTCGTGGGTTCCAATACCACCCAGGGCTTCTCTGTGTGGAGTTTGCACGTTCTCCCCAGGTGTGTGCAGGTTTCCTTAAGGTAAAGGTTTTCTTTGTCGTGACGCAGAGTGGAGATGAAAATGACGACAATTTCAACATGAAGCCAACTTTAATGAAACCTTCTTGAGAAAAAATACAGTGCAATGTTTAAGAAAATATGTTCCTGTGGCTGATGCATTCTGGGTGTTTTTACAAACTCACCCTGACAGCCTGGCTCTCATGGCAGCGTCACCGAGGTCACTGGGGGGGTTGCGTCCGCCGCTCTTAACAAATCTGTCACGGCGTCTTTTGTTGAAGCAGTTTATCCAGTGGCGGCGTGCTGCAGGGATGAAGGCGCCTCGTCTTCCTCCCTGATGATGACGATGATGATGATGATGATTAATGTGCAAACTGCAAACTCCATCAGTACTTCAAAAAACATGGAGAAGAGTTAAGAGGTGAGAGGTCAGCTGTCTTCTGCAGGGTGAAAAATGTAGCTAAGCACACATACACACACACGCGCACGCACACACCCACACACACACACACACACACACACACACACACACACACACACGCTCGTTGTCATGAATCAACTCCAAGGTGCTCCTCAATTCGACTGACTTGATTTTTCAAGCTGAAACGTAAGGAGGAGGTTCCAGAGGAATACTATTAATGGGAAAGATGCTTGTAGGGATGTAGTACTACACACACCTAATAAGTACAACATCTGCCCACTGTTGAGGAGGGCCGACTTTGTCGGCACGACACCTGTGAATGTGAGCGGCGCTGTCTGAGTGAAAGTGAAAAGGCGAAACTTGCGTTGCGTTTTAGGTTTCCACAACGACAACACTCCAAGCCACAGGTAAGACAACTTTTTGAAAATATCCCGACTCCATCGCCATGGAAAGGTGGAAACACTTTTTTGTAAACTCTCTGATTCTATCTTCATGGAAATGCAGGGAAATACAACTTTTCTTAAATGCTGCTACTGGGCATGTGCAAGTAGGTGGCTAATGAAAACCATGTTTCCTCCACCGTGTCATGCCTCCCAGTCCACATTCTCCTGGGACTTGGTGCTTTTATTTTGACACCGTAATAACAATCCATCTTGGTCATCCGCCCACTAGAATGTCGGTGTTCTCCCCACTGTTAATGTTTACAGCGGATTGCTCGCCACACATACGTGTGGTTTCATTACAAAAACAAACAACAGCACCCACTAGTGGTCCGACATGAAAACTACATCATTTCAGATTTCTGTGGAAACAGCAGCGGCGGGCCTCCAGGAAAATGATATACCTTGTTTTCCGACACCTTTCTCTCACCGTCTGCAGCAGGTTGAGCTTCAGTCGCTCCTCTGGTCGACTGTTTTTCATGAATGACTTCTGCTGGACAGAGCAGAGCATCGATATCACAGAGAGAGTTTCCGTCCATAAAGCTTCTAACATGTGCATTTTGGAAGACAAATGTTAGTTTTTCTGTACCTTTACATTCAATGAACTGTTTTCTAAAGAGGAGAGAAACAGTTTCCTCTCCTTCAGTACCCGTTACCGCTCCACTGCCGACTGTAAAATAATGCAGCCAGATGCTCGGGCGTTCACTCCTCCAGCAGTGTAATGGGATCTATGACGGGTACAGATTGTGTGCATATGGGCTGATTTTCACCGATATGGGGAGAGATCGGTGGCTCTGAGAGTGTGGAGGAATCAGCCCGGGGTGATCCAAATGAAATTGTCTCTCTTTGGAGTTCATTTTTATAGTTTCACGCTTCATTTAAATGTCAGTCTGGCTGAGAAAATAAAGAAAGGCTCCAGCCTGATGGTAACAGGTGTCCCCTCCTTTGTGTCGCTGAGTGCTGAATGAGATGAGACACCCCCCTCCCCGACACACACACACACACACACACACACACACACACACACACACACCCCCGACCCTCCCACCAGGAAACAATGAGCTGCCACATCCATGAATATATAATGTCTGCATGTATCTTAAAGCAGCTGAGCTGTTTCCCTTTAACCAGTCCGTATGTGTGTGTGCGTGTGTGTGTGTGCGTGTGTGTGTGTGTGTGTGTGTGTGTGTGTGTGTGTGTGTGTGTGTGTGTGTGTGTGTGTGTGTGTGTGTGTGTGTGTGTGTGTGTGTGTGTGTGTGTGTGTGTAACGACGTAACGTATTCCCGCGGTCCGTTAACCCTCACCATTCACGTTTTAAAACCTTCGTCCTTTCTCCGACCCCAAATCAAACGCGCTTCTACTCTGAAGCGGGTCCTGAATCTTCAGGTCTGCCCTCAAGCAGGGAGGAATCAAAATCTTCTTTTCCTGAATAAAATCCATGCTTCTTCTCATTTTCGTCAGTCAGAAAGGGTCAAATGTATTTTATTTACAGTGGTTGTAATTTATTGTAAGAGTCAACGTGAAGGATAATCGTGAAATATTTGGATCATAAATGGGTTTTAAAACTGTTAAAACATGAGCTCAGTTAACTGAACCATATCAGTTAATTGAAGGAACTGCTATGTACAGATTTTCGCAAGAGCTTTATTTTTTAAATAACATCAGAATAATCTACCGTCACTCTTTAAATCTACGTTAAATACAACTGGGCCCCAGTGAAAACATCATAAATCACACCTGCTGAAACAAAACAAATATCCATTCAGTTTTTTCAGGCAATTAAAGGTAATGTGTGCTTCTATAATATTGTCCCTGAATCTTTAACTGTGTGCTGGTCGTACACAAGCTTCTCAGACTAAAAAGTACAAAGTCATTTTCTGTGGATCTTTTTCACCACAGATGAGCTCACCATTTATGTCACATTGTTTTTGTCATTTTCTTTTCCAAGATATGGAGACTGCAGCTGCTCTGTGGCCACATGTTTTGTTCCCGACCCCTTTCCCCGGGAAAACAAAAGCGTTTCTTGTTTTAGCACATGTGCCCCGGGGGAGAAACGTATTTGCATCCCAATGATATAGAGCACTTGGTGTTGTCGTGCTAGCTTTTGGAAACGAGCAGAAAGACTCATGTGACCTTAATAACTTGAGACGTTTCAAAGCAGCGAGTGAAAGACGACGGCCCGATGTGATCCGGCAAACTTGTGTTGCTTCTGATATGTGTGACGTGAACCCAGAGTCACTAGTCATACTTTCAGTTTCGTACTTTTACTGTTATTCCAAATACATGTTATTTCATGAGCGTCATACTTTGTCATTGATTCACTCTCTTTTTGACCATTTCTGGGCTTTATGCTATGCTAGGCTAAATAGTTGTTTTGTGCTAAGCGAGGCTAACTAGTGGTTTTGTGCTAAGCGAGGTTAACTAGTGGTTTTGTGCTAAGCGAGGCTAACTAGTTGTTTTGTGCTAAGCGAGGCTAAATAGTTGTTTTGTGCTAAGCGAGGCTAACTAGTTGTTTTGCGCTAAGCGAGGTTAACTAGTTGTTTTGTGCTAAGCGAGGCTAACTAGTTGTTTTGTGCTAAGCGAGGCTAACTAGTTGTTTTGCGCTAAGCGAGGTTAACTAGTTGTTTTGTGCTAAGCGAGGTTAACTAGTTGTTTTGTGCTAAGTGAGGCTAAATAGTTGTTTTATGCTCAGCGAGGCTAACTAGTTCTTTTGTGCATAGCAAGGCTAACTAGTTCTTTTGTGCTAAGCAAGGCTAACTAGTTGTTTTGTGCAAAGCGAGGCTAACTAGTTGTTTTGTGCATAGTGAGGCTAACTAGTTGTTTTGAGCTAAGCGAGGCTAACTAGTTGTTTTGAGTCAGAGTTATTAAAACTCTTCCTACTTCGTGCTGATTTGAGCTCACAAAGTCGCCAAGTAACAGTTGGTTTTACAGAAATTAACTCTTAAAGATTTCTGTTGTGTTCAGACAAAACCGGGCTGGTAGTTGATAACGCCCCGTCCTCATGCTAACCTTTGAAGCTTTTTCCGTCTCCCCATTTTTATCAAATAGCTTAAAACAAGTTCAGTTCGAGAGGTTTGATTGATTTTGTTGAGGTTGGAGAGAGTTAGGCTGGCAGTGATATATTTCACATATGTTCAATGTATTCAAGCAAAAAAATGAAAACTTCTGTAGCCTAGACAACAGTAACATAGTAACAGAGTAACGGTACTCTGAGCCACTGAACAGGCAACACTGCTCCAGCTGTAGTAAACAGTTCTTCTACACATGCTCAGTAGATGAACACCAACAATGTTTCCTCCGTGATGTCATGACTCCCAGTCCAGATTCTCCTGGGACTTGGTAGTTTTATGTTGACAGTCACTGTAATACCAATCCAACTTGGTGGTCTGTCCACTAGAATGTGTGTCCTCTCATTGTTGGTGTCAAATCTCCCACTGTAGTCCAATTGTTAAACTAAATAGATAATAATAATAGATTCGATAAATTCATAGAAGAATACAACTTTACTCTCGGGAAGTCAATATGGGTTTAGAACCAACTAGTCGACAACACTAGGGTACGTCCGAATTGTCCCTCCTAATTCCTTAACTATCCACTTTTCCTGAACCCCGGAAGTGTTTAGTGTGGCGGTCATGATAATCACTGTCTGAATTCTCAATAAGCAAAGGAAAGGAGGCTGGTTGCTTCCTTTAGAACCTCCTTTAGTTTAGGAACCACTGATGCTTCCTTTAGAACCTCCTTTAGTTTAGGAACCACTGATGCTTCCTTTAGAACCTCCTTTAGCTTAGGAACCACTGATGCTTCCTTTAGAACCTCCTTTAGTTTAGGAACCACTGATGCTTCCTTTAGAACCTCCTTTAGCTTAGGAACCACTGATGCTTCCTTTATCAAATGAGACCAGCTCATGTTTCCCCACAATTCTTTGCGGCGACAACATTTAAAGGGACCCGCTCATCGGAGCGTTCAGGGAAACTCAGGATGTCAGAAAAACAGAGCAGATCATGTAAGTTACCAAAACAATAATCTGCCTAGAACAACTTTAAAACATCTAAAACCCAAATGTGCTTTTTGTAGTACATTTTCTGAAAGTTGTAGTTATTTTCCCCACCATGGCAGACGTCACTAACTTGCGCCGCCGTCGCATTATTATGACGTCACTAACTGAAAGTGCGGTCTGACTGCCACACCACCGTGATCACCTTTCACTAACTCCTTTAGGAAGCCTCCTAACACCTTTCACTAACTCCTTTAGGAAGCCTCCTAACACCTTTCACGAACTCCTTTAGGAAGCCTCCTAACACCTTTCACTAACTCCTTCAGGAAGCCTCCTAACTCCTTTCACTAACTCCTTTAGGAAGCCTCCTAACACCTTTCACTAACTTCTTCAGGACGCCTCCTAATACCTTTCACTAACTTCTTCAGGAAGCCTCCTAACACCTTTCCTTAACCCCTTTATGAAGCATCCTAACGCCTTTCACTAACTCCTTTAGGAAGCCTCCTAACTCCTTTCCTTAACCCTGCGACATCATAGATGGTGTTAAGATAAAGTCGATCCATAAGGAGTTAGGAGGGACAATTTGGATGTACCCAAGCTCTAACCGAACTCATTGAGGAGATTACAAATTCTATAGACAATAAAAAACTCACAGCTGGAGTTTTCATTGATTTAAAAAAAGCATTTGATACCATAAATCGTGACATATTAATTAATAAACTGGAGAAGTATGGAGTCAGAGGAGCTGTATTGAATTGGGCGAGAAGCTATTTGAAGAACAGGAAACTGTTTGTTAAGAATGGAGACTGTTACTCTGAACATCGGGAAATTGTGTGTGGGGTCCCCCAGGGATCAGTGTTAGGACCAAAACTGTTTATACTGGACATCAACCACATCTGTAAAGTTTCTGAAATGGTGAAATTTGTTATATTTGCTGATGACAGAAGTATTTTAGGAAATGGTGAGGATTTACAGCAACTTTTGGAATTAATCACCTCAGTGTTGAATTTCTTTTTTAATTATGGTTTGATAAAAATAAGTTATCATTAAATCTATGTAAAACGAAAATTATGATTTTTGGAAAATGTAAAATAAAGAATCAGGCTAAAGTACAGAGAGAGGGTGTAGCTATATAAATGGAGTTACTGATTGATGAAACAAATTGCTGGAAACCTCAAATAAAACAAGTTCCAAACAAAATATCCAGAAGCATCTCAGTCCTGGCCAAAGCTAAGTACTTGCTGGACCAGAATTCTCTTTATATTCTGTACAACTCACTGATACTACCTTATCTAACTTACTGTGTGGAAGTATGGGGAAATACTTATGCAAGTTCCTTGAAAAGACTTGTCATACTGCCAAAAAGAGAAATAATATTTGACCCCAATGTTGGCATTCGGGAGCATACTAATCCACTTTCTTCTCAAAAATGTTTACATTTATGGATCTTGTAGAGTTTAAAGTTATTCAAATAATTCATAAAGCAAAGAATTATTTATTCCAAGGAAAAATTCAAAAATTGTTCTGTAAGAGAGAAAACTGTTGTGATTTAAGAGGAGAGTCACAGTTTAAAACTCATAAAGTCCATTTAAGGTTTTTGTGTCGCAAACTGTGGCATAGAATTATGGAATAAACTGTGTGTGGAGACTAAGCGAGTGTCAAATGCGTGCCAATTCAAAAAGAGATGTAAAGAGTTGATCCTGGTGAGGTCCACTGCTTGTTGATGACATGAGGATTGTTTTTTTATACAGTCGTGCTGTTTGAGGGATACGTGTGTCTTAACTGTTGATAGTATAGTATTTTGTAGGATTTAATGCATTGAAAGGGATGAAGACATATTGTAAATTAAGATAACGGCAATGATGTGAAGGGGTAAGATTAAATAGGTACGTCTTCTTCCTACTCTTTTTCGTGCATATGGTGTTTACCCTTTTATATTGCGTATGTAACTGGATGTTCTGGTTTTTGGTTTTGGTTTTTTTACATGTCTGAAATAAAAACTTCAAATCAAATCAAAAATCCAAATCTTAAATTGTTGTTCTATAATCACTGTGTGAAAGGTATAGGCTTCTGAAAATATACAGTTTTTATGTATTATTATTCTCACGGCAGCTAAATATCAATGATATTATATTTCTGGCCGTTTTCTTCCAATCATCATTTTTGCTTTCATGAAAGGAACAATAATGAATGAATGAATGAATGAATGAATGTGTGTGGTTTCATTACAAAAACTAGCAATAGCACCCACTAGTGGTCCCACACACTAACTACATAGTTTTCAGCGTTTCTGCCGTTTCCGTGTCAGCGGACATCGTTTCCTAAATGTTACAATGTAAACGCCAAACTTTTGCAGAAACGATGCGTTTTCACATGAAACGTGTAAAACGGGGCTTCAAATGTGAGTTTTCACAGAGCGAACTCCTGCTGTGCTAAAGTGACAAATCAGTTCTTGTCATGTTTTGTATTTTGTTTTTGTTTAAGGAATCTATATGGAGACAGTAAAAGTTTCACAGTCAGAGCCTGAACTCGGGGTGATGACGAGGACACAACGCTTACATGCACCGACGTCTGTAAAAATCGTGAAACCATGAAATCGTTTTATTTTTTGCTTTACTTGTGTTTGAAAATTGTATTATTTAGATCCGAAAATATAAATTACTTGAAAAAAATTGCGGTTTCTTCTCTTAACATGAGCTAAATATCATGTTTATGGGGGTTCGTTTTGAAGACAGGAGGTATCGTCATATGAAATAATTGAAAAAAAAACTAAGGATTCTTTGCATTTTTCAAAGTAAATAACAATAAACTCCTGTTCTACAGTCTCAGGTTGGGTTCCCGAGGTCTCGGGGTCATGGGGTCAAAGCTGCCGCAGCATCAGTGGCGTTGCCTCCTCAGCCCACCAGCCCCACGCCATGTGCATGTCAGCAAAGGCCGTATTTAGACTGACCTAGTTCCTGCAGCAGCGGCGGTTGGATAACAGCACACACGCATGTGAGCACAGAGATCCGAACGTGCGTCACCTCGATGACCTCAGCCGGCAGCCAAAGCACCATTTTCACTTGTTCTTTATCAGGTCAGCCCAGTGTCATGGAGGGACCACGTCGCCCCAATATGAGCTTCTCTTCACTGGCTTCTTCTTAAATCGAGAATCGAATTTAAAATCCTTCTAACTTATAAAATCCTTACAACCAGGCTCTATTGTATCTTGAAGAACGGTTAATCCCATGTCTCCCCACTTGGTTCTCAGAGTGCTGACCTACTGGAGGTTCCAAGGTTTTCTAAAAATAGAATGGGAGGCAGAGCTTTCAGCTTTCAGCTTTCAGGTTCCTCTCATGTGGAACCGACAGCCAGTATCAGTTCGGGAGGCAGAAACAGTCTGGACTGTTAATGTCAGGCTCAAGACTTTTCTATTCAATACAACTTACAGTTAAGGCTGGTCCAGGACCTTGGACCATTTCTACTGAAGGTGCTGAAGGTTTAGACCTACACTGAGCTGCTCTCCTTTCTCTCTCGCTCTCTCTCTCTCTCTCTCTCTCTCTCTCTCTCTCTCTCTCTTTGTACTTCCATGTAGGATCTCTGACAGTGGATATTGAAGGTTGTGATCCGAGTCTTCAACAAGTCTACAGTGAATGAAGTCGCTGCCTTTTTATGAGAATCTGTTGGTCGTTGCTCTCTGTCTCCATCCATCTTTTTCTCTCTCTATCCTCCTTCTTGCAACCAGAACAGTGGAAAGACTCTACCTCTGAGTCTGGTTCTGCAGGTTTCTTCCTGCTAAAACAGTTTTTCATTTCCTCCACCTCCTGAATTGAATTGAATTGAATCGAATCGAATCGAATCGAATCGAATCGAATCGAATCTCCAGGACTGCTCCTAAAAGTTAACAAAATGCAATAAGATGAAGGAGAAACGATTACTCAGATATTTCCTCACTCAAGAATGTCAAGAATATCAGAGTGTTTGTCAGCCACGAAGCGTATTGAAGCTGTTGTTAGACTGACCCACATGGTGCTGGAAGTTCAGTTTATACCTATCTTTACACATCTTTACTGAGCCGGCAATCAATCAATCCATCCATCCATCCATCCATCCATCCATCCATCCATCCATCAATCCCAGCTAATTATAGGCACAGTCAAGGTACACCAGTTGAAGTTGCCAGTACACCACATATTTATTTGAAATCAAAAATGTAGAAATGCTGCCAATGAACATGAGCATGTATCCCCCCCAATATCAAGGCTCACCACCAAAAATAGTAATACTGATGACTATTTGCAGTACAAGCACGGCGTGTGAGAATAGACTGAGACTAAGTAAAGGCATCATAGTGTAAATACAAGGGTCTGGTCCCACCCCTCTTTCTGAACTTACTACACTATTTCTGCAAAACGGATGCCAGATCTTACCTGCACTTCAACATCAGGGGGCCTCTCACAGGCTTAATGCGAAGACTCTCGGTCAGATCTCAAGCAAAGTCAAAGGTTTTATTATTCTATTGCATTACAAACAAAAATGAATAGCAACACAATGAATACTGAAAGTTGCCATAAACAAGAACTACACATTAAATGTATTGAAACACCAGAGTGTAAAAAATGACATGTCTGAGAGTAAAAACGCGCAAACAACCCAACAAATCTGAAACCAATCAAAGTCAATGTAACATGAGAGCATCCGGGAGTCGGAGCAGAAATGTCCACACAGAGCCACTCCTGGGGAAACCCTTCATCTGTCTCCTGGGCTTCCAGTTCCTCCCATGGACCATGTACTCCAGAGTCATACTCCTGTTCAGCGTAAACACAGAGTCGCCTCTTACCACGGCCGTGAAGAGTGAACCTCTGCTGTTTGCGAAATGTCCCGGCAGAGATGTCCACTGGGCCGTGGTGAGGTTGTAACAGTCCATGAGACATCTCAGGAAGTCATCGGATGGGCCATTTCTCATGATGTACAGGTTGTCCCTGTGCCCGACCAGGCAGTGGCCATAACTCTGGTGTCTGATCAGCGTAGTAACCAGCCGCCACTCGTCGGTTCCAGAAATATACTCGTAAATCTCAGAGGTTTCCATTGGCTTCCATAAACACACAAATATCCTGCTCATGGTTTTGGTGCAGGCTGCTCCTGCCGCCGGCCGGGGCAAGTGAGCGGCAAATGTCCACCTCTCAGATTTTAAATTGTATATTTCCACAGATGACATGACCGTTCGCTCGTACTCTCCTCCGATGGCATAAAGACAACTGTCTACACCCACCAGGCTGAGATTGTAGCGCGGCTGTGTCGGACCGGCACTCCTACGCCAGCTGTTATTTTCAGGGCTGTAGCAGAAACATCCGTCCACCACTTGTTTCTGGACTCCATGAACACCTCCGATGATATAGAGTTTGTTGTCGAGAACGGTCACACCAGCCATGGAGGTGCTGGCCTCCAGAGGGAGATCTGTCAATACTTTCCAGCCTTTGCTGGTTTCGTCCAGGAAGCAGACCGTCCTGGAGGCGGCGTGCACCGTTTCATCCACGCCGCAGGTCACATGTGCCCCTACGGCCACAAATATTTGAGGGGTCAAAGACTCTATGTAAGCAATCAGATCTGACGGTAAGGTATTCCTGACCTCCGCCTCCAGGTCATCGTACATGTCTCGGATGAACAGTGCAGCAGCATGGTGAAGCCGCATCAGGCCGAAGGTTGCCGCAGTGTGGTACATCAGCAAACAGTTATCAGCGTCAATAAAGTCGATAAGATACTTGGTGAGCGGTGTCACCTGCAGAAACGCTGCACATTCAATGGCTTCAACAATGTCGTCCTCATCCAGGATCGGTATCTCACCTCGTAAAACCGCCAAAGCAATGAGGAAGCCTCGAGCGCGCAGACACTTGAGGTGGATCTCTTCCTGCTGACACTCCTTCATTCCTGATCGATACAAAGCTTGGAAGTAGTCACAGCTCTGGACAAGCAGTTTTTTTTCCTCTGAGAAGTGAGTGTTCCCGACCACGATGGTTAATTTGTCTGAGACAGAGAGCGGCAGGAGCCTGTCACTGTCTGCACCGGCACAGCCGCTGCTGTCCTTCGTTTCACCCCCGTGCTCTGACATTACAATTCACTGATCGCCACACTCAGGAACACATTCCCTCTGAAAGCAACACGGGAGGCTGAAGCTTGTCCAAAAAGTCCCGAAGAGGAGTCTGAAGAGAGGAGTGACCAGCTCTTCGGGGAGGATCGGGTCTTTCACAGGTTTGAAAATAGAAGGAGCTAAACATAGGAGAGAACAAATGAACAGAGCTGCATTCATGCTGGAGCCAGGATTGGACCAACTGAATGCAGGGTTAATGCCAGCTCTCAATACAGAGGGGAAGGGTCGGCTCGCCCAATCCCAGAAGCATGGAAAACATTCACATAACATGGTTTACCCTTGAAAAGATTCATTTCAAAGAGACAAATTACTTCAGCTGATTCCAGCTTTTTGTTTACAGCAGCCCTTCCAACTGACTCCTAAGCCTAATTTGTACTCCAAAGGATACTCAAACTCCACAAAGCCTCGGCGTCACCTGAGTCACGAGACACATGGGCGCGACAGAAGGCAAAGAGGCTGCCAGACCACGAGGGCTGTGATTGGTCCAGTCGACCACGTTATTGGAGAAGCTGTTAAATTCCAGAGTGAACAGCTCACACCACCCAGGAGCAAAGCGAAGACATTCTGGTTGCTATGTTGCTGACAACGCTTTAATATGATAATATGAACAACAGCGTGCAGGAAGCCGGCTTGTCTGTGGCTTGAACCCGAAGCTAAACTTCTTCACAGCATCACTTCCAAACTTTGTGCTGAAATGTCTCCTTTGGACCCCCCCCCCAAAAAAACAGTTACATGTAGATTCGTGACCGATCCTTCTACGCCTCATACAAGCTAAACTTCCAGGGGTGAAAGGACTGCACAGACGCTACGCCCTGCCAAATGCATACTGTAGATGCAGTAGTACTGCGTATATTAGCCTGAAGAATCACCATCTCTGTTCCCTGATTTGTCTGAGCATCAGACAGATTGAAGTTCATAGAAAATCACATTTTCACAAAGTCAGAGAGAAGACCTCTCTGTGATCTGTGGTGTCAACCTCAGCAGGTTTTAGGCCGCAGGTCAGGAACTACGATCAACACATCGACACAACACGGGACAAACAAGACGAGTGGCGACGGAGGTGTGTTTATACTGCCGCTAGCATTTCATGTTTTGTCTTTTAGGACCCAAAATTTTAATTAAGATTTAAACTACTGTGACAAAATGTTATTCAGTTTAATAAAAAATGGATGTTGAATTAATAACCAGCAGGAAACTAAATATTTTAGAGTGGACATCCAACCCAACTCCTTTCTTGTGATTAATTATAGTTACATCTTTTAATTACTTCTTTACTGCTGATCACTTAAAACAAACCCATAAATGTGTTCAGACAAAAGTAAAAGACAGAGGTTTAGAATGGGACTTTTTAAATTCATTAATATGGAATTTAAATAAAAATCCGCCATTAACAATACACAGGAAGAAATTACTGGACTCTGAATTTGAAGGTATTGAGTGTGTTGTCAATAGTGTAGCTTGAAAGATTTGGATTATTAAGGTTGAACAAAAACATGAAGAGATATGTGTTTTAAAAAACATGTCAAACCAAACAAAAAGGTTAAAAAATGGTTTCACTGGGTATTAACAACAGCCAACTGGATTTTTATAAAACCATTAAACTATAATATTTGCCGTCAGATTCAAAAGTGGATAATATGATTGTCAGCGTAATTACTAACCTGAAATCTTAAGTTTTATTAAAAACTCATTAATCAAAAATTCATTGAAAAGATGAAGGAAACAAACCAAATCTGTTACCTGCCAGTTTGATTTATTGCAGGTAAGCTAAAGGAACAACCGCACCCACTAGTGGCCCAACATGTTAACTATATCATTTTCAGCATTTCTGCCGTTTACGTGTAAATGGACATTGTTTCCAAAACCCAAAACTTTTCTGGACCAAAAATGCAGAAAGGATGCATTTTCATTTGAAACGTTGTGGTGTAGACGTGGCCTTAGAGGAAACCTGTGTGTTCATCCATTCCTGATTTCAGTACTGAAAAGTTCAAATACTTTCACAGTTTGACTCATTGAGGTCTTTATAACCCTTTTTCACTCAGACAACAATCACATTGAAGCAAGGTCTTCAGTACGGAAGTTTTAGGGCCACCGAAGAAAAAAGAAAATTTGGAGGCTGAAAAAAAACAACCTTCGTGGCCTCAGAAAAAGTCGAAAATCTAAGTCGCGATTTTTTTTTTTCACGGAGAGACGTCTGTCCGTCCCTCATCATTTGCCCGTAGATGTGAATTCACATTAAATCACTTAATTGTGACTATATCGGGTTGCTTACTGCTTATGGACGTGTGATTTTACACAGGATTTCCTTGATTAATAAGAACATTTAAATAAGCAGCCCGGGATCCGTGTCTTTGTCCTTCGTACTCGACCAACTTCCTCGACAGAACCAGGCAGCAGGCTGCTCTGTCTCTTCTGGTCCTGATACTGATGATAACGGCACCGTGTTTATGAGCTAGATTCTGTCCTGAAGCGTCTTTTCATCACTTCATTAAACCGCCTGATACGCATTTTGAGGAAGCAGTCACACCGCTGGCATGTGGATGGACGGACTTTTTTTTTCCACCGTGAAAAAAAAAAATCTCGACTTTGATTTTCGACTTTTTCTGAGGCCACGAAGGTTTTTTCTTTTTTTTTTGCCTCCGAATTTTTTTTTTCTTCAGTGGCCCTAAAACTCTTCCGTACTTCAGGGATCTCTTGAAGTGACAAAACTTGATTTGTGCAGTGTCGTCTCAGACAGTTTGAGCCTTTTTGAAAGTTGCACTGGTTTGAATCCAGCTTCAGTTTTGCTCTCAGATTAGTTGCTTTTTCAAGTGTTCATTCGACAAAGAGATTAAAGGTTAAAGTAGTTTATGTGGTATTTGGCGAAGCAGCTGCCACAGATCACATTTCATGTTAAATTATAGCAAAAAATTGAAGCTCTCTTCATGGATTTTGCTAACCCAGTTTTCTTGCCCCTGCACTTTGACAGCCGAAAGGAAGATAATACAATCACTTCTGTCAATGTCTCTGCGCTTGCGGCTCAGCATTTTCACATTACGACACTCTGATAGTCTTATCCTTCACTATTGATCAGACAGCCACCGTTCTGATCACGTCAGGGACACCATCATGGTGCTGAGTGAGCAGAGTCAGGCCAATGCCTTTTCAATTGGCCAACTGCTGTTGCAGGTCCAATTATTGCCACTGCTTTCTGATTCTGGAGGCTTGTTAACTGAAAGAGGTGTAGTACTAACCTGCTGATCGTTAGCATCAGAATTCTGTGTCAACCATCCTGCTTCCAGGCTGAATTTAATGCAGCGGTTTGACAATGAACACTGTGAAAACCCTGAGATACATGAACTCCTCCACCTGAAGAAGCTCCACCCCCCCCCGCTACCTGGAGAGGGCATGCCATCCTTTTCCCTGAAAGGACCATTGACTCAGATTTGGACTTGCTGATCTGCAACCCAACCGCTTCACACTCAGCTGCAAACTGTTCACTGAACTCTGGAGGACCTCATGTGACGCCGCCAGTAAGACGTCATCCGCAAAGAGCAGAGACGTCAGGGGTGACAAGTCGCGGCCCTGGTGAAGTCCAGCATCCACCATGAACAAGTCCGTCTTAGTGCTGAGTATCCGGACGCGGCCCTCACACCGGGAGTACAAAGACTGGACATCCTACAGCAGGGGTTCCGGTGTTCTTTACTGCCTTAGCTGTAGACCGGACCGGGAAAAGAATGACATAATAATCTTTAAATTTAAACTTTATAGTTTTTCTTTGTTGTGATGCAGAGTATATCTGATTAAAATATCTATATTTTCACAAAACCAAACAATTACTACCAGAAATTACTACAATGTGATTGTGTGCAAATTTTGATGAAACCTTCTGGTGCAAAATCCAGTGAAATGTCTAAAAAAATCTTCTCTCGTTCTGTTCTTGTTCTGTGTTTTTACAAACTCCCCCTGACAGCACGGCTTTGAGGCTAATGCTAGTATGCTAACTTCCATGGTAGCATCACTGATATCTCAGCTCGGGTCTCAGTGTTCAGTTTCCACTCTTAAGAAATTTGTTTGAACATCTATGTTTTCTTTGACATTTTTACAAGCAGTTTGATGGTTTGGCGGCCGGACTGGGTCCGGTTGCGGCCGCTTTTGGCCCAGGGGCTTTATGTTCGACACGCCTGCTCTGAAGTGGAACTACAAGGAGGCTCAAATAAATCTCCAACGTTCTCTTTTTGCTTTGTGAATAGATCTGCCTGAATAAGACTGGTGCGATATGTCTAACATTTTACCATTGATATTAGTGCCAAATATATATAAATATGCAAAGTTTCCAGAGCTTAGCAGCGGGGACGCTAGCTAGTTCAGCTCGCCAAGCATTAGCATTTTGCTTCTTGAGACGTCATTTATCTTTCAAACTGTCATAAAATGTTGTGAAGGTGTTCAGAATAACTTTCTGGAGAGGATATTTAAGCATGATGCAGGATTTTTTTTACCTCAGTTTATTTTATGACTTAAAAAAAAAAAAAAATCTAATTAGCTTGCTTAGTGAGCAGCTACTTTATAGATTATATTTTCTCAAAATGCACATAATTTAACTAAAATGTGTAGTTTGAGAAGTGGCCATGCAGAAAGGCAGTTTTTTTCAGACTTGTTTACAGTCGGCTGGGGTGGAATGTGATGCACGTGGCAAGCACGTGGCACAGGTGTCAATATAATGATTGGATCAATTCTGCCAGCTCAGGTAGACAAAGTCCTATAAAAGAAGCAGAAAGAGCCAGGGGACACTTCTCTCTCCTCACAAAAGCTTTTGGGAGCTATTTTCACTGTTTTCCTTCATGATGGGTAAGTGCATTCTAATGTTTATTGCAGAGTTAAATCATTTTTAGCTTCATCATGTTGGTAAAAAATACACAATTGATGTAATCTGAGTGTTTGCATGATCATGTTTTATGGGATAAACTTGAGAGCAGCTTTCATTGTCGTCTGTGCTGTTTTATTGTTGTCAGGAGGAAACTGATTTAATTATTTTGTTGGTTCATCTTGGCTGAATCAGACCTTCAGAGTTTCGATGAATGGATGATATGTGTGCTATCTGCTGGGTGATATGTAGTGCAGGGCTCTGCAACCTTTATGACAAAAAGAGTCAGGACTTTCCACCAAATATAGTTTTTTTTATCTGAAGGTGCAAAACATGTTAATTGTCTAAAATTACAAAAATAAAAAAGAAATTAAATCTGTAAAAGAAATTAAAAAAAAGAAGGAAAAAGCTATACATCTGAGGTTGCATTCATGAAGTGTCCTGGTACAATTTAGATATATTTGAATAGATTTCTAGCTTTTGTGGCCATATTTAGAGATATTTACTTTTTATCCCATTTACCCTTTTTGTATTTCTCCTTTTTCTTTTCTTCCTTTTTTCTTTCCTGAAGCATTTTTCCTTTTTATCTTATGTTTTCCCTTTTCCTATAACTTTATTTTTCTTTATTTGTTTACTGCAAAAAATAAAGCCATACTAGCAATTTTAATCATTCTCTTAGCAATTTATTAGTATTTTTTTGTATTTTTTCATTTAATTCTTCTGGTTTTTTTTTTTAGCAAATCCATCAATCCTAGATGTTTTAGCTATTTTACCTTATTTAACAGTTTTTATTTTGAAAAAGTGAGACCAGTTTTGAAAATCCCTGTGGAGGCAAATTAAACAAATGTGAAAACAAAATGGTTATTTGCAAATAATATTGTGAAAGCTTCATATGGTGGTGGTGGTGGTGGTGGTGGTGGTGGTGTGAGCTCTTGATGACTTTCACATTTTACCCAATTCGTGTTTTTCTACGTTTTATAGAAGACCTGAGTCATAAATATTCTAAAGTATTCATTTATATACAGTTATATTTACTCAAATTAGAACCTTTCACATTTTTACCCAAACATTATTTTACCCCTTAAATACATAACAGAGGAATATTTTACCGACAGCGTGAGAATTAATATTGCAAATCAGCCACTATTGGAGTTAATCTCTCACATATGACAAATACATAATTCAGTTTTTATCGATCATTTTTGTTTGTTTGATAAATGTGATTGACTTTGAATGCAGAGGATTAGGAGTTATTATATGACCAAGTATTAAAACAATCTGACTGTTAATCATTGACATGTAGGAAAATTGGTAATAAAAGTTGTATGTAGTATATTTGAAAACACTTATATATAAATAAATGTGTTTACATTGAAACGTGGTTAATACAGGGCTGGAAAACTATTATTGGTGTATTTGTTTATCAAGTTGATGACTATGATAATAATAATAATTAGTAGTAGTAGTAGTAGTATTGCCCTGTGAGGCGTCTTGATGAAATCACTGCGCTCGTCATGCCAACAAAGAAACTAGTGCTTGTTTTTGATTGGTCGGGACTCTTTTTTTTTTTTTTTTAGCACCTTAAAGGACCAGTCAGGAAGAATCTCGGACTCTCGAGTTTTGAGTGAGAGAACGCGGTTTTCGTGAGTTGAGCGGAAGGATCGGTTTGATGTGCGGCGCGGCGCGGTGCAGACAGAGCTTGGGTCAGGCGGAGGGATCTGTTTGACGTGCGGGTCAGGATGTTACCGGGACGGGTCACTCCTCTGTCCGCGGTAAAGAGAAAGAAAATAAAGGATTTTAACCCGTGAAAAAGGAAGGATATATATCTTTATATTTATTTTCCTCCGGGGTGTTTTGGTGGTAGAACTGGAGCCATGCTGCTCTCCAAGCTGGGCTCCTTCCCTCACATCTCGCCCGGCGTGGACCTGCCAGCCAAGCTGCAGCAAGGTAACCCCCAGGTGGGGGACCCGGTGTTACGCCTCCTTCCGTGTCCCGGTTCATCTGTCCCCCACAGCTTACCTGTCTCCCGGTGTATCCCGGTCCTCTGACCCGGAATAACCCTGTCCTCTCTCCCTCCCTGTGCCCCGTAGCCAAAGCGGAGAAGCCGCAGTTTGAGACGCTGTACCGGCTCGGTCCGGTGCTTGGCAGGGGAGGATTCGGCACCGTGTACTCGGCGGTTCGCCTGGCCGACGAGCTGCCGGTAAGAACCGAGAGGAGGGGGGAGGGGGGCTTTGTTTTGGTGGGGGGGGCTTTGTTTTGGTGGCGACGGCGGCACGTGGCGGCAACAATACCGGATGGAAACACGTTGAATCTTCTCAGGATGCTAAAATCTCGTCGTTTAAAACACTTTTATGACACAAACTTTACAGATTAATTCACTAAAACTCAATCTGACGAGTTTCTTTGTTTTCCATCGCTTGTTCATACATTTTTTATCCGTTTTAAAGTGGAAAGTCACGCAGTTGTAAGATATATTGGATGTTTTCATGAATCATTTGTTTAAATAACAAATAGATAAAAACTAATGCTTCAAAATAGTTGATTGTAATGAAGCACATATTGTGATAACTTGCAATAATCATGTAATAACTGCTGCCAATATGTAAAAAATAAATCATTGGAAATTAAAAAAATGTCAGGTTTTGTGCAGTTTTTAATTAATAAATAGTGCATTAAATCATACATATATATTGATTGAGGATGCAAACTCTGTAACTGTCTTTAAGATTCAAGATTCACAGTGTTTATTGTCATGTGCACAGTAAAGAAACTGTTTCCCTGGACATTGAGATTCTTACTTTGCTTCCCAGACTGAACGCCACATAATTGAAAAACTATAAAAACTTTAATAATCTTAAGCAATCGAAATATAAACCTATAGATTAAAACTGTGCAAAATACAAGTGATGTATACAAGTGAATATGCACTATACAATTGTGATTGTAAAGATTGTTTCACTATTTTATTTCAATATTGACTTTTATTATTGTTAACTTCAGTTATGTGAAAACAAAAATGTTGAAGAGTCGATGCTTCATCCGTCACTCTCCAGAAGTGTCCTTCAGCAAGACTCTAAAGCAAACATGACCAACAGTGAAAAGGGCTGAAGGAGTGGAATGAAGTGACACTGAGACTAATTCCCTCCATGAAACTGACACTGACACTCCAGAAAACAGTGAGAGAAACACTTTAGTAAAACATGAACTGATCCCAGGAAATGCTTTGGAAGCATTTAATGCAAATCACCTGTAGTGAAGGAATGACTGAGGCGTCTCGGTCCAGCCACCAGTGAAGGTTTAATCAAGGTCTATTTATCCTTTATGTCCTCATTGGTTGTTTCTGTAAACTTCTTTTAGATTTGGTGATAGTTTTATTTTGTTAAATGACCAAACGTCGTAGGAATTGATTACATTTTAAATCCTCGTCTTTAAAACATATCGTTTTATCTTTTTGACTGGGTCAAGTGGGAAACAATGTGTATGAACAAAACAGGGTTATGACTCATTAAATAAATTAAATCAGCCTGCAAGATGAAGTTTTTTCAGCTGTGAGAAATTCTGACGTTTACTGCAATACACCTGTTTGGCCACCAGGGGCGCACTTTAGTCTGTATTATGTGCTGAGTCAGTTTAATAGATCAGGATTCCAACAAAGAAGGATAAATGTGTCTATATTAAAGATTATTTCTAGACTTTGAAGAGTTACCCTCATCATAATATGAACTAGCTGACCATATGTTTGAGATCCAGCTCCATGTGACCAAATATTATCTTCCTTTGAAGATGTAAATAGTGAAATAAAAATCCTCTGTGATCTGTAAATTGTGAAGCAAACGGTGACCTGAGGCGTTGAATTTTCAGTTCTGTTCAAATTTCAGGTTTGTCATGTTTTGTAAAAGGATAGTGAATTAAATATTAACTTCTTAAATGATATTTTAACATTTTGTTGCACTAAAACAAAGACAGAGTTTTAGTTTTCTGATTATATATAGTTTATAATGTAATCATTTACTTGAGCTCACATTGCGCTCTATGTGAAAATAGCTTGACCCTCTTGTTTTAAACAGAGGTGGATCGCATCAACAACAAAATGATTTTTATTTAATCGTTGCAGTTTGTTTGTTTTGCCACGAGAGGGCACCACTGTTAAAAAACTATGAGAAACACAACCTGATGTGTGTCCTTGCCTTTTGGGAAGACTGTTTAAAACTGTATACCAGGTCTGATAAAAGTGATCCCCCTTCAAACTGCTCTAATTTGTGACTGAAGAGCAGTTCCACACGGGGAGCAGTCATCCCTTATTTCATAAAGAAAGCTGATGACTTGTTTGTCTTTTCGCGGCGTTGACTCCATTGTGACTTCAGTTTGCCTTCCACTGACTGGGAGCAGGAAGTTATGTTACATTCAAGGACAAAAAGAGCAAACAAATGGTCTTTAACTCACAAGTCTGCCACCCTTATGCCCCAAAGAAGCATTTGTTTTTTACACTTTTTCCAAAGTATGTTTACGATTTTTTTATCTTTTAAAATAAAGGTAACACTATTTAAAAGCTCATATCGTAGAGAGCTTTTGTGTTTCTCCAAAAACTGTTTTATGAAGTCCAAACCTCCACAAATGACTGTTGATTTACTCTTTTTGATCTTTTTAGCCTTTGAAGCTGTTTCGCTGTCTTAATCGTTTGATTGACGAACTCCTGAAGCATCCTTTTATTCAACGGTCTGACGGGAGACAAAGTGTTGCTTTGATCTCCGGAGCGGCGTGCCGTCGTCTCTGCCGTGTGTTCAATGGTGGCTTGTCCCGCTGAGGCTGTGTGTTTAAAGCTGCTCTGTTTACATGCAGGTGGCGGTGAAGCATGTGAGCAGGGACAGAGTGAATGAGTGGGGCTCTCTGGTGAGACATCCGCCTGTTGTATCGTGAGTCTTCTGTGGAGCCACTGTGGCGTCCAGGTCTGTCCACTGGCTCCGATTTTGTTGTTTCAAATTCTTCTTCTATTACAGACAGACTCCAGATCAGGGGTGTCAAACAAAAGGTCGGTCAGCCAAAAAAATAAAAAAAGAAAGTGATTTAAAGGTTGTTCTGGCTTTATTTCCCGGCCACTCAAATAGAAATTGGGGTGAATGTGGCCTCGGGCCGGGAATCTTCACTCGTCTCAACATTCCATTCCATGATGCATAACTGTGTTGCATCCTCACTTTTCTATATTACTGCTCATGGATAAGTTTTCCCGTTCAGTCACAAACATATGAACTGGCCTTTTACTTCAGAAAATGACAAACATCCAAAATATGACTTGAGTCTGAACACAGCAGACAAGTTTATTTACAACAGCAAATATTAAAATGGCATGGCAAACTTAATTTATACTACACACTCAAACAATATGTAAAGGCTGTGCTTTATCATGAACCACCTCCGTACAGCTTCTGTCGACACTATGCAGACGGACGCTAGGCAGACGGACGCTAGGCAGACAGACGCTATGCAGACGGACGCTATGCAGACGGACGCTATGCAGACGGACGCTATGCAGACGGACGCTATGCAGACAAGCGCTAGGCAGACAGACGCTAGGCAGACAAGCGCTAGGCAGACAGACGCTAGGCAGACAGACGCTATGCAGACAGACGCTAGGCAGACAAGCGCTAGGCAGACAGACGCTATGCAGACAGACGCTAGGCAGACAAGCGCTATGCAGACAGACGCTATGCAGACAGACGCTATGCAGACAGACACTATGCAGACAGACACTATGCAGAGAGACGCTATGCAGAGAGACGCTATGCAGAGAGACGCTATGCAGACAGACACTATGCAGACAAGCGCTATGCAGACAAGCGCTAGGCAGACAGACGCTAGGCAGACGGACACTACACGCTAGCCTGTAGATATTGCAGACTGGAGACTCTGCCGCCACACGATCCAGCCCGCTGTTAATGGGTGTATCAGTCACACTTTAATTATGTTTAGCGTGAAGCATCGCTAATGTGTGAGCCTGAAACTCTTGAGCATGTAGCATGTAGCCCTGAAACTCTTTAGCATGTAGCATGTAGCACGGCTTGGAGTAAAATCGTCCTGATCTACTGAGCAGTTAAACGCGCATCGTTCTCTGCTGGTCCAAATGTCTCTGGTGATGAAGTTGCTGGTGATGAAGTTGCTGGTGTTGTATCAACTATCTTTCTCCTCCTCTTGCTATTTTGTCAGAACATAATTTACAGTTTGTCTTACTTTCGTCATTCTCACTAATATTAAAGAATCCCCAAACCGGGGACGTCGCTCGTCCTCTCGTCTACCTGCCCCTGACGCATGACGCACCATAATGCTCACCTTCCCTTTTTTTTTTCCCAACTTGAGAACTTTATTGTTCCACTACCAGAAAACAACATTTCTACATTATATAAATAATTACGTTTTGTCGATGCAGAATGGTCCACGTCCATAGAAGCGATTCAATTCGTCGCCCGCGGTGTGACGCCTCGGCTGACATGTGATTGACACTCCTGGTCTGGAGTCGCGACGCTGCTGGATGTTCAGCATGAGATGTTTTGCTTTGCAGCCTCACTAAATATCTGGTTGTATTTAAATTCAAGATCAGTCTTTTATCCAGTAACACAGTCAGCGTGATAACAATCCAACTTCGTCGTCTGTCCACTAGAACGACGGTGTTCTCCCATTGTTAATGTTTGCCGTATAAAGGTGGAACTTTTTTCAAAGGAAAACCCAAAAACGATGCGTTTTCACTTGAACCGGCGCCTCATTCCGTCACCACGGTTACTAACACCACAACACAAATACCCTTTGTTACGTAACGATTTAAGTAAGTAGTGAAAATTCTAAGTATTGTTTATTTAAACATGAATTCTTTTGCTTGTTTGCATCAGTGCAGTCCAGCCTGTCGTCTGTTAGTCTAGTTGAGTGGTACAGTCATCAGATGACATGAGAAACAAGGCAGCCGAGGAGGTCGGACGTTTTCACGAGGAACTTTCAAAGTAAAGAAGAAGACATTTTGTCTTTGGGCGTCTGTAGTGGCTCAGTGGTCTCCAGAGGGAATAAGCCTTCTGAAAGCTTCATACTTTGTGAGATTATTGTAGACGTTGATTAAAATGTGTGTTTTGTTTTATTTCTTGAACCTGTCCCTGCAGGGCAGCACCGCGGTTCCCCTGGAAATAGTTCTCTTGAAAAAGGTGAGTGGATCCTTCGGCGGAGTGGTGGCGCTGTTGGACTGGTGGGAGCAGGTGGACGGCTTCCTGCTGGTGCTGGAGCGGCCCGAGCCCGGCCAGGATCTGTTCGACTACATCACCGAGCGGGGCCCGCTGGACGAGGCCGAGGCGCGCGCCTTCTTCCGGCAGGTTCTGGCGGCGGTGCAGCACTGCTACAGCTGCGGAGTGATACACCGCGACATCAAAGACGAAAACCTGCTGGTGGACTTAAAGAGCGGACAGCTCAAACTGATCGACTTCGGATCCGGAGCGCTTCTCAAGGACTCGGCGTACACGGAGTTCGACGGTGAGTCCACTGTGATAACTGTAATAAACACCGTCGTCATAGAGGAAAATAGATCCTTTCATTCAGCCCATTTAACGGCGCCGCCTCACCTGGTGGTTTCTTGTGTGCAGAGTGAAGTTGGAAAAAACTCTAAAACATCTGGAAGAGGCTGAAAAATTGGCTTGAAACACAAAAACAATGAACTTTCACTTGTAACGTGTGAACATGGCCTGAATCTACCCGCCAAGTTAAGTTCATAGTTACTGTGGTTGATGATCGGGACTCTTTGTTTTTCTTATCTGATGAGAAACAATGACTGAGGGACACTTTGGAGTAAAACGTATACAGTTGTTGACTCTGTCGCAGTGCTCTCAAACACATTGTAGTTCAGGGGCCACAAAATGATCTTCTCCTTCAGCTGTTGCATTCTGGGTGTTTTTACAATCTCCCCCTGGCAGCGTGGTTTGTTGTTTTGGTGGTTTGATGTTTTTGATGGTTTGTTGTTTTTGATGGTTTGATGATTTGTTGTTTTTGATGTTTGTTGTTTTTGATGGTTTGTTGTTTTTGATGGTTTGATGATTTGTTGTTTTTGATGGTTTGATGATTTGTTGTTTTTGATGGTTTGTTGTTTTTGATGGTTTGATGATTTGTTGTTTTTGATGGTTTGTTGTTTTTGATGGTTTGTTGTTTTTGATGGTTTGATGATTTTTTGTTTTTGATGTTTGTTGTTTTTGATGTTTGTTGTTTTTGATGTTTGTTGTTTTTGATGGTTTGATGATTTGTTGTTTTTGATGGTTTGTTGTTTTTGATGGTTTGTTGTTTTTGATGGTTTGATGATTTGTTGTTTTTGATGTTTGTTGTTTTTGATGGTTTGTTGTTTTTGATGGTTTGATGATTTGTTGTTTTTGATGGTTTGTTGTTTTTGATGGTTTGATGATTTGTTGTTTTTGATGGTTTGTTGTTTTTGATGGTTTGTTGTTTTTGGTGGTTTGTTGTTTTTGGTGGTTTGGTGGTTTGTTGTTTTTGGTGGTTTGTTGTTTTTGATGGTTTGTTGATTTGGTGGTTTGATGGTTTGGGTTGGAGCCTCTCGCAGGCCTCATGTTTGACTGCCCTGCTTTAAAAGGAAAATCATCCAGAACGGTTAAAAACAGTTCAAACCACTAGCAGCAGTAAGTACGCTGAAAAGTGCAACGTGAATATTCTAATTTAGTAATGGGATTTTTGTGTGAAGCAAAATTCTGAATACAACTCTGAGATCCGTGCGATCTTGATGTTTGCGGTTCTCTGAAGCGTCACTACTTTCTACACGGTGTGTCAGTAGTGTGAGTTGTTGCTCGTTGAGGTTTACTGCAGTGTAACGCCTCTCCCTCCGTCCTGCAGGTACGCGGGTCTACAGCCCTCCGGAGTGGATCCGGTACCACCGGTACTTCGGTCGCTCTGCGACCGTCTGGTCTCTCGGCGTGTTGCTGTACGACATGGTGGCGGGGGACGTGCCTTTCGAACAGGACGAGGACATCCTGAAGGGAAAAGTGAACTTCAGAGGGAAACCTCTCCTCTCCTCGGGTCAGTACCAGCCCCTGAGCCCGTCTGCTGTCATTCAGGATGTTTTCACATGAAAGTACAAAACTTACAACAGCAGTGGTGCTCGGAGCAACTGACAATGCAACTTGTTGAAAACGGCCGTCAAGGTGGAAGTTTCTGAAAATGTTTCGTCTTGACAGAAACGGAGGAAAATGTAACTTTTTAAAAACGCTCCGTCTCTGTCTCCATGGAAATGCCGAAAATACAACTTTTCTGAATTGTTGCTACTACAGTGCCATGTGAAGCACGGCCATAGTGACTAGTTCTTCTGCACATGCTCAGTAGAGCCCAGCAGAACCATGTTTCCTCTGTGGTGTCATGACTCCCAGCACATATCCTCCTGGACTTGGTAGTTCAGGACTTCAGGCTCATCTCCAGAAGTTGTTCTAGGTGCAAAGACATTTTCTGGTGTCTAACAGTATTTTTTCTCTCTTCCTCTTCCTCGGCGACAGACTGCCAGCATCTGATATTGTGGTGTCTATGCCAGAAGCCTTCGAGGCGGCCGAGCCTGGAGCAGATCCTCTGCCACCCCTGGGTGACGTACAACCCCCCCCTGCGCGCCGCCGCCACCGCCGCCGCCGTGGCCCCTCAACCCGGCCAGAAAAATTCAGGAGAAACTATTATTGCATCGCTGTGTTCTTCATCACCATCACCATCGCCATCATCTGTTATCTAATCCTCTCCATCTGGCGCCTCCTGTGATCCAGTCGGGGTCGGGGCTTGTATTCGATTGACACCCGGGCGGAGTCAGCTGCCCGGCCACACCTTCAGTGCCTTAAAACAGCGAGGCGTTACCATGGCGATCAGCATCCCATGTGGTTTGGCTGAGACTCTTGAAACACACACACACACACACACACACACACACACACACACACACACACACACACACACACACACACACACACACTCTCTGGTTGACACTTGACTGAACGAGTGTCTTGCTGCTAGAACAGAGACGGTGGATTCTACGACGACAATGCAAATATTCTTTCACATGTTTTTATTGTGTTTTTTGTGTTTTTATTGTGTCTTCATGTTAAAGCGACATTCCTCCTCTTCTGTGTGTTTACGTTGTCTTCATATCTAAATGTTTTCCCCCTTTTTAACTTGTGGGGCCGAACACACTGGGATTACATCAGATTAGAGTCTTCTTAAAGGATTTGGCTCGTTATTTTTCCACACTTTTTATTACATGTAACATTTTCAATGAAAAATTATTTTGGATTGAAGTTTTTTCATATTAAAACATGTTTGTATGAATCAACAATTTGCTTTAATGTTTTTTTTTTTTTTTTTTCTGGTCTCATTTTTACATCCATTTATATTCAGTTAACCTGACATAATCTGAAACATCCACCAGCAATGAAACACTTAAAGGGTTATAATCCACATTTGATAGTTTTGATCAGGATCACAAATAACTAATCCTATAAATCACAGACAAAGAATACATTAAGTTTTTTTAGTTTCAATGACTTTGGAAATGAGTGTTTTCACAGTCTTCTATTAATGCATGATAAGAAATTTTCATTTCAACTGCAAAATGCACCAAGAGAGACTTAAATCTTTCCCAAGATGCATTTACAAGGAAAATGACACAAATGGAGAAAAACCTGCGGGATGGATCAGGGTTAAATGTGTGTTTGCATTGGACAGCTATGTAATAATCTGTTCTTACTTTCTATAAAGTTAATCCTGTATAGACGTTATCGCTGACGTACATCGCCATCATGTGGCCATTACTGAGAACTTCATCTTTATGTCTTCTACCCTGTTGGTACTAAACTGTTTGCGTCATGTTGATCTAAACACTAAGATCACCCTGAAAATCCAGTTCAGGAGGGCTACCTGATTATCTCCATCATTTATTGATTAATGTTACTTTACAAAACAGAAAGTTTTTATAACAAACTCATACCAACAGGCTGCAGCAGCAGTTTATCCCTAAAATATTCAGAAATAAAACATTAAAAACCTGCAGTTTTTACTAGTTCACTCATACACAGAGCATGCTTGAAGGCTCATAGCTTATTTCCATTTATTTTACATCCGTTTAAAAGTGCTGATCAATCCTAATCCACTATGAATTACTGGGGTTTTTTTTATATTCTTGCTATTGTATCATTTTCTTATTAATTCCCAAGACGTGAATATTGAAACATTCAAACCATAATGATTTATCATTTACTATTCTTTAAACTTCTCCAGATTCACAAAATGCTCATAAACCAATTTTAGTGTTGTCAAATGAAATCCTGAAATTAAAGCTGCAAGCAGCACCGAACGGGTCCTTGCTCATCCACCCGTTGGAACGTGTCACCTGCCGAGGTTTTGTGCCCTGCTGTAAATGAGCTGGTGTCCGATCGCTCAGCGGGGCAGCAGTGTGGGCCTGAGGCTCCCCGCAGGACCTGAGTCTGTCAGACTCCTCAAAGTTCAGAAGGTCGCTGTTGGGTATTAGGGGAAGGTTTTTCCTATTTCTTATTCTTCTACTTCCGTTTGAGACGTGAAGAGGATTGTTTCCTGATTTGGTTTTTTATATATAAAGTAATATTTTTTGCGTGAGGTAAATGTATCTCTATATTCCCTTATTAGTTTTCTTGAGGGGTTATTTCTGTATTTTTGATATTTCTTATTTTGGCGGGCTTCTTTAAAGCCCGCCTCTCCGTGTCTGAGGCGCTGATGGCTTCCCTCTCTCGCTCACTCCAGTTCGGCCAGGCGGCGGCCCTCCTCGACTCTTCAGCCTTCGTCTTGTTTGGGGTTAGGTTAGATCCTTTTCCCCCTGGTGGGACCGGTGGTCCTGTTTTTTGCTTTTTGTTTCTCCCGTCAGAAGTAGTTTGGGGTTTTCTTTTCTTAGATTGGGTGTTGGTACCGGCTCCTACGGCCCTGTACCGGGTTGGCCCGCCACCGCACCTGTTTGTTTTCGTTTTGCCAGCCCACCAGGTACCTTTGTTCTTTTGGTATTTTACTAGTTTAGGACACGGGGTGGTTATGGGTTTTCGTCGGGTTTCAGGTTTTCACTCAACCCGCTTTATTTCCAGGCTCAACAAACTTTTTCTGAATTAAAACCAACGAGCAAATTAAAAGAAAATTCAGTGAATAAAAATGGTACAACTCCAAACCGTTTCCCTGTGTCCTTCATGATATGTTGGGGTGTAACAGTGTAACAGTCGCCATCATACGCCCTTTGACCAAAGGACACCATTTTCAGAGTGAATCATCATCAACATATTTTACACTCACAACACCACATTTAAAGTTAATACTGTCAAGTAGTTAATAATATAACATTAAAACCTGCTGCCAGCCGGTGACACTATATAACGGAAGTGTCCAATTCTTGGACACTTGAATTCATGTAAAAACCTTTTACCTTTTAAAGCAAACATATTCATCTTAATCTTTGTCGGTCTGCTAGAGATGTCGGAATGTTTGCTTTTCGTGTTTTTAGTGCGACTGATATATGTTCTTTTACTTGTTTTTTTAAATCGCACTGTACAGTGACCTTGGGTGCTTTGAAAGGCGCTGAAAGTATAATGAATTTATATCATTGATAGAATATAACATATGGATTGGACCAGGGGAGGTATGGCCCGAATTGTCTCCCAAATGTCTTGGACGTGTTAAACATTTTGCCCGTTACAAATGTGAAAACAATGGAAGGGGCGCTATAAGGAGGCATTTTGTCAGACACATGCCCAATGACCATAAAATTAAAAAAGTTCGCCACTTCTGACGTGTGTGTTATTTTTATTTTTTTTTTACAAAGATTTGAGCGCCGTCAACAATTCAGCATTAAAGTAAAAATAATAATAATAATTCATTGCATGCCAATAAATTCTCATCCGGCTCTGCTCGGGCTTCTGTGGCACGTGTATTTATAATCCAAGATATTGTGACTTTATGATCGAATTCGGCAATGAAAGGGTTAAAAATTACAATATTTTCAATTATCTGTCAGTAATGAGAATCATTAATCTTTAATATATAGAGAGTTGACACAGGAAGATGTAGTGTTTATTCATTTCATTTTTCCGTCGTATTTATTTTTTTTAATTCTCATTTTTCATTCATTTTTAAAATGATGTAAAACATTTTTTAAGACGTTAAACAAAAGTTTAAGATTTTCTTTTATTCAGGAAGTAATTAGGGCAGGCTTTTTCATTTTGAACAGGCGCTGTGGACAGCTCGGGGTCCTCCCATCAACAACACCGGAAAAAAAATAACACGTGAACGTGAGTAAAAATGTTTAAAAAAAATGATATTTTGAATTATTAAAACGAGCTTCTAGACTAATGTGTGTGTGATATACATCCCTCTGATTTTGAGGCAAACAGAAAACTAACTTAACTAACGGGCACTGAAGAGTACGAGTCGCTTTAGCTGAACCAGACTCCGTTTTAAAGACGAATTATTAGATAGAATGGAATAAAAATGCTCTTTGGATTCGGTCTGAATGAGTTTCACTGTAATTTACTTTGCATATCGATGTTGCTCTTTATTTCGGCTCAGGTACAGTAAAGTTAACATTGTTTTGTTCCAGTCGTCACTCATTGTTTTTTTTTTAGAGGGTTAGGGTTAGGGTTAGATGTGATATGACAGGTCTGTTATACCGTGATAACAAAGACTTTCTACTTCTATTTATTCTGCGATCAGAGAAGTAAAGACACATTTCTACGTTAAAAAAAACCCACATCTCGCTATTGCACTGGAGTTTTGAATCCATCCTCACTTTGTTACCTTTGAATGAAGGAAGTTTATATGGGGATGAGTTTTGATGTAGTAATATAGCAATATGGATTGACTGTGTGTGTGTGTGTGTGTGTGTGTGTGTGTGTGTGTGTGTGTGTGTGTGTGTGTGTGTGTGTGTGTGTGTGTGTGTGTGTGTGTGTGTGTGTGTGTGTGTGTGTGTGTGTGTATATCAGAGGTCAGGATGGGTCGATCCTCCAAAGACAAGCGAGATATTTACTACCGTCTGGCCAAAGAGGAGGGCTGGAGGGCGAGGAGCGCCTTCAAGCTGCTGCAGCTGGACCAGGAGTTCAACCTGTTCACAGGTCACACACACACACACACACACACACACACACACACACACACACACACACACACACACACACACACACACACACACACACACACACACACACACACACACACACACACACACACACACACACACACACAACATATTTGATTAAAGTGTTTGTTTTAAGTTGAAAACTGCTTTTAGTATAAAAGAAATGTGATTTTTCATCTCACCGTTAAATTTAGAGTTTCATTTTAGTTTTTATGGTAAAAGTATGTTTAATTTTACAAGCAAACGAAGTGCATAAAATGTAATACTGAAGTCCTATTAAATGAATCTATAATGTTAGCATTTGGTATTTCTTAATTTGAGGATTAAAAGCATACATAATTCAGTGTCTGGAGCAGATTCTGAATCTTGACTGTCTTGGGGATTCTTATCTTAGCCATCCTAACTAACAACACAATAAAGTGTGTAGATGAGTGTCTGTGCCGCTCAGAAAGCCGTGCACATATTTCAGTTATCGGAGTACAGCAGACATTGTTCTCACGATTGAAAAATCTTAGAGTTCAGTACAAATGAAGGTCATTTCTTATCATTGAATCAATGCTTGTCTTTTATTAACGCATCAGTCTCCCTCAAAATGATGCTAACTCAACATGTAGCACGAGTTTTTGGGTTAAATATTAAAACCTAGAACTTTAAGCACGTCCGAGCGAAGTTCGGTTTTAACCACGACACCACTGCAGCAGCACTCTGAGGCCTGGACTTCACAGGTTTGTGGCTCTTATTAACTTGCCAGATGAGTCAGCCAGGATCATTTTGTGTTTTCCCCCTCAGGGGTGAGCAGAGCAGTGGATCTGTGCGCGGCGCCCGGCAGCTGGAGTCAAGTCCTCAGTCGAAAACTCAGGTTGCTTCTTCGAACACCAACACACATCTTAACCTCAAGCCTCCGTAGGGATGCCGTTGATTATATTTTCCATGAGAGAGGTGGATGCTGTAAAGGGCACCGTCAGTGGACTGAATCGTCTCCAGTTACTGGTTCACCCAGGATGGGTTGATAGGACAGAACGGCCTAAACGGAGTGAAATTGTTGAGTTATTTAACTTGTGTCCGAGTTATCACAATCACCATGGTGCGCTCCTGGCTCTATGGTCAATGGTCCACTTGGTTTCACCTGACCGGGCCGCTACTACGAAGTGGGATTAACCCGAAATACACGGACGTGCCGAAGGACCCTACTGAAATTGTAAAGATTATTATTATTACTAACCATGTTTGTTGGAAAAAGTCAAGAACAAGAACAAAATCCTACTTCAAACCTTAGTGACAAGGGTTTTTTTTATATTGTCAACAGGATTGCATCTCTCCCCTAAATACTCTCCCTCTCCAGTGCGACTCTCACAATCTGCACCAATCAGGGTCTAGTAAGAGTAGGCAGGTCATTGTCCAACAGTTCTGATTGGTCGGGAGACACTGCTGTTCTAACGGTTGAGCTCTTATCCAGAACATAACCTGCTCTGGAGCAGGTTAGCGGTTCTGCGTAAGTTACCATGGTGACTCACCCCATTAAGAAGTGAACCAGTTTCGTACAGAAAACCAGAGTTAAACCTGAAGTTACCTGGATAAGAAACTCCAGCCTGGTCAGGCACAGGCCTTCAGGTTCAAGAGAGGAGCAGCGCTGCCACGCAGACTCCATGTGGACTGAACAGAAGTCCAGGTCCTACAAGAAGTTTCTAAATGTTTTTAAAGCATGTGATTCCCTCTGAGCAGAGAGCGGGAGGGGAAGGGCGGTGGGGGTGAGGAGGTGAAGATCGTGGCGGTGGACCTGCAGGCCATGGCTCCTCTGTCTGGAGTCACACAGATCCAGGGAGATATCACCAAGGTGAGGAGGTGGCGGTTCCTCCCTCGGCTCTGTAAAAGAACTAGTTTTGATCCGAACGTCCTCCCCGCAGGTGTCCACAGCTCAAGAGATAATCCGTCACTTCGAGGGTCAGCCGGCTGACCTGGTGGTGTGTGACGGAGCTCCCGACGGTGAGACCCTCGCCTTTGTCCCTCACCTGCACGGTCTCCCTGTTGCTGCTTTCACTCACTGTCCAGTTTCACACCCGCAGTGACTGGCCTCCACGATGTGGACGAGTACATCCAGGCTCAGCTCCTCCTGGCTGTGAGTACATGGCGCCGCAGTGGTTTCACCTTCCAGGTGACGGTAGGCTGACAGCCGTTTGTCTCCTAGGCTCTGAACATCACCACTCATGTCCTGAAACCTGGAGGAACCTTTGTGGCCAAGGTGAGTCCAGTGTTTATCTATCAGTGTTTGCACCAGTGCAGAAGATTTCAAAAGTTTTGTCTTCCTGTAAGAACAAATGAAGTCTGTACAAAGTGATGGTCCAGGTTCTACGACTCCTGATCAACATATCCAGGTTCTCTGTTTCCTGGGTTGACTGATCCAGACACTTTGGATCCTGATCACCGTTACTATGAAGCAGGTTATCAACTCACTAGTTCAACACAGACCTACGTGTGCACGTTCACATGAAAGGGGCGGAGTTTGCAGCATCTGACCAATCAGACACACAGAGAGAAACTCCGCAGAGCAGTTTACAGATTACTGAAGGAGCAGTTAATCTCTGAGATTATGAAGAATTAAAACACATCCAGCAGAATAAAAGCAACACTTCCCATTCCTGACTTGTTAATGCTGACTTAGGTGAGATTATACCAGATTAATCCATCAGTGATATAAACCAACAGCACTGTGATCACTCAGTTTCACTTTATTCCAGCAGAAACGTGTCGGGCTGAACTTCCTCACTGCTCTTCTTTTACTTTACATTCTCCATCACTTGTTTTGAGTTTCTCTTGTGTTTTGTCTTGGAATATTAATTCATCACCATGACGACAGGAGTAGTTCTGGTTCTATAAATCCGTGTTCCTGCAGTTCTGTCAGGTGTGATCATTAAGCTCATTATTCCAGATCAACCCTCGTGGAGATAAACAGACTTAGAACAAGTCAAGAACAAAAACATCCTTCAAAGCCTCAGAGACCAGGATTTATTTTATTATGTCAAAAAGATTGTTCTAAATAAATTTCTCATCTCATCTTAAGAATGGGCGGGGCATTTTCCAAGAGATCTGATTGGTCAGGAGGCGGCGCTCTGACCTCTTATCGAGATCATAAGCTGCTCCGGAGCAGGTTAGACTTTCAGCGTCAGTTACTGCGCTGGTTTATATAGTACAGAAAACCCAGGGTTAATCCTGAAGCTACCTCGATAAGAGAAAATCCAACGTTGTAGTACAGGCCTCCGGCCTGTTTTCACTGTGGTGGCGTGATCCCTGGAGGAGTGGGCATACTCTCAATCAAGTAGTCCAGAAAAACACCCTGTTTTACAAACGGCGACGTATAAGACTAGTCTAATTAGTTTACCCCAAAATCCATCAGTAGTATTTTCTCACTATTATAAAAATGTCATGACTTGATCAGGAGCAGTTTCTAGGTATTACTGGTCACACAAGCCGCTTGCATGACTGTAGAATGTTTTCAACACGAGGCGAACCTGGTGTTTCATTTCTGTTTTGAACATTTATTTGAACACAATACTTTAAATCTGAAGCCGACAACGAATCCTGCTTCATAGTTCACCTCCAGCTAAACACCGACGTACACATGTACAATTCAAATAGCTTGTTTGGTTTTCAATAACTGAACACTATTTTAGCAGACTTCGTTAGATAATATCGCAACAAATATCGATTCTCACTTTTTTAATGAATGTTTAGTTTTGAATATGTTCATTGAAATCAACAAAACAATATTTACTGAACAATGAACAACACCATGTGCGTTTACACATGAACAGTGATACTCCCTCTCAACCCAGTGCCGAGTGTCTAACCTTTGCTCCAGTGTCTTCCAGACAGACTTGTCTTCTGCAGGCGTTTTCACACCGACTGTCCAGAACGCACAGAAGAGGCAGAACCACGGTTTAAAACAGTGACTCATTAGGAAACTACCTTAAACCACTTGGTTTTCTCCTTCTTTACCTTTGGCGTGTCGCAGATCTTTCGAGGAAAGGATGTGACGCTGCTCTACTCTCAGCTGAAGATCTTCTTCAGTGAAGTGACCTGTGCTAAACCTCGGAGCAGCAGGAACTCCAGCATCGGTGAGTCTTCACCTCTCCCAGCCAGACGGCCACGCCAACATGGAGGCAAAACACAGACCTCTGAGCTTTATATTGTCAAACAGCCTGAACCACAATCACAAATGGCTCCAAGGTCTCCTAAAAGCTGAAACTTTCTGTCTCCAGAAGCCTTCGTGGTCTGTCAGAACTACTCTCCTCCAGAAGGATACGTTCCCAACATGTCCAACCCTCTGCTGGATCACTCCTACGGTAACTTTGAACCGGGTTTGGACAAACACTACTAGTCGGGCAGTTGGTAGTTTAATGCTATGAGTTAATTTGTGTTCGGGGGCGGGGCTTCGCTAAAGGTTATTGACTTATTGAGACGTTTCTTGTTGTGGTAAGCCCTCCACTGTTACTGACTTTTGTTTCTATGAATCGTTTGAGATGAGGTTCTACTTAGATGGCTTACATTTTTTAAGTTTTCTATAAATTTCACCTGAAAGCCAAACATCCCGATCTTTTTGAAAGCGATCTGTTTGGGCGTTTTCTCATCTGAACTTTTAACTTTGTGGCATTCAGCTCACATGAAGAATGATGACGATGATCTGTGATATCGAACGAGTTATGCATTTTGTGTTTTAGATGTGGACTTTAACCAGTTAGAGGGTCCAAACCGCACCATCGTTCCCTTTCTGGCATGCGGCGACCTCAGTGCCTTCGACTCAGACAGAACGTACCCTCTCCAGGTGAGGAGGTCTCGGCCAATCAAACAGCAGAAGCCTGCATCACGTTTTCTCATGTCAGCAAACCATTATGATTAAATTCAACCAGTTCAGACTCCACATGCAGCCCAGCTTCTGCTCAGTTTTAGTCCTGTTTATTAAAATGAGTGTCGAATGAGCTATAAATACTGGTAGGTTCAAGGTTCCCAGTTTAAGTGCTTGCAATGTCATGTAAATGTTCACATTTAGTAATCTTCCTCCAAATCTACTGTTGGTTTTCAGACTGTATGATCCCTGTATGTCTTCCCCACTGATCCTGCTCATGAACAAATCAGAAACAGCAGTTAGACTAGGATATTTTCAGACTTTGGAAAACATTACGAGGCCGCTTTTGGTCTCTCGCCAAGTGATTGACACCCCTGTTTTAACGGGTATGTGCCATGGATGATTGAAATCCCAAATTAGAATTTCACTTTGGATAGATGATGTTAAAAGATGTGCGTGGTTAAATTTATCCAAATCTTTCTTGCTGGGACAAACTTTACATCCAGAGCCGTACGGTTACCTGGATACAAGGGGTGGGTCATCTTCCCCACTCTCCCCTACTGGAGACTGAAGGACGAGGCTCGCTGACCATGAGTGTATCAGTCAAACTTCCATCATGTTTAGCATGTAGCATCGCCGGTGTTTGTCTCCTCTGCCTGCTGCTGGCAGATGATGTCACGCAATACTTGCCACGTTGTATCATGGTTCTTGTACGAGTACAAGTATGAGTACTTGTGCAGTATTGGACCCGATACTGGTATCGGTATTGGTATCAGTGCATCCAACTAGGAAAAAAGTGTCTCTGGATTTCTTGAGATTTCCCACAATCCTCCACTAAAAAGACTTATTTAGGATTCACTTACCAGATGCAAGATGATGATATTTATGTTTTCCATGTTAAAGCCCAGTAAATGTTTATCCACATTTGAACCCATCATTTATTGCAGTTTATCATGAACATTGTTAAACTAAATGTATTTTCATGTAAAAATGATCAAATACGGGCACTTTCATAAAATCTGTTAGAATTAGCCACTGTGGTAGAGTGGAGGACGGTTTTGTGTCTCTCACCATGATGATTGTGGAACATCCCAGACTCCAGTACTAAACCACTGTGTTGCAGCGCTGTGCAACCTGAGCAGGTTGTCCTCATTTTCAGGTGACATTGAAATGATTTCATCTCAAACAGGGGTGTCAAACAGGAGGCCAAAGACCAGCAAGAAGCTCCAATATGGCCCGCCAAATGCCAAAGCAAATTGTAAAGATTTCCAAGAAAACCTTTTTTTAAACATTTCTTAAGCATAGCGACGGAGACCCGAGCTGCGATATCGGCGAAAGATAGCAAACTAGTGTTAGCGTCGAAGCCATGCTGTCAGCGGGAGTTTGTAAAAAATTGACATTTGACTGTGTCTTTCCCCAGAAGGAATTAGTAGTCATTTCCTGTCATAATTGCTTGTTTTTGTGAAATTATAGACACTTTCATCACGTATAGCGTATAGCGCCACAACACAAAGAAAAAGTTTAAAGAAAAGGTTATTGTGGTTTATTTTACCAGTCCAGACCACTCGAGGTGAAATTGGGCTGAATGTGGCCCCTGAACTGAACTGTGTTTGATAACACCGGATCTAAAACTCCATCCATTGATTTACTTGTAAAGGGAAAACCTCTTACAAAAGACGAAAACCACTCCCAGTGAGCTGCATTTTAATTTGAACTTGTCTTCCTTCAGCTCGATGCTGGTAAACATTACCAGTACACGCCCCCCACCCAGCCACCGATACGCCCCCCCTACCAAGAGGCCTGCCACCTCCGCAAAAACAACCTGCTGTCCAGGGAGGACGCTCCATCTCTTTGTTCCCGGCAGAACGAGGAGGGGGCAGGGTCACAGAGCCAGGAGGGGGCGGGGTCACACATCAAACCCCCCTGCGACATGAAGACACACACTTGAACCTGACACTATGTTGTTCTGTTCACTGTTTTTTTTTAAAAAAATTTGAAATGATGGATCTTTTTTATCCATATATTATTGATTTGAAACTTGTATAGTCTGCAAATAAATGTGATTTCTTTTTGGCAAACCAAGTACTGCGTTCGTGTTATTTTAAATGTGGACAAAAATAACGGTGGGAGAAGACCAAAGCAAAACAACGTATCTTTCGACCTATAAGTCGCACCGGATTATAAGGCGCATTAAGCAAAACAAACAGATAAGTCGAAGTTTCTTCATTCATTCCTCTTCCACAAATCCATCAAATTCTTCATCTTCAGTGTCTGAGTTTAACAGTTTAGTCGATTTCGGCATCAAGCATGCCCGCATCCCTCTCGTCATTATCAGAGGCAGTCTTGTTGCCGTTACTGAGCTGAACAGTCGGCCGCGTAAAACCCCTGTCGAAAAGCTACCTGGATTAAACGGGCCACGAGCTCACTTAAGGAGAGTTCTAATATAGCTCGATGAATGAAAGAACAATTAGAGTGGAACTAAATACAGAAGAAAAGAAAAAAAAGGAAAGAAAGAAAGAAAAGCGTGTGTGTGTCTGGGGGGGGGGTTGATATAACAACTGCTATAGCAGTCATTATATCAGTATTAATGAGAGAGTATACTCTCAATAATGATACTGCTACTCATTAATACTGATATAACAACTGCTTCTTATTAGTGCAGGCTGATGATTCTACATAGACAAAAAGGCAACCTTAACAGAAAGAAATCCTTGACTCGATGAAGTCAGGCATTAACAAGTCGGGAACTTTCTGTCTTTGGCTGCAGCAGCAGTGTTCCTTTCAGCCTTGTTTACTTTCATACCGGTTCACATGACGTCACACCCCCTGCTGCTCGGCTCCTCTCCAGCAGAACACACTAAAGGATTTCTCCTTGCAAATACTGAACATGTTCATTGTCTACGATCTCTCCTTCCGAGACCTTCAGAGTGGATCGGACCAGGAAAGGTCACTCTTAACACTCCCCACACCACAGGAAAATCACTCTTAGCACACCACCGGGCCGTGCCCCTGCTGGACTCTTTATGGGGGCGGAGTCAGAGGGAAAGTAATTGTGGTTGTGTTTTGTGACGGGAGTGGCTGGAAAATAAAAGCACAACTCACTTCTACTCTGCATGCAGACTCGGAGACAGAGAGTGAAAAATTCAAACCTGTGGTAAGTTGAACACAAACGAGTTACTGATGTGTTTTACATTAACTTGTAGATTTACTCATCATCTTCATCATTTAACATTTTGCTGACCAAAGTTGATATTAGGTAGAAATGTTAATGAAATGTGCTGACGAGACGGTGAAGGAGGTTCCTGCATTAATGTTTATGTGACATGAAAACTTGAAATTGAGAAATTTGTCACAGTTTGCCACTCAGCATGGAAACAGGAGACTCTTGCTTTTGGAATTCATGCAAAATGTCAGGATCTGTAAATACTAACAAAGCTCAATAATAATATTGCGTCACTTTAAGACCGTCCTGTTCTCTTTCTTATAGAAAAGATACCATGACTTTACCTGTATTCTATTTCTGTACATACAGTTCTGCCTTTGGTAACATCAGTGGCTGCACCTCAGTAAGTAAGAATAACTCATTTCATTTTATTGTTAAATGATTAAAGGATACCAGGATTCTATTCCATTTGCTCTGCAAGCAACCAGAGAGCAAAACAGACCAGTAATACAAAACGTCTCTATTTGAAAAGTTTCTGAATGCATTGGCTTTTTTAAGGGACACAAGCAAAGCCTGTTCGTTGAAAGCTCTGCCTGCCATTCCACTATTATTAACCAAGGAACATGCAGCATTCTGATAACAAAGGGTTCTACTTGGTTAATGTGTGTGAGATGGAAACTACAAATCAAAACGGCAGATCACAAGAAACAAAGTTTCAAAATGGTGGGAACTAGAGAAGGCCAATGCCCATATTCATAAAGCATCCTAAGACTAAAAGTAGCTCTTAGTGTCGTCACTCTTAAAAAAAATCTAAGGAAAAATCTTAAATGTTTCCTTACTAAGATAAAAGTGATTCACAAAGCATTTTAAGCCCTAAGACAGTTCTGAAGGTGGAAAACTGCTAAAAGTAGTGAGGAGGACTTTAAAGAGTTTCTTAAACAGACCAGATGACAGAAAGACAGAGAAAGGAAAGATGTTCTCCGTTTGTTTAATCAGTGGTGCCGAGCACTGCGAAAAAAGGACCGCATCATACATAGTGTTGTCCTCAAGACTCCACTGAAATCCTCCAGCAGTTTCTCCCCCCAGAGGAGAAACACCAGGAACAATGAACAGGCCATAAAACCGCAGGGATTAAGGCAGCGACCCCAGGAGGGCCGCAACCCCCAGGTTGGGAACCAATAGAAACTGTGCAGCGAATGCAGAGCGCTAGCTGCCAGCCACTCATTGGTCAAACCGACCCCGGACACCACAAGTGTCCAAAATTCAAACTTGGTGAAACTCCCGTCCAACTAACTGCTCACCGCTTCTCATCCGCGACCTTCGAGAGAGACACACACGTCTCTGCCACCTCGGGACGGAAAGAGAGCACAAAGTGGAACCACAGAACCGAACCTAGGTTCCGCCCGCTGGACGAGCAGGACACAGTTTGGAATACTTCTTCTTTTTTGGATCTCCGGAGCGCAAGCCCGGCGCCTCTCCCCTCCAGCTGCACAGCGTCCCAACTTTTCTGGAAATCGGAACGCCGAATTCAGACCCGTTACCGCTGCCTCACAGAACCGCACAGCACCACCCGGTGCTAAACAACACAGCGCAACGACTAAGTAAGAGAGCTTTGTCTGGGCAGCGTTGGTTAGATTAGCCTGAAGCTAATACATGTCGAAATATTAACTAACTTAAATAAACTTTTTTCCAAAACGACGCTGATATTTTGGTAATTAGCTATATGCAGATTCTCTGGTGGTGCCCCTTTCACTATTAATGAATAATGAACAGATTTTTTCCAATTAATAATTTTTCATTAATGAATTATTGTCAATAATTAATTAATTAATTATTAATTAAGTAATTATTCACTTTAGGAGTTGTTAATGAGTAAATGACAGTTTACTTCCATTAATAATTACAATTTTTCATAAATTACTTCCATTGATATATTACTTTTAGTAATCTATTACATACAGTAATTTAATGCTAATAACCAACCATAAATCCCAATAGCAATGGGGTCAACCACACCTCCTCACTAAGAGGAAAGTTGCTGTCAACTCCTTGCTCAGAGTTGCTCTTAGAAACTTCCTGAATCATTGCTAAGCTACGATTCCTTGCTAAGAAATTTAAGGCTAAGTTAGGAGCTCTGGAAGACTCAGACGCCTCTGGAATAGGAGCACAGGTGATTAGAGCAAGATGGCCGACGTCAGTGTTCTCTTGATCATGTGGTCGAGAGAACAAAGGAGGGTAGAAGTCAGACTTTAACGTCTGTTTACCGAGTGTGACTCTGTTGAAAGCCAACTTTGAAATGAGTTTACGTGAACATAATTCAAAAACGTCTGAACCCGTCAGATGATAATCAGTTACATGTATGATGTCATCTTTCATGTGATTTGTGAAGGATTGCAAGTCAACAGGTTAGTGAAGCAAAGATTTGCATGCAAACCCTGTGTTGGTGTGAGGCACGCTTAATATTGATTTGCAGGTTGGCTCACGACTCCGAATATCATCACCAGTCGAACTCGACCGCAGGTAATCCAGTCAACATCATGAAAGTTAAACAGTTCTGTGCAGAGCCTCCTTGCACCTCTCATAGCCCACTGTGCCAGAGGATCAAAGTGCTTATGACAACAAGAAATGTTAAAAAAACAAAATCTATAGTCATCTGCTAGTAAACAACTATGAAAAACCAGTGAAATTAAGTTGTGATTTTCGAGCGCTGCTGAGCGAGCTTTCTGAACCGCCACCATCTTGGCTGTGACGTCAACAGTGGCCAAGGCGATGTGAATGTCTCCATACCAGCAGACGGTGGGAGGCGGCAGAGTAAAGACTGTAGATTTGATACGCTCTGACAGTACACGTTCCACTCACCGCGTCCTAACTCACCAACTAACTCACCAACAGTGAGTCTCTCACCTCACTGCGAGAAAGTCCTGGTTCAAATACTGGCCGGGTCCTTTCTGTGTGGAGTTTTCATGTTCTCCCTGCGTGTGCATGGGTTTCCTCCCACAGTCCAAAAAACATGTACCGTGGGTCCCACCGGGACTTTTTTTCTAACATATGGCGCTTACCGGAACTTTTCGTAATGTCTGGATTATAAGCCGCTACTTTTTTTAAACACTTCGAACCCAGTGGCTTAAACAATGAGGCTAAATTATGGATTTTTACTGGTAAAGGAGAGGCATGCCGACGATACATGGGTGATGCGTTCAGGTGCATCATGTAACTCTGCTCTCTGTGGCTGCACTCTGGAGCTGACCAGTCTTATTTGAAAACTTATTTATCTTGCCTTTGTCCATCCATCCATCTTCTCCCTCTTATCTGTTTCCGGGTGGTGGGGGTGTCAGTCTGAGCACTGTCACCCAGATCACATTGCACAGATTAAGAATCTTTCCTGCGGGTGGTGAGCCCACGGGAAGGTGGTGCCCGGCGTGGGACATGAACCCTCTACCTTGAGATTGCGAGGCTCATGCTCTACCAACTGAGCTAGCCGGGGGCTGTCACTGGCTGTTCAGTGGTTAATTAAAGTCCAGTTGTGAAAGACTGTTTTACATCTTGTATTGCTTACAATACATTTACATCTAGATAATACATAACCAGTCTTTCATGATCTCAATCATGTGTGGATGCATACTTTATGCATTAATGATTGTGGTGGTTCTTGTCTCCCAATGGGAATGTTGCAGGTCCGACCCCAGTTTGGGGTTCAATGTCTTGCTCACAGACACAGTGTCAGCGCCTTGCATGGTGGCAGCCTCCATTGGTGTGTGAGTGTGTGTGAATGTGATTAACGATGTAAAGCACTTTGGGGCTGCTCACGCAGTACCATTTACCATTTCAGACATTGGATGCTTTTTTGGGCCACTGGAAGGAGTCTGCCTGAAAGAATGTTTTAGGACAGAAGGACATCAAGGGGAGGGTCTGACTTCAACCAATTAAGACTGTGACCAGAGATATTTGACAATGAGTCAACAATATTGAGTAATACTGAATTGCAGTGATGTGAAACAAAAAAGTACAATATCATCTGCATAGAGTAATGATTTTGGGACTGAGCCCCCAATTGTAAATCCAGTAAAAGATCAGATCACAATATTGTACTTTTCTCCAGAAAACTGTGTAAAAAACAATTTGGCAACACCCCTCCCCCAAGAAGTCGATGTAGTTTTATTCCAAAATCTCAAAATCTAAATTTGAATATAGCATTGAGTGAAATAAAATGGAATGAGTTATTTACAGTGAATAACATTGAAATCTGTTTTCAACTATATACAGTAACTCTAAAATCGAAGAAGTGAGGGAACCATTTCCAAAAATGGGGAAAAGGTAAACAAAAATGTAATAATTAATAAAATAAGCTTGGCTTAATGAGGAATGTAAAGCTCTAATGACAGAAAGAGACGTCTCACTTAAAATATCTCTGAAACTTGACCTCACTACAGCCAGATTAAGATTTACATCTTTAAAGAATAAAATTACTCATGCTTTCCGTAAGGCCAAAGCAAATGTGTTTTGTAATGCTTTTTTTGTAAAGCTCTGTTTGAGAGAGGACCAAATAATAGACCGTACCTTTTGTTCGCAAATGACAATACCCTAAACATTTTGTTTTGTATTAGCGAGGCCTTCACATATATTTCTAATTTAATCTGTTGTCCCTTTTATTTTTCACTCAGTTCATAATGGCTGGGAATCAGTGTTGCGTGAAGCTGTCAGTTGAACCCTCCAGAGGACTCATAGATGAGAAGTTTATCATCATGGTCAAGAAGGTCCTCCCTGGTTTCTCACTGACCCTCCATGGCCTCCATCAGGATGAAGATGGACACAGCTGGGAGGCCTTTGCTCACTACATCTCTGATGCCACTGGGACTGTAGATGGTGCGTGGTTCAGTACCTGGAAAAATCTTGTTCAAGGCGGTTTGGTTTGTTAACATTTGTATCTGTACCGTTTCAGTCTCAGAGGACTGCAGTCTGGGTGGGACGTACTCTGGAGTCGAACCAATGGGATTACTGTGGAGTCTCAGGCCAGTTCCAGACAGCACACATGGGCTCGGGTAGGGTGACCAGGCTGCAACTGCGAAGACAATAAACAAGTATTCAGTCAGGTATCAGTAACATGTTGGGTCCTGCCCTTATCCTTTAGGATGAAGAGTAATGCTCAGACTCCCATGGTGGTCTCGATCTCGGTGTACAATGGCCATCAAACTGAGGGCTTTGTGGATCAGGTGCCACTAGCCAGTGTGTTGGTGGAACGCTGGTTCATGGCCCCTGGTGTTCGCAGGATCCCGATCACAGAGGGTGGACTCACTGCGACACTCTTCCTGCCTTCAGGTAGGACTGATGTTTCAAGGACAGTGTGTTATTGGTGGAGCTTACAAGTCACATTCTTGGTGACATAGAAGACACCATTTGTGATGCCCATGGTGTTCATTTCTCTTTTGCCCTACTTTCATGGTTCACATTCCCTCATGGTTTCTGATCTCCTTGTGCTTTATGTTGTTCTGGAGTTCATTCATGCTTTGGTTTCATTTTCTTCCAAACCATGTCTTCCTCACCTCTAGTGTCTTGTGGCTCCACTCACGTTCTTCTCTTTGCTCAATCACCTCCACTGATCACCTATGTTAGTTGTCAGCAGTGCCGTTTTCTCCCTTCCCCCCTTGTGTATATCAGTGCGACCCACAGGATTGTCAGTTATCCAATCATCTACGATCACAACTGAATTCTCCTTTATGTGCCTTGTGTGCCATCTCAGCCTGTTTACTCCCCAATGGATTTGATGTTTCTGTAAAGACTTTGTTTAGATTCTTGTTTGTAAAAAATGTTGTTTCTGGAATAAGATTAAATTAAGATTTTTCCTCAAACTAACTCCATCTTCGGTCCGTCCTACACAAGCCTCAAAATGAATCACTGAAACGACACCAAGATAGAATGTAATTTCTTTGCTAATGGATTCTTTTGTGTGAAGGACCTGGACCATTCCCTGGGCTCCTGGATCTGTGGGGGGGTTTAGGTGGTCTAATTGAGTACCGTGCAGCACTGCTGGCATCCCATGGCATTGCCTCTTTGACTGTTGACTACCTGACTCCTGAAATCACTAAGAAAACTGGAAAAGCTGTGGACAAGCAGTACATTGAGGTGATTGAGATGAGAATACCCAACATTATATTATGTACTGCAAAGACTTGAGCCATTAGGATTACAGATGTAGAAAACAGGTCTTGAATGAGAGAGAGCTCAAAATCTGAATTCATTGTTTAATTTGAAATTCATTCATTTTAGCAGTCGCTGAACTCCGAATTTGAGTCGAATTTTACCCAGATGGACCAGGTTCTCAGAAAACATCCATCCATATCCTTTCCCGCGAAGTCCGTTGGGGGTCACGGTGGCAGAATAGAGAGCAGAGAAGCCCAGACATCCCTGTCCACTTCAACTTCCTCCATCTCTTCTGGGGGGACCCCGAGACGCTCCCAGACCAAGCCAGAGACATAATGTCTGCAGGGAGTCCTGGGCCGACCTCGGGGCCTCCTCCCAGTTGGACGTGCTTGGTAGACCAGAGGGACTGAAGAAGTCGATGTAGTTTTATTGCAAAATCTAAATCTGAATATAGCATCGAGTGAAATAAATTGGAATGAGTCATTTACAGTGAATAATATTGAAATCTGTTCTCAACTCTAAAATCAAAGAAGTGATGGAACCATTTATAAAAAGGGGATAAGGTAAACAAAAATGTAATAATTTAGCTTGGCTTAATGAGGAATGTAAAGCTCTAATGAGACCCAGGGGGCATCCTAATGAGATGTCTGAAGCAGCTCAACTGGATCCTCCCAATGTGGAGGAGCAGCGGCTGGACTTTGGGTCTCTCATCATTCTCTGACTCATCCTGTTGCGTTCAAATGCTGAAGCAGAGAGGAGGAATTTGGGTGAATTTTCTTTCCAAACTACTGAGGAATTCTATCTGCAGAATATCTATGGACCGATGATTGATCAAATTTTTCATTTCCAACATGTTGACACGTTTTGGTAACTGCACATCATTCATGCTTTTCATTGAAGAATAAAATGTTCTTCGCTGTGAAATTGCTGATTTTGATTTAAGTATTGACAATCATGATTGTTCCATCACCTGTGACATTCTAAAGTCTTGGGACTGAACTATAGGAGGCCTGCAGAGAACAAATCAGATCTAATATTCAATTAAAAACTACTAAGAGGATATTTGAAACTATTCCAGAGTTCAAGATTTACAGGTGTACAGCTTAGGGGTGCAGATAGCAGCAATGTGAAAGTACAAGGGGTGAGTCAGGTACAAGTAGTTACAGGTACAGGTACTAGTGAAAACCAGCACCAATGAAAGAAAGGTATTTCCTTAAAAGAAAAAATAGAACTTTTTAACAAAGCAAGAAAGTTTATTGGAGAAAAAGAAATATATTACTTTTAAGAAGCAAAATCTACAAGTCACAATGTAGTATTTAGTAGTCCAGAATGCATTTGGATGCACCATTTAAGGTCTCTCTCTCTCTCTCTCTCTCTCTCTCTCTCTCTCTCTCTCTCTCTCTCTCTCTCTCTCTCTCTCTATATATATGTTTTTATATATTGGTTTTTTTTTTGCCACGTGGCCTCCCGCTCTCCTGCAGTGTGTGAGCAATGCACCGCTCCCACATGTTGGACTTAGCGGGTGGTGGGCTCACGTAGCCTTCTGACCTCGCTTGTTCAGGCTGTGCCCGACCGGGACACGTGGGCTACCCGGTCACCAGGTGCATGCCGTCGAACACCACCTCCGGGCCTCGCTCCAGAGGTGTGTCCTGATAACCCTCGTCTGGGCAGATTACACGATCTTCTGTGTTCCTTGTTCATGGGTGAGTGTGGATGTGTTGGTCTGGGCCTTCACTCCAGACCTGTCCGCCTTGGGTGACCCTACCAGGAGCATGTGCTCCGGACAGCTTAGGTCTGAAGGTCACTAGACCAAGCAAGACCTTCTGCCATGACAAGGTCACAGTCGAGGAAGGGTCTCAAAAAACAAGTTTCGAAAAATATTTGGCCACAAAAACCGCTTTAATTCAATTCAACTCAATTCAACTTTATTTCTATAGCGCCGAATACGAGAAAGTATTTTCAGGGCACTCTTACAGAAACAACCCAAGGAATCCACATGAGCAAGCATAAGCAACTGTGGAGTGGAAAAACTCCAAAGTTCTCTCCTCTGTCCCCTCAACTCAACTGAGATAGTAGAGAGCTGCCACCTCTGGGTCTGGTTCTGCAGGTTTCTTCCTGTGAGGGAGTTTTTCCTTTCCGCCGTCTCTGATGCTTGCTCATGGGGATTTGTTGGGTTTGTCTCTGTTAACAGCACCGATGAATGACTGTGTTCTATTTGGTGCTATTCAAATAAAGTTGAATTGAATTCAATCAAATTCCAGAAAATGCTTGTGAACTCTGAATAAACTGAATTCTAGTGAGTAGAATTTGACCTGGTTGGACCAGGTTCTCAGAAAAACACCTTCATAAAAATGTTTGGCCACAAAAACAGCTTGAGATGAGATATGACTCGGCTCTGAGAAAATGCTTGTGAAGTCCTTTTTATATCACCACAAAGACTAAAGCAGTAAAACATTGAAATGCATAAGGACATCCAGTGAACTCAGGGGTTGAATTGTGATTCGTGCCTTAGTTTTAAGACTTAGTTTTCTGACTACAGATGGCTTACAAGGTCCTGCAGCAGCATCCTCAGGTCCTGGGCAGCAGGATCGCTATGTTGGGTCTTTCCTTTGGAGCCAGCGTCACCCTCAAGATGGCTGTTTATTCAGAGGTTGTGAAGGTAAGATGACGAAAGCTGAGCCTCTAAAGAGACGAATGCTGAGGTTTGATCATCCAGACTTACCTCCATTCAGTGGTGGGAGCTTCTTGATGTGCTGCTCTGAACTCAATATGAACATGACCTGTACTTTGAAACTCACAATTCCTCATCACAAACCTAAAAAGATATTGCTTGATGTTAGTCCTTGACAAACCAGTCTTTACCTTGACAAGTGCCATGAAACATAGACGACACGCAAGTTTCAGAAAAATAACGAAGTACACAGACTGTACTGAGGTCTGACAATCAATGGTTGCTTACTAATCAGTCATAATCTGACCTGGAGTTGAAGTGTTTTTTTACAAAGTGTTACTTTATCCTTTTTATTCTTTATGTTGTTCATGAAACTGAATTACTAATGTCTGACCTGGTCAACATCGAAAGTATGATTGTGTCTTCCAGCTCAGGTGTGCTGTGTCTATCGGTGGTTCTCATGTGCAGCCAGTTGACGGATTTGTAGAAGAACTGATGATTTTCTGTCGAAAGTATGTGGATCCATTTCAAATTGATTGTTTCTAAATCATTCAATTACTGCTGATCAACCTTTCAAAATGGAGCTACCATTCATTTTTATTGCTATTTACCGGATTTTATGGATTACGTGGTATTTCTTATTGACCATGTGGTTGTTCCACCCAGTGGCACCGCCAGGATTCAATTTCATAGTATGGGGTGGGGTGTGTGTGTGTGTGTGTGTGTGGAGGGTGGTGGGGGGGGCATCATGTGCGCAAAGACAGTCGTTCTTGGTGAGCGCAGGTGGGGGAGGCGTACAGAAACAGATGAAAGCAGCCCAGCAAAACTTTATTTTCCGTTGTTCTCTATCCAGTCGCTCTGAAAAGATTCGCTACAGTGAGAAGCAGGAGGAGATTACACGAGATCTGCTGCTGCCCATCCCTACAGACCCTTCACTCAAAGTGGATGTAAGTAACACTGTTCATTTTAAAGAATATCATTTGTGTTTGTAGTTTGCAAGAGAATTTTTTGTGAATTTCCCTGTCATCCCTTTTTACATTTCATGCTGACAAACTCTCACCTGACAGAATGGCTCACTTACACTTAAACCAGTAATGATGGCAACAGAGGATTTTGGACAACTCCATTCATTTTTGTTCTTTATTTTATTGACAAAGAAATACTGAGCGTACTCTTAGTTGAAAACCTTAAACAAAAAGATTGTAGGGACAGTAAAACAAGTCATACTGCATTTTACGCTTTGGGAAAAAGTCTAAACAAACCAATTTCACCACATAATTAAGAAAACAAAAAAAGATGAGGCGCCCCCCAATTTCCATAGATGGAAATGTGAAACTGATGTGTTTTAAAAGAAGAAACAAGAAATAAGAAAATATAAGAAATACAAGATATTGCAATATTGAGAGCTCAAATTGACGTAGTAACTGACGAAGTAATACATAAGCGGATATATAAGCAGACATTACAGTGCTACTATAAGGTGTTTGGTTGATAACAAATCTCCAGTGTGGCTCTCTCTAAGAACGTCTGAACCAATAAAGGCCTCTTCATCCTCCACAAGAACAAGACGAAAGTTCGGCAGTGCGGGGTCCTGCCGAACACAATGACGTCATTTCCTTCTTCCAGCTCCGTCTGGCCGAACAAATTAGTTTCGGCTGTGCCAACCGCCCTGGCCGAACTATGTGGGAGCCGCACTGTCGAAACTTCTGCACTGCCGTGTGCTGCGCATGCGTGTTCTAGTTCGCTCATGACTATCGATAATATTTTAATCATATTTAGCTTGCAACATCGCTACTGTACGAGCCCCGCAGCTCGTTAAAATGTCGGAGTGTAGGCTGACGTGATGCACCTGAACGCATCACGAACAGCTGTCAGCTCCTGTAGTTAAAACTGGACTAACATCGCGCTCCGACAAAAACTTTTTTATAACTGAAAAAGTTCAGAGAAATGTATTTCTGAAAGCACTGGAGGCCAGAAATAAACTGTGCAGTTGAAAAGTTTAAACGCCGCTTCACAGACTTGTGCCTGCTGTGAGGGGGCGTGGCCTGTTGTGGGGGCGTGACCGGTGGTGGGGGCGTGGCCTGCTGTGGGGGCGTGGCCTGCGAGTTCGGCAGCTTCTTATCGGAGTATGAACAGTCCTGCCGAAAAAGCTTTTTTTTTCTGCTGCTGGCTGACGTCACTGCCACATTTTCTTCTTGTTCTTATGGGTTCAAAAGGGAGTATGCAGGGGCCTTAAGTCGACCGAGGCCCTTCTGTGAGTCTGTGCACTCTCTTTACTGATGTTTTTCCTTAAGTCAGTACATCGTTGCTTCCAGGGGAATAACTTCCATTATACCCTGAAACCACTGTGAGACTTTAGGAGGTTTGTCAGAGATCCATTGAAGTAGGATGCCCCGTCTGGCACCTCACAGAAAAACATCAAGCCGTTTCAAAATACAAGGTGTTTTCTATGCAGGATGCAATTCAAGGATACAAGACTGTGAGGGACCGAGGCGGTCACCCTGACTCGGGATGTGTTCGGCCTGGTGGTGGTAGCGAGGATGAGGAAAGGATGAGGTGGCAGTCGGCGTTTCAAAAATGAAATCAGGTTTATTTTAAATGTTCTTGTTCCAAAAGTTGACACAAACATTTGTTTCCAGCCTCACAGCAGGCTGGCTGCCACAGACTTACTCTCTCAGCTGTCAGCCCCCACACACTGAAAGTGTGCCTCCTTAAATAAGGCCCGCCCCACCCTTAATTCAGCCAATCAGGACAGGCCGGAATAAAACAAATGTCCAAGGGGTGTTTAAACCACCCGAAATTAACATGACTGAAAAATTATAATAATAAAGTAGCTGAGCCATCAGAAAACCATTATAACATTACACCTACCTACAATACACTATTTTAACCCGTCACCAATTTCCCACTATACATATTTACACATACATCTACAAACAATGCACTCCTACACCCAGTGGACTGGGCCAGCTGCCGTCTGACGGCTGAAATACAGCTCCTCCAGCAGCGCGCGCTCTGCTGAGGGAAAGTCTGACGGGCATTGCAGGAAGTGCGTGCTGTGAGTTCTAGTCTTTATTTTAAAGGGAGAAGGGAATATCACCTTCTCACAAAGACAGTGAAGAGAAATCTAGGTCTTTACCAGAAATTATGGGAATTTGTTTGCAAACTTTTCAATAAAGGGACAGGCAAAGATGCAATGATAGCATGTTCCCATTGAGATCTTGCATTTATTGCAGCATTTGCAAAGTGTAGTATTACTTTTATTCCAAAGCACTGGTGTAATCTAGAGCCTATAGACTACTTTGAATTGAGATTTTTACTTTAAAGATGAGAGCTCTCCTGGGTATAGCCTTGCTTTTGAAGAGACAAAGCTGCAGATCCCTAACAAATGTCCAGAGGGGAGGTCACATTGTTCAATTAGCTGGATGAATGACTTCACAGTGCACATAGAAATGACTGTGCTGTATGTGGTACTTTAAAAACAAAGTTAAATTGAATTGCATTACTTTCCCGCAAGCTGGTTGTGTTACTAACCTATGGTTTTGTCTTGTGAGACTGTCTCGTAATACCGATTTCTCAAATGAGTATCAGCGGCGACGTCAGTGTAAACAACATACTTGTAGTGATCAACAGGACCTGCAGCGTTTAATGCTCCAAAATACCGACATTAGTTTGAGTTCAACTTGGTAAAAGGTGACAAAAACATTAGTGTCCGCTGTGCACTCTGCGTGGGAAGAAAACTTTAATCGACCTTAAATCTGAACGAGCAGCTAGAAGGCAGCACAGGGAGTAAAACTCAGTGAGAACACCCCAGACGAGCCCCGCCACACGCTACCCGCCACATGCTACCTGCCACCCGCTACCTGCCACCCACTGCCCGCCAGCCGCTACCCGTCAATCGCTACCCGTTACTCACCAGCCGCCACTCGCCACCCGCTACCAGTCACCCGCTACCGACCAGCTGCTACTCCCGAGCTGCTACCCGTCACTCGCTACCGGTCACCCGCTACCCACCAGCCACCACTAGCCACCCGCAACTCGTCACCTGCTACCCGTCACCCGCTACCCGCCAGCTGCTACTCGCGAGCTGCTACCCGTCACTCGCTACCCGTCACCCGCTACCCAACAGCCGCCACTCGCCATCCACTACCAGTCACCCACTACCCCCAGCTGCCAATTGCCACCCGCTACCCATCACCCGCTACCTGCCAGCCGCCACCCATCACCCGCCACATGTTACCCGCCAGCCGCCATGGTGAGGAATTCATATCCCAACACAAAACTTCGTCAAATGGGGGAAACTGGTTTGTCAATCAAAATCCAGGGATGTTGATCTCACTTGGCAGTACGGGCCTCTGGTGACACGTTCAGCCTTTATGTCCTTTCCTCTAATTACTGACATGACTCCAAGACACGACAAGAGAAATTGTACAAAACAAAGGAAAAGCCAATGCGTGTAAAAATTAACTCAACAAGCAAAATTAAATCCAAAGTATCATGTGGGTTGCATATTTGTGCAGTTGGTTGAGTGATACTGATTAGATAGCAACAATATAAGATGTGGGCGAGAAGTCAAGGAGCCTGAACCAAGAGACAATGTGAGACTCAAAACTAAAAGAAAAAACAGACAAGACAGAAAATATACTGTGTGAGTGAGACTTCCTTTACAGCCAAACCACAAGTACTGTGTAGACGTGAACACAGTATGTCAACTTACTGCAGTGGATGGAGAAGCCGCACCATATGTTCTGGGCATAAACAAACAAAGATAGTTTAAAGAATTAGCATCCAAGCTTTTATTTGTGTCTGAACAGGTGGGACGACTGCAGCATCCTTTGTTGCTGGTTGTTGGTGAAGACGATCAGAACTGGGCTGCCCAGGAGTCTACAAAGGATGTAAGTTTATTGAAGTGACACAGTCACTTTATAAAGAGACTCTACCAGAATTAAAAAAAAAAATGAAAACAATGAAAACATTTAAAATACGTTGTCAAAACCTTTCTGAAGGAAATTCCTCATGACGCTCAGACAAACATGTATTTTGAGCATTTATATTTTGCGAAAGATACCCGTTCACAACTGGCGGTCACGGAAACGCCCAAAGATTCCCGAAGCAAAATCCCGTTTGTACATTTGATTTCTTGAGATCTCGCTTTGCCACTGGAAAATCGATCAACGATCAGTTTCACTACATTTCAGACTTTCAACGTGGCTTGAAGCCTGAATTGGTCAAATGTTGATATTCTGGCTGGAGCTGCTGGGACCAGTGTTGCCTTAGTTACCTTGAAAAAGTAATCTGGTTCCTGATTAAGCCTTTAAAAAGTAACTGAGTTACTTACTGATTACTTGTTTTTAAAAGTAACTCAGTCAGATTACAAGTAACTTTTTAGTTACGTCAGCAGCTTCCGACAACACCCCCCACTGTCTCAACATTAAAATGACAAAACCTCAGTTCTGATCCCTGCCTGGCCTCCTGCTGATACATATGTGACCTTTGACCTTCATTCTTTGTTGTATTTATATCTGACTCACTCTCTTATTATCAGATATTTACAATTACTGGTATTTCTTTACCCGGAGATGTAGATGCAGTCTGTTGTTGCACCATTTATCGATTTATTGATTTTCACTGCCTGCTCTGTGCGACCTTTTAATTGCCCCCCTGGGGACAAATAATGTCGTTCATTGATTGGCTGATTGAAAAAAAGGGGCGGGGCTTCTTGCCAATTTATATTTTTACTCAGGAAAATTACAAAAATAGTGTAACATCTCTGCAGTTGTGTTTTCGGTGCAATGACGTGGTTTGCTGGTTTCCATTCTTTTGTGTTTCCTGAACATGGATGGATTTGAGAAAGTTCAGGTTGAAAGGTGGGAATGAGTGATGACGGTCTTGTTTTGGTGTTTGGTTTATTCTCTGTGCAGAAGTGATGCCTTTTATGGGAAGTATATTTTAAAGATTTCTGCTAGAGTAACTTTAATTAGAGAATCACAACGTGTTAAACCAGGTCGAGGTGGCAGAATGAACTCAAAACGTGTCTTCTTCTTTAAGGACTTCATGTGTTTTCATTACTGCCTTGCACACTTTTTAAAACTAAACGGAAATCCAAGTAGTTCATGAAATACATCCACAATGTCAAGTTAAAGTTTGCTTCAAATTATTTGTCTTTCAGTGTGTAGTTTACCTCCTGCCCACCAGTTGGTAGTATTGAGTCTGTGACATATCTTATATATATATATATATATATATATATATATATATATATATATATAAAAGAGCCATTTGGACCCGTTTCCCACTGAACAGATCACACTGGAATATGTATGTATATATATATATATATATATATATATATATATATATATATATTTGGAAACGGGTCCAAATGGCTCTTTTAGTGTTTAAGGTTGCCGACCCATGTTCTAACCACTGATCTAAAATGAAATATCTCAAGGTTTGACTGTAAATTTAAGGAAAAGAGGAACTAAAGTGAAACGGCTGCCAGGTGAATAAAGAACCAATCAAAGTGAGAACAGGCTGCACAAAAACTGGACTTTACTGTGTTGGTTTTACAACATCCAGAACATTCCTAGTTGGGATCTGGGTTCTAGATGATTTAAAGTTGTTCAAGGCAGATTATTGATTTGGTAACTTACATGATCTTCTCCCTTTTCAGTCATCCTGAGTTTCCCTGAACGCTCGGATGAGCGGGGCCCTTTAAATGTCGCCGCAAGGAATTGTGGGGGAACATGAGCTTGTCTCCTTAGGTAAAGGATGCCTCAGCGTTTCCTCGGCTAAAGGAGGTTCTAAAGGAAGCATCAGTGGTTCCAATGCTAAAGGAGGTTCTAAAGGAAGCATCAGTGTTTCCTCGGCTAAAGGAGGTTCTAAAGGAAGCATTGAGCCTCCTTTCCTGAGCTTATAGAGAATTTGATCGTTCTTATCATGGCCGCCACTTAAAGACTTTCGGGGTTTAAGGAAAAGGAGATAGGAGAGGAAATAAGAGGGACTATTGGGATGCACCCTGAGTCTCGTCATCACCAGCAGGGAACTTTACTGCAGGATCAACTGGAGCGGGCGGAATGCAGACGTGGAGCAGCGAGATGATAGTAGACTAGGATCCAGCGTCTGGTTATGGCTTCAGCCTTGCTTCAGTAGTGAGTGAAGCCAGGCTGAGTCTCTCCCTGATGGTGGTGAGTCTAATGAACTTATTACTGTGAGCTTCACACTGAAGCTGGCCCTCCTGCAGCTCTGCAGGGCAGGAGGTGCAGACGAGACACTGGAAACCTGAAACCTGGCTTGTGGCGGCCAAGCGTTCATGGCGACGTCGCTTTTTGATCCTTCGATGTCGGCTCTTCCTATCACTGTGAAGCAGAATTCACCAAGCGTTGGATTGTTCACCCACTAATAGGGAACGTGAGCTGGGTTTAGACCGTCGTGGGACAGGTTAGTTTTACCCTGCTGATGATGTGTTGTTGCAATCGTAATTCTGCTTGAGATCAAGAAAAAAAGACAAAACCTATGAAATGGAAATACATGAACGATGGACTGCAGGTGCCACAAACCAGAGGTATAAAGGCGATATAGACGAGGGCCGGATGAAGTTTTGACCTTTTTGTTTTGTAGATGCAGCAGATGATGGAACGTGCAGGAAACAGCCACCTGTTGACCGTCCTGTGGTACCCAAAAGCAGGTCACCTGATCAAACCACCATACATACCACACACCCGAGTCAGCAAATCTCAAACGGTTAATTCTCATGGCCCACGTGCGTTCTTTTTCAGGCTATACCTCTTTGGTAGAACGTTCATGTGTTAAAAATGTCACTTTTCACCTTCAATTGGTTGTTTCTTATGATTGCAGGTCTGACACTGTGGGGTGGAGAGACAGTGGCTCACTGTCACGCTCAGGAAGACTCATGGAAGAAGATCCTGCTTTTTCTGACTGAGAATCTCTTTGGTTGTGACAAGTAATGATTTTACAATCCAAACTTCAGAGGATTTGAATCAGTCTGGATGTTAAAACAGTTTTATCTCAGGGCCCCTTCATACAACGTTTCAAGTGAAAATGTTTTTGTCTTTCTTTCTGAAAACGTTCATTTTCAAAACAATGTCAGTTTCCATGGAAACGGCAGAAACACTGGCAACAGTGGACTTTTCATCTTGGGCCACTCGATTATGCGCTTGTGTTTTTTGTAATAAAACCACACACGCATGCATGCAGAAAAAACAATGTTATAAATTTTAAGTATACGGACATTCCAGTGGACAGACGACCAAGTTGGATTGTTATTATGGCTCCTGTCGAAATAAGACTACCAAGTCCCAGGAGAATATGGACTTGGACTCATGACACCACGGAGGCCGCTGTCCATCCATTTGCACATGTGCAGAAGAACTTCGGCCGTGGTGCTCATGCGCAGCAGCAGTCATTAACAAGGCGACTGGCCCCGAGTGTTTGTCGGAAGTTCCACCTTGTGAGTGACTCCAAGTACTGTAATTGTGTAAACAGACACTCAAAATTCAACAGAGTACAACAGAGTATTGCGTTTTCACTTCAATTGTTCGTCTCGTTGAGACGAACAATTGAATTTTGGTTTGATCTCGCTACGACATTCCTACGGGCCGTGGTCCAGTGTTTTTGGTAGCCTTTGTAGTGTTTGTAGGAGGCGCTAGAGAGCACATTTTGGCACTCTGGGGGTTAATTTTTACATTTTCTTATGGTTATATTATCCAGTGTTATTGAGCGTGCCAAATTTGGTGAGCATGTGAGCATGTTTAGGGGGTCAAATGTATTCTCCTTCAGAGGTTGAGGGCCTTTTTTGGGTGAAAATCGTACTTTGAAAGGCAAACTGCGGACTTCCTGTCAGATTAAGGTCTGGGGTACCAGTGCGTGATTTTTAGGTCTCAATGAGACGAACAATTGAGTTTTGGTTTGATCTCTCTACGACATTCCTACGAGCTGTGGTGGCCGTTTTGGTTTTTCTAGGTGACGCTAGAGAGACATTTTAGCACTCTGGGGGTTAGTTTTTATATTTCCTTAAATCTCTCGGCAGTCTTTATGAGCGTGCCAAATTTGGTGAGTTTATGTGCAAGCTTGCTGCAAAAAAAAGAATAATATTAAGAAACATTGCAAAAACAATGGTGCCCTGGCCTCCAGGCCCAGGCCTTTGGAGGCCTCGGCCTTTCTGCAGGAATTCTCAAGGAATTTTTTAGTTACTCGCACATACCTTGAAAGTCTAGCTGGGTTCAATGTGCTGTCTCAGGTTTGATGTTGAAGTTGTTGAGTTGCTTCTTGAAACCCAGCGGGCAAAGTTTATAAAAAAATAGTACGATTTTTCCCACCTGGATCGTCACTCTTTTAAGTACAGTGATTTCCGGACTATTGAGCGCACTGGAATATAAGCTGCACCCAGTGTTGGGAAATTTGAAGTTTCTACACGAACGAGCTCTAAGTTCAGTTCACAAATTTTAAAACGAACTAGTTCAGTTCATAGTTCCAAAAATTAACTAGTTCATAGTTCTTTTTTTTTTCTAATATGTTGCTGCGAGCTATTACCCTCGGAATACTGGCATTTCCCCATTGTTGCCACCCATTCAGTCCACACTAGTAGCAGCTGCAGCTTCACACCCCGACAGTATATTCTCAAAAACATGAGGGAAAACTTGCTGCTTGAATGATCTTTATGAATGAGGAATTATTAAAACAAAAACAAAACGGACAATAGTCCTTAAGGTGCAAAGGGAAATATACCAGGCAGGTTCTATAAACAAATTACAACTTAAAATAGTAAAACCCTTAAGGAATAGTTTAGTTACTTGCACTTACCTTGAAAGGCCAGCCGGGTTCAATGTGCTGTCTCAGGTTTGTTTTACGGAGTTGCTTCTTGAAACCCAGCGGGCAAACTTTACACAAAAAGGTAAGATTTTTTCCACCTGGATCATCACTGACTTTTTCATAAACTTCTTATAAATACCAGGATTTCCTGACTATTGAGTGCACCGGAATAAAAGCTGCAGCCACCAAATTTAAAAAGCATAAAAAGAAAAAGATAAATTGAGTTACGTGATGCACCTGAACGCATCATCCACGTATCAGCGGCATGAAGCTCGTTAACCCTTAAAAAGCCGAGTCAGCAAAACAGGGTTCAAAGCATGTAAAAAAAAAAAAAAAAGCGACTTATCATCCGGAAAGTACGGTAACCATACGAAGATGAAGTATTAATCGTGGAGGCAGAGTCTGAGGTAGTGCTGCTGTCTTCCGTTTGTTTTTGCCGCGATGCTTCGCATTTTGATGATGCGACTCTTTGTTGGCTGCTGTTGCCAGATTGGCTGTTTCACTCCGACGTGTTAAAGCACGTTTACGGTGAGCTTTAGCCGGGTTTTCGACTGGAAGGCTCGGAAATCTGGAAACTCTCTTAAACAACGTTGAACTGCCCCTTGAAGGGGCTTTTCCACCAGAAAGAACCAGGTGCTAGTTCGGAGCCAGGGCCCGACTTAGCACCAGTTCTTTGTCTTTCCACTGCCAAAGCCCCGGCCTAACAGGGGCTAAACTGGTGCTACGCTGGCCCCACTTCGTTGCTGGGCCAGAGAGGAGCTAGAGTGGGAACCGATGCGTCATCAGCTGGGGGCGGAGTTATCTCTGGAGTTATCTCTGGAGTTATCGCTACCTAAAAGGCGGAAGCGAGGCTGTACCGGCTTTCTGAAAACTGCAGCGAACACGGAGCCCCAGAGTGGTTATAGAGAAAAAAATAAAAAATACGCGTGGGAATGATATAATAAGTCATTCCCTGAAGTTGATAATACGAGGGTACGGGATTATTTAATTTGCATTCGCGGAGCCGCGGCTCTCGAGAGCGCTGCTGTCAGTCAGCTACGTCAGATATAATTTAGAAGCAGTTTTCCATTGTTGTTTATTTTCCACAGTTTTCATGGTGACATTATTATAACCAACGTCACGTCCAGGTCTTGTTTCGCGTTCTGACCGCCGGCTGAGGCGCTGGAGCCGCTGAGCAAGGCAGTGTGAGACAGCAGGGGGCGCTCCGCTCCGAGACGCGCCAATATTATTTTCTAACCCACAGAACTTCTTTATAATGAATACCTTTGGTTCATCAGCAACTAAAAAACAAACTACATGCTAATGTAAATGAAGACTTGGATTTTATAGGCATAAAATGAGCCTTTTAACGGCTTCATGTGAAAGAACTTTAATCAGTGTGTTTACGGAGGTTACCATTGGAAACAGTTTCTAGAGCTTCGTTCTCTCATTCTACACCTCCATTCTTCTCCGATGTCGAAGCATTTGATTCAGACACGCCCAGAAATAAAGTGAAAGGAGAAGAAATTCACTATGTAATGCCCAAATGTTGAAAAATAAGCCCCAAACTCATACACGCTTTATTTTTTCCCCTCTATGTCCACTCCGGGGCTCTGGACTAAAGCAAGACGAACGCGACAAAACACCAATAGAGACAAGAAGAGACGTAATGTCTTCTTTCTCTTTGGTGCGTCTGAGGTTCAGGCCAAACTAGATGGAGCGACGCGGACTAAACCGATGAATACAGTCCGTCTCCTGGTTCCTGGATGAGTGCTGTCAGCGCGAAATTGTTGAAATCAGTCACGTATCACGTTTTGGAGAGACGCAATGACGTGGCTCTCACTTGGCTCCGGGAACGGTGGAAAAAGAACCGGTTCTTTGGTGGTGCTTTGGCTCTGACACCGGCCCCGAACTAGCTCCTGGTTCATTTTGGTGGAAAAGCCCTATGAGCGCCGTTCACAAACACCAGAATGAGCGCCGCTCAGTGACGTTCATCAGGCAGAAATATGATACGTTCAGTTCACGTGAGCCCAAAATATGAACGAGTGCTCATTGAACACGTTCAGGCACAACTGACTCTGGGGTTCTTCTGGCATCGAAGGATTGGCATGAAAAGCCAGCAGTGATCGGCGGGGGTGCTGTTTCTCAACCATCTTGTATTCAGAGAAATTTAACTTGCAGTTCCAACTGATCACTGAGATCACTCCACAAACGAGTAGGGCAGCACGGAGAACTCTACAGGCTGATCTGCTAAGCCATCATAGAAACCATTGCATTTAAGAGAAAAGTACTTTTTAGTTAGTGTCCACTCGAGAGACCGCTATATGCATCAGAGAGTTAATTGATCTGTTAGATATTAAATTTGCAGTTTGTTTCAAACATCCAGTTAAAAGAATTGCCCAAGCCTCTGAATTTGAAAACATTGTGTTTATATGTCCCAGACGCGAGGCCCTGAAAATGTTGGTATTTTAAAACGGGGGACTGGTGGAAAAGTTTAAGAACCGATCAATGTAATTTGTTTCCATCTATTCAGTCCAGTTGTCCAGAAAATCTCCCAACCTGGCAACACCGCTGTTGACGCTATATTTAATGCCTCAGTTTAAGCTTTTTTTTTTTTTTAAAGGAATACCGCCAGTGAGATAGTATTTGTTTTTATTTTCCTGGACCCGGAGCAAGAGAGTGAGTCATTTCCATCCTTACCGCCTTGAGAGTTTTATTCACTTTTTCTGAACGATTTATTGGATAAAGGATCATATTTGTGACCAAACACAAACATGACTCCACGAGGCTGAGAAAGAGAGGGTGCTGCTCCCAAAAAGTAAATATGATGAATGGATTTTGATGGTCTTGTTGTGTGAGTTGCGTGAGCAGGCTGATCAGTGACTGACTTGAATTACGCAATCCTGCATTTTGGCCCAATAAAGTGACCGACACAGTAATAAAATAATTCCCAGCAGATGCAGAGGGCAGGAATTCACACATCATTTAATGGTTTTCACTTCCCCACAATGGACGAGATCAAATGGATAGGGACAGGATAATATATAACAACTCAGAAAGGCCTTACTTTGTATACCACTATGCTCTTCTCCTGTGAAGTAGAGGAAAAGTCGACTAGTGCACTAAATTCTACAGGTGGGATGAAAAAAACGTTCACGTCTAAACATCACACCAGCAGCAGCCTTAAATACAACCGTAAATTATCATTTGTTTCATGCTCGTGTCAAAATAACAACACATAAGAGTTTATTTGGCCCAAAGAGGAGAGAAGAGGAAAGGAGAGGTTTTGATTTTCAAAATCTCTTTATTAAAACATTGCATTTACTGTACAACAGTCACAATCAAACCCACAAAATGAGTTTCCTTAATCAAAAACTTACATTCAAATCATCATCATCCCCCACAGACCACAACAGGTCTGCTGTCCGCTGTTCAACCGGCAGCTGGTACAGGGACCTCCAGCTGGTACAGGGACCTCCAGCTGGTACAGGGACCTCCAGCTGGTACAGGGACCTCCAGCTGGTACAGGGACATCCAGCTGGTACAGGGACCTCCAGCTGGTACAGGGACCTCCAGCTACCTTCCTGGGAAGCGTCCATGTGAAGAAGCTCAGGCCACCTCGACTCCTTCGACCCTGCCAGGGACTGTCGGTTGAGAACCTTCACACAGGGGTGGTACAAGGGTTTTCTCACTGCATCCCTGAAAGTGTCCAGATGAGGGAATGTAAAACACAGCAGCTGACCTCCTCCCTCCTGCCACCCCCCCACCCCCCCACTGCTGGGTGAGGAAGTTGTATTTACCTCCTTCATCCCAGGAGAGATGAAGGATCAGTTGTCCTGATGACAACTGGCTGACAGCAACTGTCGCGGTAATTTGTTGCTAAAGAAGATTTGAACCCTCCTGCCTGGCGAGCTGACCAAGTCTATGGTGAGGAAGTGGTGATCAGTGAAGCCAACTGGACTGATGCTAGTGTGAATCCGTCTGGAGCTGAGACTCTGGGAGGTGGACACCCCATCCAGTCTGGCTGCACTGACCCTGTTGTTACCTGCCCTCACCAGGTCTGGATTGTGGATCCTTGACCCTCCATGTGTCTAACAGATCCAGGTGTGTGATGGTATCTTTAAAGGGTTTGGGATGACTGTGGGTGGGGCTCCTCACCTGTTCCTGTCCATAGGAAAACCCACCGGGCAATTAAAATCCCCACCGATAATTAGTTGCTCATGACGCCAGTTCACCAGTTCATTTTTCAGCAGTTTAAAGAAAGCTCCTCTTTCTGGACCTTGGTTGGGGGCGTAGACATTAACAAAACAAAACACAGAGCTCTGTATTTCCACCCTGACCACTAGAAGCCGGCCCTTCACCACTTCGGTGGAAGATAAAACTGTTGCGTGAGCAGATGGTCGAAACAGAACAGCTCCCCCTGCAGTGAGATTGGTGCCATGGCTGGAAGAGTATGAGAGCCCCCCCCCCCCCCCCCCCCCCCCCCCCTTTGTATGTTACATCCAGGAGGTTGTTAATTACGGAAGAGTTTTAAGGGCCACTGAAGAAACACAAGACAACCTTGGTGATGACATCATCATTAGATTCAGGTATGCTGAACCAGGGAGAGAACTAGAACATGCAGGACAGGGGCCCTCGAGGACCGAGGTTGGAGACCTCTGGTCTAGGGAATAGAGATCATCTCTATTTCTGTTGCTTTCACACACAGACACAGTGTCTGATCCTGAGTCGTACTCCATTTCACCCTCACATGGTGCCTGCTTATCGAGCATTTCGCAGATAGAGACGTTCCCCCAGCCTGCAGAGCCTGTTGAGGCTTCAGCCTCTGCAGCCGGAGGCTTGGATGTCAGTGTGAGCGGACCGAGAGCTGCTCAGGTTCTCTGCCTCCACAGAAGCCTGAAGCTTTGGATGAACACACTCTTCATCCGTATCATTAGATTGAGCGGTTGCTCGCTTCACACCGCGCTCCTCGGACACGGTGTCGACACACGCAACCTCTGGTGCATCCCCAGGCTCAGTGCCGGGGACGTGTCCGGCGCAGCGTCCCCGGCAGCACAGGCAGCGTCCACACCCCCCGCAGCGCCGCGCGCGGCATCAGCGGCGACCGCCCCCTGCTTCTTATGCGGACAAGCAAGTCGTTTGTGTCCCACATCGCCACACCGGAGGCACTTGAACTGTCCTGAGCAGCGTGAACCATGTAGGAACCGTCACCGTTCTTCACCCTGAAAGAAACTTCCAGAGCTTGAGAGGGTGAATCCAGAAACATGAACACCTGCAGTCTCAGTGACGTCTCTGTGCTTCAGCTTCTGATTCTTACACCATAAATTCACCATTTTAAATCGCTGGCAAACTTACCAAACCTACGGACTTGATCTCGGGTGACTCATTGGAAATAAATGGCGGCAAACGGGACTCGGTGACCCACGTTGACGGGACTGACAGCGGCAAAACTTGAACAAAGTTCTCCTCAATAAACACTGGGCTCTCTCCCAACTGGAGCACCTGAGCCTCTTCGCTCAGGAAAACAACCACAGCCTCATTCCTTCGCCATGCGGAGATGATATTGTCATGTCCTGCCTGGTCACCGACGGCCAGCAGAACGTCCTCAACCGTCACACTACTATCCAGCGCTACTATCCATTACTCCCTGCCGGATAGATGGAAGTGGCGTCTCGGAGGACGCCATTCCTCCCGAAACCCACCCGGGGAAAACCCCTGATTATTCAGCAACAGGAGAGGAGAGGAGGGGAGGGGAGGGGAGGGGAGGGGAGGGGAGGGGAGAGGAGAGGAGAGGAGAGGAGAGGAGAGGAGAGGAGAGGAGAGGAGAGGAGAGGAGAGGATGTTTAATGTTTAAATGTTCACACGTGAAAATACACACATAATGTATGATGCATCTCCATGTGCAATTACAAAAGTTAGACAACAGTCATCGAGGCATGTATATACAGCATTAACAGGAATCATTCATTTCACCCCCTCAGCCTACACAAATGCGCAGGGACCGTCTGCACATTACAAACCGCTGCGAAGGCAAAGACAGAAACCACCAAAATACCCGATAACGTGACTGGTGCTCAGTGATGGCCAAATGAAGCGTCTCAATCATTGGCTTTTTTTTCCTGAAGCCACTAGATGGCGCTGTCTGTTCAACAAACGTTTGACAGCACACTTCAGCCTTCCATCCTCGAACCAAGAGCGCCATCTGGTGGTCAGAAAATAAAGCGAGTGGTTGATGAAGCTTCATCTGGCCATCACTATAATGGTATTCACTGCAGTGTCACCAGAATCACTGCAGCCTTCACTTGATCAAACTACAACACTTGGTTTGATAGTGATATGTGTGGTTTGTAGTATCCGACTTCACTGTTGTAGTGGTTTTGCAAAGTTTTGCAGACGGTTGCTGAACATTTGTGTGGGCTGAGCGGGTGAAATGATTCCTGTTAATGCTGTAAATCCACACCTTGCCGACTGCTGTCTAACTTTTGTAATTCCATATGGAGATGAAATCATACATTATGTATGTATTTTCACTTCATGTCATTTCATGCCTGTGTGAGAGAAGGAGTTTATTTATAAACCTAATTTGTCTGATGTGGCTCTTTGTAGTACCACCGTCATTTACTGTCCTTTTTGTGGGTCTTGGCCCCTGACTGGTTGGCCACCCCTGTCCTAAAGTATTTTTCAGGTATTTTTTTACCCAGATTTTGTCAGCAATCTGTTCATCCATCCATCCATCCATCCATCAAGGTTGGTGATGGTTTCACTTTTATCAGCATTAGTGTTCCAAGGTTGAAGAAAATGTTTTTGCACCTCAGAAAAAGTGATGCAGGTTACATGCAATCTCAGGTTGTTTTTTTTTTTTCTTTTTTTGTTTCTACAAGAATAAACAAAAAATCCTCAATGGCTAAATTTTATTAAAAAGAGCAAATAATCAACAACAAAACACAGGAGGAGACTCGGAAAGGGGGAGCAAAAGAAAGTAAAAATTAAAATTACATACAGCAAAAAATGCAAACTAAGTGTTACTACTCGGATGTAACCGATGAATGCAATACCAACAATACAAATATAAAGAATGTATCTGTATGTATTATAATTGTAATATAAAATGATAGAAAACATATAGTAGATTCATGGGTACAACATTTCAAAAAAGTTAACGTTCCTAATATTATAGATTTGTCACACAAAAACTAATAGTTTTAAATACTGAAGCCTTTTCTGTTCTTTTCTTTATAAATTATCTTATAACTCGTGAAAATCAAGCCCAGATGTCAAAATTTGACAACGTTTGAAAAAGAGCTGATATTCTTACTATTTTCATTGAACCAGAGGTCATAATTATCATGATTCAAATGACTATTATATTATATTATATTATATCATATTATATTATATTATATTATATTATATTACAGACAAACATTTACAGTAGATTTGTATGTGACCTGTGTGAAGGGTCTCACACCGGGTTGTGACTGGTTGTTTGTTTTTTCAGCATCCTTTTAACAAATGAATGAAAAAAACTTCCTGGTTTTCGCTCGTGCGCGGTGACGTCACGACGCTACGCCTCACACCACCGCATTGTTGTGGGGGAAGAGAAGCTCGGCCATCCACCGTGACTCCACTCTGAAACTGCTTGTTGTAGTCTGTAACCCGTTTACCCGTTCTTCCCCCGCGTACCCCGTCCCGTCGCCCTGGATCCCTGCCGCACCCTCTCAGCTTTGACTCGGTTCGGAGCGAGCCGCGGCCGCCGGTGGAGGAGCAGACTGAATGTGGATTTAACTACCGCTTCGCTCCGCAGGCCGCGCCGCCATTGCTGCTGTTTTTATAAGCTGAATTCGTAAGAATACCCCGGTGAGTTCCGCCACGCTCTCTCCGCGACACTTTAACACTCACGCCCCGCGCCCCGGAAGGTTTGGAACTCTCCAACAGCCCGAGTTGCTCTGGGGAAAAGATAACTTTTCTGCTGGAGGTAGTTTCTTGTTGTGCTGGTCGCCATATTTCCTCCCCCTCTGTGCAGTGCAGGGCTAGCAGGCTAAAGGTAGCCGGTTTGTGGACGGAGTGTCCTAATGCGTTTAGCGGGCCACCACAAGGCCGCCGCCGGTCTCTGGGGGTCCCTGCGGGTCGTGTCCGCTCGCAGCAGCCTGCCCGCGTGGTCCCGGACTCTGAAGCAGGCCTCAGAGGAAGATTCTAATTCGGTTAGTTTGAGCTAACATGTAGGGGTTGAGGACCGAGGAGCTGCAGCCGCTGTTAGTTGTCAGTATGCGACAAGAAGCGACTTCAGCCGGGCTGGCTGCACCGAGAGGGGGGGCCTCTGGAACCGGCTCAGTGTCCGGGAGGTCTCTGGGCATTTCCTTCATTCATCCCGTGACGTTTCCGCCCCTTAACACTGTTACCAACAGACTGACAGCACATTGAAGGTACACAAACACACAGGAGTCCCGGAAGACAGATGTGGTTGGAAGGGAGAGAGGAAGTCTGTCCCACACGGCACAGATTCATTAATATAACAGACACACACAGAACTGAAACACTCATCAGTATTCTGTTTAAGGAATGTGTTGACTTGACTGCTTTCTCAAATAATCTTTGGAACTGTTCTCGTATCACAGATGTTCCCAGGCGAACGTGCAAGGAATACTCATTTAACTAATTGAGTGGAAGACATCTTTGATCCAAACGAACATACTGAGGGACAGGTATTTGGACTGTAGGATAGACCATTCAGACCTGGTGTTTACATGGATTTCGGGTGATCCAATCACAAGTGGCGAGTCCTGTGGACAAGTGTGCACAGGCCCCCAATCCCTTTCACGCAAACCACTTTCTGAGGTGGTCAGCGACGCATATGACCACCTTTGGATCACAGGCTTTGTGGTCAGCATGTGTGCTGATGTCGCAGGAAAATACTTTTAACTTCATGAGGGCGCGCCATGATTTTAATTTAGAGAATGCCACAATCTGAGTAATACAGTCTTTACAACTTCTCAAAGAAACTATGGTATAGAACATGGACGTCAGAGTCTAGGGGTCTGCAGAGACACAGCGCCTTATCGCGGTCAGGGCAGAGAATACCATCCAGCGCAAGCTGGGTGACTTATAACGGCCACCTTGTTTGAGTTGCGTGGATCTTGAATGTTTATCTTGCTCCAATGTTGAACACCCCTGGTGAAAATGGCCGAAGAGGTGAGCACATTCCCATCCGGACAGCAAACAATCAACATGATCATTGTCAGATGTCTGCAACAGAGGGTCAGACATGCACATCACAACGCTTCTTAACTGAGGCCCTGTTTACACGAAAATGGCAGAAATGCTGAAAACAATGTCGTTTTCATGTTGGGTCATTAGTGTGTGCTGTTTGTTTTTATACTGACACAACACACGCATTCAGAGAACAAAAAACATTAACAGTGGGAGTACACTGACATTCTGGTGGACAGACTACCAAGTTGGATCGTTATTATGGTGACTGTCAAAATAAAAGTACCAAGTCCAGGAGAATATGGACTGGGAGTCATGACACCACGGAGGAAACATTGTTCTGATTGTCAGTCTATTGATCATGTGAAGAAGAACTATTTGCTACAGCCATGGTGCACATGCGCCGTTGCATAGTTTCAGAAAGTCGTGTTTTCCGCTGTTTCCACTGGGACAGTCGGATTGTTTTCAAAAAGCTGCTTTTTCAGTGGCTCCAATCACCGTTGTCATGCAAACAGACCCACAAAATGCAAGGAAAGTTTTGCGTTGTCACATGAAAACGTTGTCAGGTAAAAGGCGCCTTACATGGATAGAAGCAGTGCTCTCCATTTCTATATCTTCAGTATTCTACTTCAGTTTTCCTTAAATAACTTTTAGCACGGGGAAGAATCTAGTTAAGCTTGGCTTGGCTATTCTGGCGGTCTGTCTTTAAAGAAATGGTGTGTCATTCTTACCAATTTTGTTGTCCATCATTGTACTTTGACGCATAAATAAGACTGCTTAGAAGATGCAGACCCTTGTAGGAGTCTTAAACACCTCGCACTTCTCCATGAAGATGGTCAAGATTCAGGTCTAATCCGTGTTCTCATTTTACCAATCGGTCTTCATCAATAGAGCACCTTTCATACTTTAACCCCTTAGGGTCTGCAGGACAGTTTTCTGTTCTGCCTACTTTTGATTTTACCTTTTATCTTTCACTATATAAAGCTGGTTAACTTGAATATTTGGTGTCTTTTTTGTCACCACAACCTCTCCTGTGTGGTTCTACAGTTATTTATTATTTTTGAGAGACTGGATGAACACAATGGACCTAAAAGTGAAGTTGCTTCTTCCTACTACGTAATGATGAATAAAGTCTACGCACATTGACCGACAAACTTATAGGGTTAAATGCAGCACAGTGTGTTCGACATGTTCTAACCAAAGGCTCACTCTTCACCCACAGACATAGAGTCCCCATCCTCTCCCGCTCCATGAATGTGATTAAAAAAACAAAAATCAAAAACAGATTCTGCTGAACACGAAGAACCAAAGAGGAAACCCCTTGTTCATGAAGTTACTGTATGTGGTTATTTTTCTCTTACTGACATTCCTGCATGAAAACCTTGGTTGTCCTGTAGTGCACCACTGGCAGCTATCCATCATAATATTCCGGGACAGTAACAAAGGTGAAAATGTGAAACATTTGCTAGCAATAACTCGTTTCATTCAATTTAACGTACACGGGTTGCCTAATGTCAAACTACAGTTAGGGTAGAGTCCTCCAGCTTGTTTTTCTGAAGTCTGTGTCCCCAATTTGAAAATAGTCCATTTATTCACCATCCAGCACAAGCTACTAAGCGAGCAACAAAGACGCAAGTGGGCATGATCATCGTCAACCAACATATATCGTCTTCTAAAATTCTGTATATTATTCTGAAATTAAGATTGCTAATTTGTGGATTTCAAATGAAGCCGACAGTGATCCTATACTCTGTTTGCACGGTTCACATTGGCTTCATAAAGTCAGCGTAAAGCTTTCAGTATAATAAATTCTCAGAAAAATATTGACCAAGGTTTGATCTCTCTCACCCTCCTGCGCTTTTAGCACAACCCCGGTGAAAGAAAAACCATCCTTCAACTGCAGACATACGGTTGACAATCACAGCCTAGAAGCGAGTTGATTGATGAGCTGCAGCTCCTCCTCAGGCAGTAATATCCTGCTCCGTTGACATCTTTGCTTAAAAACATGTTCTTATGACATAAAGATGTCTGGTTAATTGTATTAACTGACAAATACTGTCCAGAAACTTTGAAATATCTTGGGAAAAACCCCCAACATATGCTTTATTTGGCTGATAATTATCTGAGATCTGTGTTGTTTCTATTTTGTTGGCAGTGTTAGCATGAAGAAGAAAGGCCGAAATCACCGTCCTGCAGCCCTAAAGAGGGAGTCCTCGCCCATAAAGCCGTCGCCCAACCGGGAGACGCTCACATACGCGCAGGCTCAGCGAATGGTGGAGCTGGAGGTGGACGGCAGGGTGCACCGGCTCAGCATCTACGACAAGCTGGACGTCATCATGGACGACGACCCCACGGCTCAGGAGATTCTGGAGTGTAACAGCAACAAAGAGAACAATGAGAAGCCCCAGCAGGTCCTGGTGCGCTCAGTGCGCCTCAAAATCAACCAGCAGAAGAAGAACGCAGCCCTCACCACTTCCCACGGTGGTAGTACCGCCCATGGTGGCGCCAGCACAGGTGGCCTTTTAGAGCCCAAGGTTAGGACGGTTGAATACAACCTCCCGGTTGTGCCCAAGAGGCCAGTGGCTTATTACAAGTACACTGAGAGGACAGCGGAGGAGCTGGACGAGGAGGTGGAGTATGACATGGACGAGGAGGACTTTGCATGGCTGGAGCTCATTAATGAGAAAAGGAAAAGTGAGGGCATCAGCCAAGTGTCGCACAATCTGTTTGAGTTTCTCATGGACCGCTTCGAGAAAGAGTCGTACTTGGCCACACAGGGTCAAAATGACTTGCAGTCGATGGTGGATGAGGACGCCGTGTGCTGCATCTGCATGGACGGAGACGGCGCAGACAGCAACGTCATCCTTTTCTGTGACTCCTGCAACATTGCTGTGCACCAGGAGTGCTACGGCGTGCCGTACATCCCCGAGGGCCAGTGGCTCTGTCGCCATTGCCTGCAGTGCCCGTCGCGGCCGGCCGAGTGCGTCTTCTGTCCCAACCGGGGTGGAGCCCTGAAGAAGACTGACGATGACCGCTGGGGCCACGTGGCGTGCGCCCTGTGGGTGCCTGAAGTCGGCTTCTCCGACACGGTGTTCATCGAGCCCATAGATGGTGTCCGCAACATCCCGCCAGCACGCTGGAAGCTGACCTGCTATCTGTGCAAAGCGAAAGGCGCTGGGGCGTGCATCCAGTGCGACAAGATCAACTGTTACACCGCCTTCCATGTCAGCTGCGCCCAGAAAGCTGGCCTCTTCATGAAGATGGAACCCGTGAAGGAGGTGACCTCTTCAGGTGTCACCACCTTCTCTGTGAAAAAAACTTCCTTCTGCTGCAGTCACACACCTGAAGGCTGCGACCGGCGGCCGCTGAACATCTACGAGGATCCACACCCCAAGAATGGAGCCTGCCACAAAAGTAGGGAGAAGAGGGGGAAATCCCGGGCCAAGGGCTGGCAAAAGAGGAAGAACAAGAGAGCGGAGCCTGAGTCCGAACCACAGCCTGAGACGCCGACCAACTCCGGGCCAAGTATCACCGCGTCAAGGTGAGCACGCAAAACAGACATGGTACAGATTGAGTCAATCCAGTACCTTGGTGTCAATGTCTTCTCCTCCTTCCTTGTGTTTCAGTTTTAACACCATCCTGAACCAGGTGGCAGTCCAGAGGAAGCGGCTGTTTGTTGAGCGAGTGCTGAGTTACTGGGTGCTGAAGAGGCAGTCAAGGAACAATGTTCCGCTGATCCGCCGGCTACAGGCCAACCCTCAGCCGACCAAAGCCAAGCAGCTGGTCAGTGCGTCCGACACCGTCTCTCACTCTCTCAGTCTCGCTCTTGTAATTTAATGTGGATGTTGATATATTGTTTTCTACTCCAGCAGGACCGTAAGGAGACAAACAAAGCACTGAAGGAGCAGCTGAAAGAGTGGCACCGCCTCCGCCACGACCTGGAGCGAGCACGCCTCCTGTTGGAGCTCATCAGGAAAAGAGAAAAGCTTAAAAGAGAGGAGGTATATATGGAAGTATATCTGTTCCATCAAATTACAGCGCTATTACAGGTGACTCAACTATTAAACTACCAAATCCCAAGAGCATATGGGCTGGGTGTCATGACACGACGGAGGCACATGTAATTTTCCATCGACTCGCACATGTGAAAAAGAACCGTTTGCTACAGCCGTGGTGTGCATGAGCACTAGCAGTGTTTTTGAAAAGTTGCGTTTCCACAGAGACGGAGTCGAAGCGTTTTCGAAGAGCTCCACCGTAGGGACTGTTTTTCAAAAAGTTGTGTTTTCCTTGGCTGCGGGCACCGTTGTCATGTAAACGGACACCAAATTAATTGAGAACGTTCCCTAAAATGGGACATAAATGGAGAACGCAGATCCCGTTTGTTCAGCGCTGTGCTTGTGTATTGATCTTGTCTGATGTTTACCCATCAGATGAAGCTGCAGCAGTCCGTGTTGGAGGTTCAGCTGACCCCCTTTAACATCCTGCTCAGAGCGGTGCTCAAGCAGCTGCAGGAGAAGGACCACTACAACATCTTCGCGCAGCCCGTCAACGCTAAGGAGGTCGGAGTCATTTTTTTAGTATTAACATGAGTTTAAAATTTTCAGTGACGTTCCTTCTGAAACCGAGCAGTGTGCAGCGTCTCACGTGTCTCGTTTGGAACCCTCCCGCTCTCTGCAGGTACCCGATTACCTGGACCACATCAAGAACCCCATGGACTTCTCCACCATGAGGAAACGCATCGACGCCCATGAATATAGAAACCTGGAAGGCTTCGAGGCCGACTTCAACCTCATAATCTCCAACTGCATGACGTACAACACCAAGGAGACGTTCTTCTTCAAAGTGGCTCAGAGGATGCAGGACAACGGAGGAACCATCCTGCGCCGCGCCCGCAGAGAGGCCGAGAGGATCGGCTTCGACTTCCCCAGCGGGCTGCACCTGCCTGAATCCCCCAAACTGGAGGCGCCAAAGCCCTTCACCTGGGACGAAGGTGAGTGGATAAAAGCATTCCTCAATAAACAATACGCACCGAATCATGTGGTTAGCGTAAAACCGATCCCACCATGTTTCTGATTGACCTCAGGAGAACTTTTATGTGATGATTGTTCTGCATTCATTGTTTGCTTTTAATGTCTATTGAGTGGAGCCATAAATCGTGTTCATGTCACACGTGCTAATATTTGCTCACACACACAAGTTTATTTGCGACAAAAAGATAAAACGAAGATTATTATGCAGCAGTAGTAAGAAAGGTACGATTTCACAGTTTACAATGAGTTTCTTCATCATAACCTGGATTGCTTTTGCTTTGGGAAAAAAAAAATGTTGTTGTATCTTGTTGGCTTTGAAGCAGTCGCTCCTCTGTGGAGAAGATCATTTTACGGTTTCTGTTTTGAGATGTTTTCCTTTTTCATGTTGCCTTATAATGAATATCATTCTTTGACGTACCGGCATCACACATGAATTACATATTTCTCCATGAGCGTCCATGTTGGAGATCTCCTGGTCCTCTACCTTCTACCTACCGAAGGAGCTCTTTTGGACTGACAGAGTCTGTGTGAGCTGCCGTGTTGTCCGTCAGACAGCGGTACACTGTGGTCATAAAACATTGACAGCTCAACCGATGGATCCAGGCTTTCGTGGTGTTGACGCTAACTTCTGCAAAAATGGAGACTCCTCTGACTGTCTCTAGTCCAGTGTGAGCTGTAGCCCCAGTTTCCTGTTGTTGGCTGACAGCAGGGACTCCCGGTGTGGTCTTCATCAGCTTAGGCTTCAACCTCTTGGAAAAGCTCACAGATGCTCCTCTGCAGACCTTTCTATCATCTCCAACCAGTCGGTCCATTCTCCTCTGAACACTGGCTTCAACAATACATTTTGCTCCAGATAATTGTTGCTCGCAGGATGTTTTGTTTTCTTCACACCGTTCTCTGTAAACCCTGGATATGGCTGTGTGTGAAAATCCCAGCAGATCAGCAGTTTTTGAATGTGACCTGGTTGGGGCGTTTCACTTGAATCACATTTCTTCATCCATCTCGTGTTGGTTTTGAACTTCAGCAGCTCATCTTCACCTTGTCTAAAAACATTCAGTTCCTTTTGCTCGTGGGCAGATTAATTATGTGCATTAACCAGTTAACACCCAATTAGGTGGCTGGCCAGTTGAAACCTTTATTATGTGTGTAATCGTAGTAAAAAAGTAAATCTGAAAGTAATGTAGAGACGGTGTCATTTGTTTTGTTTTTGTTTTCAGTGGACCGGCTGCTGACCCCGACTTACCGCCAGCTGACTCCTCTGGAGGACCAGCTGAAGGAGCTCCTGGAGAAGCTGGACCTGAGCGTGGCGATGAAGCACAGCCCGTCCCGCAGCAAGAGACTCAAACTCCTCAAGAAGACCATCATGGAGGTTCGCAATGAGATCAGCCTCAAGAAGTCCCTCCCACCACCGCCGCCGCCACCGCCGCCGCCGCCATCATCGGAGTCAGACCTTCCCGCAGAGTCGGACCAGAATCCTGTCCCTGAGCCTCCAGCAAGTCTCCGCACACCCACCGACGACAAGTCTTTACCTCCACCATCGTTACAGCCCTTCACCTCACTGTTGGACTTGGAGCCACCACCTCTCAAACTCCTTTCAGACCAGGTACCCATGGAGATGGACGGCGACACCAACACATCTACCTCAGAGCTGCCGGGCACCCCCAACGGCCACGTCCCCGAGCTGCAGCTCCCCAACGGCGACCTCCATGTGGAAGCCTCTGTCAACTGCAATCGACGCAACAGCCTTCTCTTCCGCAAGTCCAAGAGTGCCAGCCCGCAGAAACCGGGAAAGAACGCAGACCCCCCTGCCGGTGCCCCGCAGTCACCGCTGGGCACCAAAACCTTCCTGTCGGTGGTCATCCCGAGACTGGAGACGCTGCTCCTGCCCAAGAAAAGAACTCGCAGCAGCAGCGCCGACAGTGAGGAGGACAAGGAGTTGCCCATCAAACGCCTCGGGACAGGTGATTGGCTGTTACGGTGTAAGATTGTAAATGGAACCCCCCCCCCCCCCCAGTAGAATATGGAACCCTCTTAATTTGCACTGAAATGTTAATACATTTTAACCACATAAATAAAGTTAACATAGATTAGATGACAAAATACAATAGTTAGTGAATAAATCTTTCATTAGCGATACACTACTGTAGAGTAAAGGCAAGGGAAATTTATTTCTAGAGCACCATTCAAACATGGTAATTCACAGTGCTTTACAAAGAAATTAAAGAAATACAGAAAAACTTTACTAAGAAATTTATTAATGAAAGAAATACATTAAAGTTTTAAAAGAAATACATTAAAAGAAATAATGAAGGTTTAACATTAGCATAAACTAGCCAGAGGACTATCAGGAGGTGAACCTCCTGTGCTATGACCTTTACCCTTTCTGGGACTCCAGTCAAAGTCTTTGCTCCCATTCCTTCATAGGCGTACAAGGAAAATTAAAGCTGCAAGCAGCGTTGGTCAGGACCTTGGACCCTGGCCCGTCGGGGTCTGCCCAATCACGGCCTCTGTCCCAATCCTATCCTCTGGCCCCTTTTAAATATTGATCCAATTTAAATTTTAAAGGTTTTAACAAAAAAGGACTTTTATTTTGAAAAATTTGGGGGGGGGGGCTTTTATTTTGAAATACTACTAAATTCTTATGTGGCATGTAGGCCACCACCTAACCCCAACCCTATCCCTACTTTTTCTTGTTTCGAGAGATAAGGATCTACTATAGTGGGCGCGGATGGTGGGGGCTGGTGTTTAAATAAAGCAAAGCAAACCACTTTCAGCTCGGGTTAGTTCTGTAACCCTAACCCTAGGGTGGGGTGAAAAGTGGGGGGGACTTGGCTAATTAGCGAGTGATCCCAATCACTATCCCCCCCTTTAGGCCATCCCCAAATATCAGCTCAATTGAACAAACTTTGTTAGCATGCGAACTAGCATGCTAAGCTAATACCTGTTATCTTCCTGAAAATCACACAGGTTACTCCCCAGGTGTCCCTGACCTGGAATCTGATCTTATCTCACATGCTAATCTGCTAAGCTAACTAACCTAGCTTTAGCATTAAAAAACATTGAAAGCATTATGTCACAGTGCACATTAGCATGTTAGCTCGTCCGAAAAGCACACATTAGCCTGTAAGCTTGTTAATGTCACAGTGCATATTAGCATGTTAGCTCGTCCACAAACTACATGTTAACTCTTCCACAATGCACACATTAGCATGGTAGCTTGTTTATGTAGCACATGATAGCAGGTTAGCTCATGAACAAGGACTCTGATGGCATTGCGCAGTCCTGGGTGTGAATTACGCAGCAGTTTTATGACCACCTGCAGTTAGTGATTTCATCAGAGTGGGGGAGAGGACGGATTTGAATCCACAGTTTTCGGGAAAATATTTTGATAAAAGTTTCATTTCTTGAGAGGGAAATGTGTTGTGTTTCAGTCTGTTTGGGTTTGGAAGCAGTCAGACGTAAACTTTAGACACCAGGAGGCGCAGTTTGACGCAGACGCACAATTTTACTCCATCTGACCTACTTGAAATCGTGGGGGGGGGGGGGTGACAGCATCGTCCTCTCTCGTCAAAAAGGGGATGTTTTATGGAATTTTCCCCACATGTGTGACATCGTCTTGTTCGGCAGGTTCTTGTCGCACTTCTGATCTGCTTGTTTTGTCGATCAGAGTCACGGTTTAGCCACAGTCGCTGTTTGCTCGAGGTGTTCTGTCTCGACTGTTTTTGAAGAGACATTTTGGTTTTCCCATGTATTTCAATGAGAGGAGGGAGGCGGAGGGAGGCGGCGGGATTCAGCGTTCCGAACTTTGACGGCGAATAAAAACTAAACCGCTCGACTAGTCAAAACGTTGAAGAGAATTATTGAGCAGGAGCGTCTCCTCCATCATTTAATAGTGTTTTGAAGCCGATTCAATTTTCGCCCTCAGGAGATATCGTTTGCAAATCGTATTTTGAAAGACAAATTGCGGACTTCCTGTTGGATTTAGGTCTGGGGTATGAGTGTGTGATATGTCAAACTCGATAAGACGAACATTTTAGTTTCGGTTCGATCTCTCTACGACATTCCTACGGGCCGTGGTCGCCGTTTTAGTGTTTTTAGGTCGCCGTTGTAGTGTATGTAGGTGGCGCTGGGGAGCACATTTTGGCACTCTGGGGGTTAATTTTTCCATGTCCTTAATTCTTTCGCCAGTCTTGATGAGCGTGCCAAATCCTTTCAACATTTTTGTGTGTTTAGTGGGTCGAATTTGGCCTCAAAGCCGCTGCTTCAGGAGTGAAAGAAAAAACAATATAAGGAACAGACGAAATACAACCGGGCCTGCAGTAATTAATACTTGGAATTTAGTTTCTTTCGTTAAGTACAAAGGTTAAAATAATTCTAATTCTTTTAAAAACAGGTTCAAATTCTCACACATTTATTTCAACAACATGGTTTTACCCTTGGAGTCAATTAGCCTCCAGAAAATGATTTCCATGACATTGTTGACCAAGTTTTTGTGTCAAGCACTGTGTTTATATGTCGAATACATAAATAACCCCTCGAAAATTAAAGCTATGAGTGAGTTGACCTGTCCTCTAGCGCCACCATCAGGTCAAACCTTTTCATTAGAATTGATGTATCTTGAAAAGGTTTCATCCAAATGAAGCGACACCGGGTCTCTAATTATCAGGCGAGACACCGTGAGGACTAACGCCTCGGCTGCACGACGACTCCCAAGTCATCACCATTGTCTGTATTTTGTTGTTTTGTTTCCCAGGAATGGCGAACGGCTTCGTGGTGGAGGAGGAGGAGGAGGAGGAGGAAGAGGTGGTCACACAGCCCCCCCGCCCCCTGGAGCCGCGCCGCCGCTGTGCATCAGAGTCCAGCATCTCTTCCAGTGGGAGCATCCTCTGCAGCACAAGGTGACCACAAGAGGAAACATGACGAACGTGAAAAGTCTTTTTTTTTACTGTGTTTTAGAAACCGTTTACACAAACGTTTTCACGTGACAATAGAGAACCTTTGTTGGGTTTTGGGGTCCGATTACATAACAACAGTGGTCAGAGCCTCTTAAAACAACGGTGAAAACGCTCCACTCTGTGGAAACGGGGGGGGGGAAACGTCACTTTTCTGAAACGTTGCTGTTTGAGTGGGATTATTTGTGTTGTTTTACTCTGAAGGAGGAAGTAAAAAGGTCCGACCTTCTATTCCGTTCTAATCAGTTCAGGTTGGTGACGGAGCCGATATGAAAGTCGGGTGGATGTTTCGCATATTATTTAGTTGTGGACGTGTGGCTCAGGCTACTTTTACCCGACAACGTTTTCAAGTGAAAATCCAAAGCTTTTGCAGCGTCTTGGGGTGTCTGTTTACACAACAACGATGCTCTGTGCCACTGATGACGCAACGTTTTGCAGACAGCTCCCAAGTTGGAACCTTTTGAAAAGGCTCCGATTCCGTCGCCACGGAAACGAGGAAGACGCAACTCCTCTGAAATGCTCCTACTGCTCATGCGCACCACGGCCACAGTAACTACGCGTGCACATGCTCAGTAGAGATTATCGGAACAATGTTTCCTCCGTGGTGTCATGACTCCCAGTCCAAATTCTTCTGGACTTGGTACTTTTATTTTGACAGTCGCCGTAACAACAATCCAACCTGGTGTTCTCTCCACTAGAATGTCTGCGTTCTCCCTTTGTTAATGTTTAGAGCAGATGGTTTTCTGCTGCATGTGTGTGTGTGTGGTTTCATTACCAAACCAAAGTGCTCCCTCTACTGGCCAAACATGAAAACTACATCATTTTCAAAACATTGTCATGTAAATGCAAAACTTTTCTCAAACGAAAACGCTAAAACGATGTGTTTTCACTAGAAACGTAGCAAACGGGGCCTAAATAAATCACTTACAAGTACATTTACAGATAAAAGAATCCACAGACTGCGACTGGATGTCATATGAAGATATTTGTCCAGCTCCATATTGCCAGACTTTCCTGTTCAAGCGTTCCCTTCTGTCTCCGTCAGCACCGTCATTGTGTCTAAAAGCACAAAAGGGCGACCGGCGGCGGCTCGGCGGAGCACCGTGGACGACAAAAGCACTCTGATGACCTGCATCGAGAACGGCAAAGCGGCCAAGATCTCCTCCGGTGAGCAGAGCAGTGTGACTCCACCTTCTCCAGATGAGTCTGTGTGTTTGTATGTGTGTTTCCAGGCCGAGCCTGGGTTTGGACTCCTACCTCGTTACAGTGTCCCTCCTTCGTTCTGTACACGTCTCCTCATGTATTTGTTTGGACCTGGCCCAGAGAGGGTAGAAATGTCAAGAGGGAACTATTTTCTTTGTGGCCTCAGAGTGAATGGGTGGCTCCTCTTCAAGGCCACAAACAATATCCATTCAGTCACACTGTCTTTCATGGTTCAGTGTAAAGTTGTACGACGCCAATCTGGAGACTGCAGGTATTTTGTGTGTGTCTGTGTGTGTGCGTGCGTGTGTTTGTGTGTGTGTGTGTGTGTGTGTGTGTGTGTGTGTGTGTGTGTGTGTGTGTGTGTCTGTCCTTTCCTCTGTACACAAACTAGGTCTCCATGATACATCACAGCTTTGTTCTCATTGTGAGATCGTCACACCCCAAAACAACTACAAACAATGTTGCATGTATTGTAAATTAGTTTCAAGATGAGATCAGTTATTCAAGACATCAACTTCACATGTTCAAGTGTTTATTTAGTGTCGGAGGCCGCCTCTCAGGAAAGCCCCCGACCCCACCTGATCGAACCGAGTTCACAAACTCTGAATGAAATGAAAGCAGTGCCGCTGGGGCCGACGCTACCACCCATGATAAACACATCCAGGACATCGCTCTATTGTCTGGGTTATCTTACCCAGACATCAAATCGCTAGTTCAACCCCTCGTTTTCCTTCAGGATCAGTGCGCGTTCACCTGTAAAGGGAGGAGTTTGCAGCATCTGACTAATCACACACACAGAGGAACTATGCAGAGCTGCTTACGTAACCATACAGGAACTGTTATTTTCTGAAAATATGAAGAATTAAAACACACCGACCGGGTTAAAAGACAGAAAATTGCTGAAATATTAATGCTTGACTTCGTTAGATTATACGATATTAATTCATTGGACAATATAAACGGACGGCACGGCACTGTCTGCAATTATCCTATATTATCAACACGCACCATCGAGTTCGTGTAATTTCACACCAGGCTCATAATTGTTTAGAATATTCTAGAACTGATTTTGCATTGCCAAGAGCCAGCATCACAGGCTTGTAATTTAACCCCAGCCTCCTCACCGTGGCCACAGCTTTTTGAAAGTTTGTTACTTGTATGTAATTTAACACCGGCCTCATTGTCCAGCTGGCTTCCACTTTATGGAGCCAAGTCATATTGTTCACCCTTCGCTAACAGAATGCCAAACAAGGTGCTTGTAATTTGACTCCAGCCTCATCGTCTTGTTTATTTGTGCAGAGCTGCATTAGAATAGCTTGTAATTTGACATCATCCTCATCGTCTTTACAGCTGCAAGAGGAGCATGAAAGGACCTTGTGTGTGTGTTTGCATGTGTGTGTGTGTGTGTGTGTGTGTGTGTGTCCTTCTCTCTCTGGATCCCCGCTCAGAAGCTCCTCCCCTTCCTGCCTCAGTCTGACTCCTCCTCCTCAGAGGTTTAAGTGGACCAATCGGTGGCTGTATTTCCAGCCCTGGGCATTGTGCAATGTGGGACTGTTCTTTCACTGAATGAGATGAATGATTGTTTTTTTAATTTATTTTTTTCTTCTTTTTTAATTTGATGTCCGTTTGACATAAATGTGAACTGAAACAATCCAATAAAAGTGTTAATTAAAAAAAAAAAAAAAAAAGAAAAAGTCCCGGAGCTTTGCAGTATGGAAACACCAGGATTAATTCCTTCAGTTATCTTGAAAAGAGGGAATCCAGAGTCATACAGGACCGAGGTCTGATTTAGCTTCTGTTTATTTGATTCTTAGTCCAAACATGAAATATTTACATCCTCAACCCTTTTCTAGGGAAAACACTTCGAAGTGGGACTACAGGGCTTCTTTGTAAAAAAACTACTTCCACATTTTAGATCCATCAGAAGTGACACAAGTAACAAATTACCACCACAATGTGACACTTATTGAGAGTAAAATCTGTGTAGAATTTACCTAAATCTTACACTTTTTATGATTTGTTGCTGGAAATTGTGTCTGGAAATATTTCTCATTAGATATGAGTCAGAAGTAATAAAATTCTAATTGGGGAAAAAAAAACATTTTTATTTAAAATGAAAATCTGCTAAGTCACAATTTATCATTTTGTAACAAATAAATGTTTTTTTTTTAATGTTTGTATGTTGGAAATAAAGTAATACTAACACATTCACACTACCGGCCAAGATCTGTTTGTAGTGTTTTATATCATTGTCGTGAACTCATCAGCAATAGGAAAACTCTTCACTCGCACAAACTGCTCAACCTCAAACAGTGAAGCTGAGCGCTTGAGGTGTGACTCAACACTGCCCCCCACTGCACAGGAGCAGCACTACAGGGCAGCGCTGAAATACTGCACCTTCGATAATAAATTCAACAGACTAGTTCTTAAAGTGTGTGTGTGTGTGTGTGTGTGTGTGTGTGTGTGTGTGTGTGTGTGTGTGTGTGTGTGTGTGTGTGTGTGTGTGTGTGTGTGTGTGTGTGTGTGTGTGTGTGTGTGTGTGTGTGTGTGTGTGTGTGTGTGTGTGTGTGTGTGTGTGTGTGTGTGTGTGTGTGTGTGTGTGTGTGTGTGTGTGTGTGTGTGTGTGTTTTCTCCTGTGCGAGCATCGTGTGTGTTCAGACCAGTTGTGCTCTCTGTTGCAGTGAACCCTTCATAACTTGCTTGTCGTTGTTCCTGTAGAGGTGTGGAAGCCCACGGCTGCTTCTCCATTTGTTCTGGAGCCTCTTAAACTAGTTTGGGCTAAATGTAGTGGATATCCCTCCTTCCCCGCCCTGGTGAGTGAGTGTCAATCATCCAGCCATCCCACCCCACCTCTCCATTGTCCGTGCCGTAGCTCGTGATTTGTGCCTCCATAGCCATGCGGGAGCTTCCGGCTGGCCGATCACTCGGACTGGTTGGCGTGTGTGAAGAGTCGAGCGTTTGGGGGCTCGACTCGGCCTCGTGCATGCGTGTGTCTCTGAATGAGGGCTTCTCCGTGCAGCTGGTGCCGCCAGGATACACCCCCACCCCCCCAAAACACCTCAGAAAATAGCCTCACTCTATGTCCCGTCCCCTCTCTCTCTCTCTCTCTCTCTCTCTCTCTCTCTCTCTCTCTCTCTCTCTCTCTCTCTCTCTCTCTCTCTCTCTCTCTCTCTCTCTCTTTCTCTCTCCCCCCCCCCGTCTCGTCCTTTTCCCCCCCAGATCATGGAGCCCCGACCTCGGAGGACAGCGTGTCGACACCGCGGCGTGGAGCTTCCCCAACCGCCGCTGGACGTTCTCAGGCTCGGAGAGCGGATGCAGTTCCGGTCCGCAGAGAAACTCTTCCTCGTCCACTTCTTCGACAGCAGGCGCAGCTGGTGAGCAACTCCTCGCCCTTCTACAACCTGATCGCATATAATCTAGATAATCCAGGTGGCCCCCCAATTATGTTCTGACTAAATATCAAGAGGAGGAGAAAGACGGTTGGTACAACACCAGAAACTGAATGGACCAGCAGAGCTGGAACGATGTCGCTCAGGAGTTTTAAGGCCCCTTCATCCTCCCTCTTTGAACCCATAAGAACAAGAAGAAAATTCGGCAGTGACGTCAGCCAGCCGCCGAAAAAACCCCAACCCGAATTTGTAGGCCACGCCCCCTCGCAGCAGGCCACGCCCCCTTTTACAGCAGCCACACGTCTGTGATGCGGCGTTTAAACTTTTCAACAGCACAGTTTATCTCTGGCCTCCAGTGCTTTCAGAAATACATTTCTCTGAACTTTTTCAGTAATTAAAGAGTTTTTGTCCGAGCGCCATGTTGGTCCGGTTTTAACTTCAGGAGCTGACAGCTGTTCGCGATGCGTTCAGGTGCATCATGTAAAAGCCTACACTCCAACATTTTAACGAGCTGCGGCGCTCGTCCAGTAGCGATGTTACAAGCTAAATATGATTAAAATATGACTGATAGTCATGAGCGAATTGGAACGCATGCGCAGCACACGGCAGTGCAGAAGTTTTGGCAGTGCGGCTCCCACACAGTTCGGCCAGGGTGGTTGGAACAGCCCAAACTAATTTCTTTGGCCAGAGGGAGCTGGAAGAAGGAAATGACGTCATTTTGTTCGGCAGGACCCCGCACTGCCGAACCTTCGTCTTGTTCTTATGGAGGATGAAGAGACCTTAACTGCTCAGTGGATCAGGAGGATTTTACTCTGAGCGTTGCTACATGGCCGCATACTTTTTGAAAAGTGAATGCCAATAAACAGGATTGAACCTCAAGAACACATTGATCTCTGTGATACAAACAGATTGATAAAAGTGGAGAACATTGGGATGACTGACATTGTAGAGCCAATCAGTAATTCAGGGACTAAAATGAGTAAATGTTTTAATGTTTAGTTCATTATGAATAAAAGCTATGATTAATTTTTACTGTAACTCCAGGCTGTGTTTATAAAGTGTTGATAAACTAATGCACACACACGTTTGCGTGCGCTTGTGTGTTTTGGTCGTCGAAATTTGGCGACTAATTTCTCTGGGGATTAAATATAATTTTTAATTAGGACTCGATAGATTTACTTTATTGTCATTCTGACAATTTACATCAAAGATGAACCGCGATAAAAACACACATTGAAAACCCGACTAGACTTCTAGTTTCAAAAAGAACATCTGTTTAGTACTTGAATAAAACCCAAAGCGACTGATTCACTTCAGCTATTTACCTTTTGTTTGTTACTTACTTTAGTCTCCAGACATGTTTTTCTATTTATTGAACTCAACTGTCCACAGTTAGACAAACTTTGTATAAATAAGGAAGATTAAAACGTTTCTGTTTTGCCCTCCTGAGAAGTACGGGCGTGATGAGAAGAGCTGCCCGGCAGCGTCAAACAGCCACTCACCTGAGGCGTCCTCTCTCTGTCTCCCTGAAGGCAATGGCTTCCTAAATCCAAGATGGCGCCGTTCGGGGTGGACGCCCTGCTGGACAGAAACAAGCTGAGGGAGGCTCGCGGCTCTTCGCTGCGTAAAACTGTGCGGCTCGCCTTCGACCGAGCCATGAGCCACCTGAGCCTCATCAGCAGAGAGGCGGAGCCACGGAGCGGCGGCCCGGTGGCCACGGGCTGAGGCCCCTCCCACCACATCTGTCAACGCAGGCTTCATACGCACAACAAACACACACATCTTCATGTTTACCTTTGTTTTTTGTTTTTTTTACTTTTACGTTTTCCTGCAAACTGGACAAGCCCCCATCTGAGAATACTGTAGCTCGCGACGGCCGCCTTGTTTTATCCAAGAAGCTATGCAATGACTCGGCTAGCGAGTGTGGAGGAAAAACAGACGGGATGAAAATGAGGAACAAAAGTAGTTCCGCCTGTTGAATGTGTCAGAGCGCCTGACCTCTGACCTCTGACCCTCTTACATGTACTGCAACGCTGCTGCAACCAGGTAGCTGGTGTGTGTGTGTGTGTGTGTCTGTCTGTGTCTGTGTCTGTGTGTGTGTGTGGTTTCATTACAAAAAACCAACAGCACCAACTCGAGCCCTGACATGCTGATGACATCATTCTCAGCGTTTCTGTGTAAACAGAAGTAAAAGTGAAAATTTCCTGAAAGAAAAATGCAAAAGCGATGCAGTTTCACTTGAAACGTTTTGTAAACGGGACCTGAAAGGTCTTGAGGAAGACGAGCGTTCCTGTAGCTGGGATCTTGGGAAACTACTACTTGGAAAGTCCCATTTCCTAGTTTGGAGCAACTCCCACTTCAAGATAGAGCCAACAAGTCAGACCCATAAAAACAATGTTATGAAAGCCTGAAATTCTATGGAAAATGGATCTACTGGTGCACATCTGGCCCAGAACTCGACTCTATGCATTTCCACCATGCCTGCTGAGCTTTCTGAGTTCTTTGGAGGGATTTTCAAGAAGGACACACGTTGATCCTAGAGGCCCTGGTTGGGCCGGCCAGAACGTGGTTTCTGCTGCTGCGCCTAAAGTCCAGGAGAGGTCTTCTGTCCCAGTTCCGGGGGGGGATTCTGCACCCCGATCCCGAGCACCTTCAGCTGTGAGCGTAGCTGCTGCGGGGCCAGGGAGTACTCCCTCAGATGGGGACGAAGCGCCCCTGCACCGTCTACAAGGAGGCTGTATGCAAACTGGTGGAAACTGTTCAACTGCTGATGCCAAGGGTTGTGGGTCGAACGCTGCGCACTGTCCTGCCTCCTCCATCCTGCAGTTCCTCCAGGAGCTTCTTAACCAAGGACGGTTTCCATCCACACGAAAGGTGGATGTTGCTGACATTTCATGCTCTCATGTGGGCATTAATGGTGCTTCGGTTGGCCGTGACAGAAGTGTTTCCTGAAAGGTGCTTAGGTTTCGCTCTCCGAGCTGACCAATGGCTCCAACATGGGACATGTCCATGGTACTGGAGGTTCTTCGGGTTTCTGCTTTTGAGCCCTTGAACCAGGTGGACCTGAAGTGTCTCTCCCTTAAGACAGCATTTCTTTTGGCCATGTCCTCGGGTAGACTTGTAGGTGAACTGCAAGCCCTATCCCTTCATGAGTCCTGCCTTAGGTGGGCAGCAGATGTCTCTGGAGGGATCTTGTGGACTGACGCTTCCTTTGTCCACAAGCTGTTTTCCTCCATGACCGATACTCAACCGCTCGGTTGGCTCGGTTTGGTACACGTGCCTCTGCTGATCCCCTGTGTCCTGTCCGTACACTAGAGGTGTACACATCGACGGATGAAATAGAACGAAAGTTACGAATGGAACTACGGTTCTATGAGTCCCGGGTGGCCGCCATAGCGTTCAAGTCTTAAGGAATCCTTGTGCGCTCACACTGAGCTTCTGGTGTGACGTGACTTTATGGACTCACGTGAGCCAGTGGGAGGTCACATGTGACTTTGTTGTCATGACATTCTCAACCTGCGAACGCCTTGCGATGATCATCCAGTGGTTAAAGCCACCGCCTCTGGCGGTCATCCAGTGGTTAAAGCACCGCCTCTAGCGATCATCCAGTGGTTAAAGCACCGCCTCTGGCCGTCATCTAGTGGTTAAAGCACCGCCTCTGGTAGTCATCCAGTGGTTAAAGCCACCGCCTCTGGCCGTCATCCAGTGGTTAAAGCACCGCCTCTGGTAGTCATCCAGTGGTTAAAGCACCGCCTCTGGCCGTCATCCAGTGGTTAAAGCACCACCCCTGGTGGTCATCCAGAGCATCGCCTCTGGCGGTCATCTAGGATTCATATAACCATAGTTACATGCGTAACTTTCATTTTACTTCAGGATCACAAGTACAGTTTACACCGCCGTGGACTAACGCAGCAACAACCCAGAAAGAAACACACGTTTACAATATTTAGTTTCCTGTTGACGTCCTCCGAGTGGCTCGTCTTCATCAGGACAGACGTCTCTGTACTTCAAGGTCATTGGCTGGAGTGTGTGTGTGTGTGTGTGTGTGTGTGTGTGTGTGTGTGTGTGTGTGTGTGTGTGTGTGTGTGTGTGTGTGTGTGTGTGTGTGTGTGTGTGTGTGTGTGTGTGTGTGTGTGTGTGTGTGTGTGTGTGTGTGTGTGTGTGTGTGTGTGTGTGTGTGTGTGTGTGTGTGTGTGTGTGTGTGTGATGCAGCAGCAGCAGCAGCCCCTCTGTCCACTCTGACACTACCTTCCTCCCTCCAGCTGGTTTGTGCTTCGTGGGTTTGTTGTTTATGTTTTTTGACTGGTGCTATCTCCACAGAGAGACAACAAACAAACTGTACTGAACATTTTCACTTCAACTTCTTTTCTACATTGTTTTCTAAGTTATTGAGTTCTCAAGCTTCTGGCATTAACTTGTTTCTGTGCGCGTGTGCATCTTTTTTTTTTTTTTACCTGAATGTTTTTACTGGACTTCTTTCTGTTAGTTTGTACATATTTATATTAAATCTATATAGAAGCTGTCAGAGTTTAAAAAGCCCGAAGTGCATCATTCAACACCAAAACCAAAAAAAAAAAAAAGAGAGGAAAAAAAAAAACAGAAAAAACGGCGGCCCACAGGTTTCCCACTAAAGTCTCTTGTTTTGTTTTTTGGCCTTTTTTGTTTTTGCGCTGTGATGTGTGGACTGTCACAGAATCCTCTGTGCCTGTACTAATTTATTGTCAAGCTGAAGCTGTTTATGCATCACTTTATAGAGAGACAGAGTTTTGTGATGAGAAGCTGGAGCTCCTCCTGGGGGGGTGGGGGGGGGGGGGGGGGGGGGGTTCGGTGCTTGGTGGTGCGGCAGGGTGACTTTACTGGGTTTGTGTTGGGGTTTTAAAAAAAAACCCAATATTTTTATTTGTTTTGTTTAGTTCATTTCTGTTTTGGGCCCTCTGGATGTGGATGTTGTGTGTAAATAGTTTTGGTACTTTTAGCTGATTCTCTGGGAATTAAAAAAACAAACTGTTATAGCCAACGGGAGTGGAAACTGGCCCACGACAGGCCGGTCTGATTTTTATACTAAAACACTGAAAGATTAAAATATGTTATTGAATCACTGACTCCATCGTGTCCTGGGTGGTTTTTAAGACTGGTTTTCTTTTTTAAGTTCTCAATATATTAATAATAAACGAAATTATACATAGTTGGAGCATATTTATAAAGAAATTCTTAAAACTATGTCTTTAAACGCTTCAAGATGTAAAAAAAATGTAAAGCAGTCCAGGTTGATGGAACCACTTCACGTTCAATTTATTGAAACGATCACTTCAAGTAAGTTGACAAACACTTTTACACTGCTCCAAATAAAAAATAAAGGGAACCCCCTGAACAACACAATAAATCACACTGGTGTGAACTCAACCTGTCCTGTTAGGAAGCAACACTAACTGTGAATCAATTTCTCCTGTTGTGCAAATGAATGAGAGGCAATTAGCAAGACGGCTCCTATAAAGGAGCGGTTCTGCAGGTGGTGACCACAAACCATGACGCGGTTCTCCTGGTTTCTGGCTGATGTTCTGCTCACTTTTGAATTTTGTTAGTGTCCTAGAGGCAGCATGAGGCGAGTCTACAACCAGCTCAGGTTGAGCAGCTCATCCAAGATGGTGCATCAATGTGAGCTGTGTCTCCCAGCACAGTGTCCAGAGCATGGAGGACATACCAGGAGACAGGCCAGGACACCAGGAGACGTGGAAGGGGGGGGGGGGGGGGGGGTAGGAGGGCAACAAGCCAGCAGCAGGACTGCTACCTCCTCCTTTGTGCAAGAAGGAACAGGAGGAGCACTGCAGGAGTCCTGCAAGAAGACCTCCAGCAGGCCACTAATGTGATGTTTCTGCTCAAACTATCAGAAACAGACTTCACCAGGGTGCTATGAGGGCCCACGTCCACAAGGGGGGGCTGTTCTTACAGCCCAACACCGTGCAGGGCCATTGGCTTTTGCCAGGAAACACCAATATTGTCAGATTGGCCATTGGCGCCCTGTGATCATCACAGACAACGAAGTGTAATATGACATTCAGTTATATTTCTATAATTACATTGTTTTTTGGTTGTTTTCTGCTTGAATCTCTTTACAAAGACTTTAGTCCTGCACAAAACTACCAAGCGTCCAATAATTTGTTTTCACTGTTTTATTTTGTTTAAAAAGTGTTTTCCGCAGAACAAATCAAAGCATTTGGGGGATTTTTCAAAATAAAACAATTAGTCCTGGACATGTCGGAGAATTTTAAGTCTTCATTGTGTATTTTGCTACAAAACAACACTATGGCAGCGTAATGAAGTATCACAGGTACAATCTAGATATACTGCATAACACTTTTAACTGTTGAGGCCAAAAAGAAGAAGCTTTAGTCATTTTTAATACATTTGGCTTATTTTATTTTAGTCTCTTTCTGTGTGTCTCTTAGTTTGAACAGTTTTGGCATGTTGCCAATTCTTTTTATTTATTTATTTATTTTATTTTAATTAGTCTTCCTTTTGTTTCTCTCATTTCCTCTTTTTTTAATTTGTCTTTTTTTTTTTCAAAATCTTTGTCTTTTCCCCTTTTTTCTTCTCATTTCCTTTTTTCTTTTTCCCCTCATCTTTTCAATGTTTCCTTTTGAATCCCTCCTTTCTCTCTTTTTTAAACCCTTTTTTTCTTTTCCTCAAATCTTTGTCTGACTTCCTGTAGTTGTTTCACTTCGACTGTTTTTATCCTCCAGATTAGACCTTTTTTTTTTTTTTTTGAAAATTGGTGTGAAATTCAAATAAAATGGATGAAAGATGAAAACAAACGTTTCTTTACACATTCCTAAAGCTTCATGGAGCATCTGCAGAGCAGAGGTCTACTGAACTCTACGACCTGTGATAAACAGCCAGGATGTGTCTCCGTCACCTGCTTGATTTACTCCAGCAGATGATCAACGCTGTTATCAGGGTTGGTGGCGCAGCAGCTCCACCTGGGAAAGGGTTCGGGTAAGAAATGTCATTTTGGATAAATATCTTGTGTATTGTGTTGCATAATGTTGTACCTGGTGGAGCTTTCACTCTATGTGCGTGACTGTTAGGTGCGCAGTGCGGCGTGCACATATAGACCCCTAAATAAAGATGGAGCTCCTCCATCCTCCATAGCGCCAGCAGGGAATAATCCCTGGCGCCACCACTGACTGTTAGTCGTTAACCTCATTAATGCAGATTAACTTGGAACAAGTCAAGAACAAGAACATCCTTCAAAGCCTCAGTGACCAAACGAAGCTTCATGAACCAGTCTTTATCTTCCGGAGCCACTAGATGGCGCTGTCTGCTCAGCAAACGTTTGAAAGCGCACTTCATTACGAGTCCTTCAGCCTCCATCTTTAAACCAAGCGCGCCATCAGGTGGTCAGAAAATAAAGAAAGTGGTTCATGAAGCTTCATCTGTCCCATCACTGAGGCTTTAACTCTATATGTTGTGGCAGATTAGTCTCAGACTCTTTGTCCTCTCTGCGCCGCTGGGTCAGTGGCCACGGTCAGTCAGAAGTGAACCAGTTCATAAAAGTCTGGATTCATCTGTGAAGTGACTCCAGAGGAGGAACTGCAGAGTCGCGGGGCCCCCGAGGAGCCGCAGACCCCCGCTGGAGAACCAACTTTGATCGTTGCATGTCGTGAAGCGACCAGCAGGTGGAGCTGTTGGTGTGTGTGTGAAACAGGACGCGGTCAGTCCAGCTGGGGACTGAAAACTGTCTCACATGGAGACTGTCAATATGCGTCTAAAAAAAGAAAAGAAGTAATTTAAAGAGATAACTGCTTGTATTGTTACTGTACTGTTGAATTCTTGTATTCATGGATAATTACTGACGGCAGGAAGAATTATTTTATTGGTAAAAAGATAAATGGAGCAACGGCTGAGAGATAATTAATATTCCTATATTATTACTTTTTATATCAGAATCAGCTTTACTGGCCAGGTATGTTTAACGTAAAAGGGATGAAACATCGGTAGACTGTGCTCTCTTTGTAAAAACATTGAATAATAACAATAAACAAAAAATTTAAAGAAGCAATTTAAGAATAATATGTACAAGACTAAATAAGATAATAGTGCAGTTATGAATAGTGCAACAGGATGATGAAGTAAACATAAGGTAGTTAACTTTCAGTATTTACACGATAGAGTACATAGATCATCATTTGAATTAAATATGTACATTCCGAGTTCTGCTCCAGGATTATTCCACAGCTGCATATATTTTAGTTTCCCTTCAGGTAATCTTACTGTTGCTGATATTATCAATCTAATCACACTTTAGTTGTTAAGCACTTTTAACAGAAAACATGCAGCATGAAGGGATTTACAGGGAAAAGACAAACCAAAAATAATTGAAGCTGTAAGCAGCGGTCTGGGTCCTCGCTGCTCGCCAGGACCAGGACCAGGACCAGGACCAGGATCAGGACCCTGGAACCTGGGAGGATGAAGACAGAACCAGTGGAAGAAAACTCTTAGTTCTTCTTTTGTTTTTTAATTGTTTTTCCTTTGACAGACAAGTGGAGCTCGATGCAGCGTTATTTTTCTCTAATAAAACACAAAACTTGCATCTATATGAAGTTTCTATACGAAGCAGAATATCAGAGATGATTCAGCCTTAATAGACTAAATAATTATCAACCTGCTGTAACTTTCACTTCTGTCCAACGGACAAAAAGAAATAGAAAACAAGAACATTTCAGAGTTTACTCCCACACTGTGTGTGTGTGTGTGTGTGTGTGTGTGTGTGTGTGTGTGTGTGTGTGTGTGTGTGTGTGTGTGTGTGTGTGTGTGTGTGTGTGTGTGTGTGTGTGTGTGTGTGTGTGTGTGGAGCCTAATGTGTGCGTGCGTGCGTGCGTGTGTGTGTATGGAGCCCATTGTGTGTGTGTGTGTGTGTGTGTGTGTGTGTGTGTGTGTGTGTGTGTGTGTGTGTGCGTGCGTGCGTGCGTGCGTGCGTGCGTGCGTGCGTGCGTGCGTGCGTGCGTGCGTGCGTGTGTGACTTTACAACCTTGTATTCAATAATCTGCATGTCAGAGGATTTCTTCAGTGTCAAACATGAACCGAGACACGAAAGGTTGAAAATGTCTGTCCTGAGCCAAAGAGACTAAATCTTTCGTCCTCTTGTCTTTTGAAGCCATAAATTGTTCACATCTTGACTCCTTGTCCAGTAAAGCGCCAATAAAGTTCAATAAGTTTGAATTTACGACAAGCAAGCAACTCAGTTTTTAACTTGTCAGTGAACTTTTATAAAACACCTGCTGTTCTATGTTATTCTCTCTTCCCTGTTGTCCTGCTCCTGTCCCTCCTGTCCCTCCTGTCCCTCCCTCACTTTGACTCACTGCCTCCAGCCCCTGATGTCCCTGCATGACATTCATGTATTTACAATAGACAACATTACATGTTTTAAGGTACAGTAACAGCATTTGACTTACAAATGCTAAAACAAAGTCAGTCAAGGTTGTTGTCATACAGAATAAAGGTCTGGACGAGTCCCCCTGAACAGAGAGACCCCCCCCCCCCCCCCACAGTCCTCGCTGATTTGCTTTGTATTGCTTTTGTCTTTTCCAGACGGCGTGACTCATCCAGTAAATGTAAAGACAAAAAGCAAATGTGAAAGACAAAACAGGAGAAGCATTGACAAAATGGAATAAGCAAAGGCGAGATAGAAAAAGAATATGACGACCTTTGTATATTTTTTGTATTATTGATTCTCTTTATATTTCCACATTTATTACATTTTCATTTTGGCACTCCTGTGATTCCAGACTGCTCTGAGTCAATCTAGCCCTCAATAACCTTTTTATGGCTCCAAAAACCATGTTACCGTGCAGAAATGCAGTATAAAAAACCTTTGCATTACAGATAGATACTCGTTCAGCCAGAATAAATACCTTCATGAATGAAAAAAATTCAAGTTCAGTCTCACCTTCAGCTGCAGCTGCATAAAATAGCGGCTGCTTTTCCCAAAACTTGTGAGGGTCGAGGAGGGTGACAAACTTCAGCTTTTCGTGCTCATGAGAATAATATAATGGCAAATAATAACATCCTGAATCCTGTCATTGTGTTTAAAGTGAGCGCAAGAAAATTGCACCGGACCGCCGCGCTCTAGTGCCGCGGTGCGTTCAATGACCTCTTGGAAAAGTCCGTCTTGAAAATGGTTTTGACAATAAACCTGCAACCAAAAGGTTTTATCTTCTCCTTCAGTCATTGTAGGTTGACAAAACCACTGTTAAATAAACAAAACTATACTTTTGTTCATGCAGCTGCTCCAGATGCAGTCAGCTCGCTCTGGAGAGTGAACTCTGACCATCCAATCAGAGGGCTTGAATATATTCTGACGTCACCCTCGGCCTTCTAGAAGGACCTGGGTACGTCTGAATTGTCCCTCCTAATTCCTTAACTATCGACTTTTCCTGAAACCCGGAAGTGTTTTGTGTGGCGGCCATGATAAGGACTGTCTGAATTCTAAAAGAAAGGAGGCTCGTTGCTTCCTTTAGAACCTCCTTTTGCCTAGGAACCACTGATGCTTCCTTTAGAACCTCCTTTAGCCTAGGAACCACTGATGCTTCTTTTAGAACCTCGTTTAGCCTCGGAACCACTGATGCTTCCTTTAGAACCTCCTTTAGCCTAGGAACCACTGATGCTTCCTTTAGAACCTCGTTTAGCCTCGGAACCACTGATGCTTCTTTTAGAACCTCGTTTAGCCTCGGAACCACTGATGCTTCCTTTAGAACCTCGTTTAGCCTCGGAACCACTGATGCTTCTTTCACTAAAGGAGACCAGCTCATGCTGCCCCACAATTCCTTGCGGCGACAACATTTAAAGGGACCCGCTCATCCGAGCGTTCAGGGAAACTAAAAAGTAACTTAAGCCCCGTTTCCACCGTACAAAAAGGTATGGTCCGGTACGGTTCGGGTTTCTACGGCAACAATTTCTGATTTTATGGAATTAACCGCTCCAAAGGTGGACTGTTTAAAGTCACCCTTCCGTCGGGGTCCTCAGGTGAACTGAACGGGTCTGATGTTGAGGAGCCGTCTGCTGATTGGTCAGTGATTTACTACACGCCATCAATGTTTTAATATGTATGAATCCTCCGTTGTTAACATATTCAGCTTTGCACTGGTTGTTTTTCTTTGCTGCGCAACTTTCATGTTGATCCCGAAAGAGCAGACGAGAGGCGGGGACGGAGACCGGGACTAGGGAGCAGACGCAAGGCAGGGACAGAGACCGGGACTAGGGAGCAGACGAGAGGCGGGGACGGAGACTGGGACTAGGGAGCAGACGAGAGGCAGGGACAGAGACTGGGACAAGGGGGCAGACGAGAGGCGGGGACGGAGACCGGGACTCGGGAGCAGACGAGAGGCAGGGACAGAGACCGGGACTAGGGAGCAGACGAGAGGCAGGGACAGAGACTGGGACAAGGGGGCAGACGAGAGGCGGGGACGGAGACCGGGACTTGGGAGCAGACGCGAGGCAAGGATGGAGACCGAGACTTGGGAGCAGACGCTACGGCCGACTACCGAGTCCAATCATCGCGTCACGCATCGTGACGATCGGACTCGGACCACGTCCACACACGGTGCGCCGGGACACCGGAGCCGCCCCGAGCCCCGGTGTCTGTCCTCACATCGTATCTGCGATGTCTGCCCCAACGCGGAAGCTGCTGCTGTCACATCCAGCGGCGCCGACCAGCTTTCTGCCACCAAGTTTGGCAGGAATTGAGATTGAGGTGTGGGATGAGGATTAAACCCGAGGTACATGCCATCTATGACCACTGGGTGTCACTGTTTGACAACAGAAAGCTGCTACAGAAAAACCTCCATCACTACTTTTCTTACTTTTTCATCAAAGAGAAAAATCTACATAAAGATATATACAACGAGTGAGAAAGGGTTCAGAGTGTGTGAGAAAGAAAAGCAGAAACAGCTGGACCAGGATGAGCAACACATCTGGACAAATACATGCTTTTATACACCGTTATGACTTAAATACGCTGTTTCCCCTCTTCCAACACGTTTTTTGAGACGTGACTTCCAGTCCAGAAATTCCGGTAACATGACTATTGACATTGATGGTAATATTGGAGAGTCTTATACTATCATATTACTGCTTTTACATCAACTGATATCAAACTGCTTGTGGCCCTGAGACTGAAATAACGTTTATCCTGGAGACAAGATGTAACTGAGTTTTAAAGCGTCAACTCTCAGCTGTCTTCCAGCAATTAGTGGCTGCAGGTCTTCAGATCCTATCTAGCCTCAGAGAATCGCTCGCTGTTTGTGTTCCATTTCCTCTGCCGCTGCAGTTTTGTCTCCTGTGGATATTTGTGAAAATCTGGCCGCCGACTCATCTTCTAATTAGCCGCGGGTGTTTTGAGCGTCATGATCACGCCGTCCGGCGCCACCGCAGAAGTCAAAACTCTCTGGATCTCCAGGGGTTAAAGTGTCTTTGAAGTGGGAGGTAATTATCCAGAGGGGTAATTATCACTGTCCGGCTCATGAAGAAACACATTTCCTGTGTCGCTCACGGCATCAGTGCAGCTGACAGGAGGAGCTTTTCCACCATAAAGAACCAGGTACTAGTTCTGGTCCAGGGCCAGATTTAGCACCAGTTCTGTGTCTTTCCACCACCAAAGCCCCGGCCTATCAGGGGCTAATGGGTGCTAAGCCGGCCCCACATGGTCGCTGGTCCAGAGCGGCGTCACGACCCACAAGGCGGTAGAGACGCTGAAGCGGCTTTCCTAAAATCTACGGCGAACACGGAGCTCCGGAGAGGTTATATAACCAGATAATAAGTTGTTCCCTGACGTTAATAACACGAGGGAACAAGATCATTTAATCCGTGATGGAGCTCCTCCGCTGTCAGTCCGCTGCGCCGGATATATAATTCAGAAGCAGTTTTTCAATGAGGTTGTTTTTTCTTCAGGCTTTTCATGGTAACGTCGTTGATAAAGATCCTTTGCTCTTCACAGACTTCTCATACTTTTTAATCCAGACCTGGAGTCTTAGAAGTAGACAGTAGCACACCTGGATGCTTAAAACGAAACTTTTTTAAAAGAGACCCAGACTTTCTACGAGACTTAAACAACACTTTCCTTTCTTCTCATCCTGACCAGGACTCCTTAAAACAGAATTCTTCAAAGTAAAGGTTCCAAAGTTTTAGTAAAGAAAGCAACAGGAAACGGTCCAGGGGACAATTCGTCCACAAAACTGCAACCCTGGACAACTCGTCCATGCGGCTCCTGACGTCTCGTCCACCACTCATTTTTTCAGCATTACAGATTTGACACATTTGGACGGGTTATTAAGTATATTTGAGAGAAAAAAAACTGAAGATATATATTTTATAATGAAGCAGCAATTCTCAAGAGAAACAAAGCCATATGATACTATCCTAAATATACATGGACATATACTAGATACATGAAAAATACATATAAAATATCAATTCGATATACCAATATGTAAAAGTCCCCTGTACAGGATTTATTTTCTAAACAATAATTCTGAACTCTCATCCACTGAGGGTGTGTTGTCCTGGGTTTGCAGTTTTGTGGACGAGTCGTCCTACAACCACAGAAAACTGTCTTTACATCACGTAACTTGAAACTGAGCGATCCAGATGTGCTTAAAGCAGAAAACTAGAAACTGGATTACAACACATGATAAATGTGTCCTTCAATTAATGTATTATTATTTTGTAAGGTGGGACTCAAAACCTTTTTTTTTTTGACTTGGTTCCCTGTACGGCACTCTCCAGACCCGATTGTTTGCAGTAAAGAAAATCTCTTCACGCGTCGATCGAGACAAAATCCCGTCCAAACCAGAGGCGTGACTCGGAAACCCGTGGAGGTTTCTCTCAATCCGGATGCACAGCGGCACAATGGAGGTGGAACTATACAGCAATCGTGTCTTTGTGAGGAGAAGCAAACCAGGGTTCTCATCAGAAGGTTCTCCGCTGCTGGGAATGGTTTAGTGTGAAAACAAAGAAACTGAAAGTTTCCACAGGGAGTGAAGAGATTGACCTGCAAACATTCCTAAACACTTCCTGGTTCCAGCTACAAACTCCAACCTACTGCTGTATTACTCTGATGCTTTTACTTAGAGTATTACAAATTTAACCAAAATGCACATTTCCTCTCCCCAGGACGCTCCTGAGAACATCCTAACGGAACGATGAATTAAGGTTCTAATGCTTTTTGGTCGGCATCCATAAAACTGGGTTCTATATCCTGCGATACTGAATATAACGGCAGCTCTCACTCTCGGTTGAAGCACAAATCCCCCGTTTATGAGCAGAATTCAGCCCAAAAGGTTTGTTCATTTGGAAAATAATGTGATTCAACAATTTTTATGTGAAACTGAATATTCGAGGTTTGATCTTGAATTTTGAAAAAGTAAAAACACGGTATTCAAAATGAAAATATGTGTATGAAAAGGTTTTTTTTCTAAATAGAATTTAGATTCTGCTCTGGATTTCTTTCGATAAAATGGTTCATTTGAATCTTTTTTCAGTTGCAGGATGAATATTTTCAGATTAGGATCTTATTTTTTTCACTATCAAATCCTGTTTTCAGGTTTGGGATTTAAATTTTTTCACCTTCAAAACTTTCATTCATTTTCAGGTTATATTTTTCCAGGTTGAAACTTTTGGCCATGTTCTGGCGCGGGGGGGGGGGGGCTTCCACTGAGAAGGGCGGGGATTGTGAGTGACAGCATCTGTAGTACAGAGAGTGTTGAGTTCTATCTTACAAAGTACCGCTCCTGAAGGCAACATAATCACGGACGGTCTTTGCAATGCTGCTCGGCATCACTGAAAACACAACTTTATGAAAACATCCCCAATTCCACCTCCACGGCCGTAGTAAATCCTTCTTCTGTTTTATCTTAAAGCATGCCACAACTGGCCGGCCAGAGAACTGAATCCAACCCGCAAGATGAAATTTACCAGCTGTGAGAAATTATGACATTAACTGCAATATATTTATGTGACCACCAGGGGCGCACCTTTGTATTAAGTGGTGAGTCAGTTCAGGTGATCAAATAATGTTGAAATCGGTGTTCTTTGATTGAAAATTCAGGTTTTTCATATGTTGTAAAATGATATTCATTTTAATGGGAACTTCTTAATGATTCCTAAAACAAAGACCCAGATTTACAGCTCCAGTTATTTATACGCGACCCATCAAAAGTTTATTTATTTACATTGGAGAGTCTCACTGACGGCATGAGAAAGTGACGTCACTGTGAGCGCCCGGCTGCCACGAGCCACTTATCTCTGCGTTCACTTTTCTGACACCTCTTGGTTTAAACCCCAAAGGCCTTAAATAGCGAATACATAGTCGTGAGGATTGTTCTGGGTTAGTGAAGGAAAAGCAGCGTCACTATTCGAAGCCACAGGGACAGAAACAGTTCTACGCCTGGTGAAGATACTGTGACACTGACTCAGGATGGGAGATTGTTTTTAATTAGATCTCAGAGTCAACTGGATTTGATTAAACACGGAAACATTGGAATCAGTTTTGCGGAAAAAAAAAACCTTGAAGAAAATCCAGTTTCCTTTATGACAGAATCGGTTATAACATGAATTTACAATCCAGATCCAAACTTACAGAATACGTGGCGCCATCCCCAACTTCAATCATCCAACACAGAACCCAAAATGTTGGCATTGGTTTCTAATAATGTAACTTCTGATATTTTTTATATATTTATACAAGTGAGGGGAGGTGTGTCTGTTGACTGGATGGGAGTCCGGTGACAGCAGCAGCAGCAGCCGATGAGCGAGATGAACATAGCGGACGGAGGTAAGGGTGGCGGACGGAGGTACGGTGGCTGACGTCGGAACGAAGGACTGAGGAGAAGAAAAGCAGAATGACAGAATATCGACAGTCGATGGACAAAGAAGTGATCGGCTCTGGATACAAGGGCAGGACCGTCAATCGGCAGAGATATTGACAGGAAACCTGATAATCAGGTGATTTTGTCCGAGTGGGAAGGACTGAGGTGTAAAACAGCGAGGCAGGTTGTGCTCACGCAGGCCTACCGGACCACGGAAAGGCTTCACTAACGGATAAAAGTCTGAGTCTGATGCCAGTGAGGGACGATACCGATGCCACGCCTTCAGAGAATGAGTACTAACTTTCAGCTACTTGTCCATACTGTGTACTGGCAGGAGTGCTTATTAAAAGACTAATTTATGCTCCATATGCAAATGACAAATAAACCTCCGGACAGCGTCCGCATCGACGCTACGCAGCCGTACAGCCTACAGGACACCGGGAGCATCGATAGGCCGGAGACTGTGGGGGACAAGCCTGTATTACTCTAATTACTTTAATCAGGTTTAGCATGTTTGTTTTCTATTCTTCTCTTCTTTTAAAAACCACCAGCTCCCCCGAGCTGTGTGGCTGCTACCGGTGGGTCAGCTCAGTAAACGGAGTTTACCCAAAGGGATTCATTTAGTCTGATAACATTTAAGTAGCATCGCTGGTACGTGAACCCTGAAACTGTGTAGCATGTAGCATTTAGCATGTAGCACAGCTCAGAGTAAAATCCTCCTGAACCACATCGCTCAAACTCTGCTGGTCCAAATGTCTCTGGTGATGAAGTTGCTGGTGATGAAGTTGCTGGTGATGAAGTTGCAGGTGATGAAGTTGCTGGTGTTGTACCAACTCTCCTTCTCCTCCTCTTGATATTTCGTCAGAACATAATTTACAGTCTGTCTTACTTTTGTCCTTCTCTCTAATATTAAAGAATCTCCAAACGTCACTCCTCCTCTCGTCTGCCTGCTGCTGTTGTACCAGGGCTCTTTTACCAGTACGAGTATGAGTACTCCCTGCAGTATCCGACGTAATATGCGATACCGGTATTGGTATCGATGTGTCCCTAATGCTAATAGCATAATTGGAAAAGTGTGTAGAACTGGTGGGAACGTGTTGGTGAGGTTTTCCTGGAGTCGTCTGAGCAGCTCGGTCCTGGTTTTACTTTAATTTGAACAAGCTGGGAAAGAGGAAGTTTCAGGCTTCATTAGAAAAACACTCTCACCGTTTAAGTCGAGTGAGAGCGAGGAGCCGGCGGGGGGGGGGGGGGGGGGGGGGGGGGGGCTGATTGACAAGGCACTAATTAACCAATCAAGGGGCGCCGGGTGAGCAGGCACCTGTGTGCTCGCCGCCGGGGCAATTACCTTCTGCCTGCTCCCGTTTCCTGTTCAGCCGGTCGCCCGCCGCAGAGCCTAATGACGCTCTAACAAGGCCGGGGCTCCGAGTCCGTCTGAATGGAAATCAGCTGTCCTCTGGATGTGGCCATCGATCGCCAGGCCGGTCCTCCACCTCTCGTCACCGCGGCGGGCGGAGAAGCCACGTGGCATGAAGAGCGAGGCTGGAGGTGGTCTGGGGGGATTCTTATAAAGAGGTCAGTGAAGGGAGGCGCACAGAACGAAGAAAACAAGCCCCTTGTTTTCCCAGAAAAAGGTTGGTGTGATTTTTAGGTGTTTGTTGAGGTGAAATTCAATTCAATTCCACTTTATTGATATAATACCAAATACAACCCAATTATCTTACAGAGAAAACCCAACAATTCTACATGAGTAAGTATAAACAACTGTGGAAAGGAAGTAACCTGCAGAACCAGACCCAGAGGTGAGACTTCCTGCAGAACTAGACTCAGAGGAGGGACTTCCTGCAGAACCAGATCCAGAGGAGAGACTTCCTGCAGAACCAGACTCAGAGGAGGAGACTTCCTGCAGAACTAGACCCAGAGGTGAGACTTCCTGTAGAACCAGACCCAGAGGAGGAGACTTCCTGTAGAACCCAGAAGAATACGGACTGGGAGTCATGACACCACGGAGCCGCCATGTTTGTTATCATCCATCTATTTGTGCTTCTGCATTAGAACTAAGTTCTCCAGCCGTGGTGCTCATGTGCAATAGAACCGTTTCACAGTGTCAGAGCGTTTTCAAAAAGTTCCACCTTGAGGACTATTAAAAAAAAAAAGGCTCCGAGCACCGTTATCATGTAAACGGACACCCAAAACGTAAAAAAGTTTTGGTGGCCTCAGGGGAACGTGTTAAAAAACATCAGTCCTGGTGATGCAGGTTCTGTTCTGACAGATTGTTTCACAGGGAGAATCTGAACGGTCAAGAACTCGTGTTCTTTAACGGAACCTGCAGGACGAGGACCACGATGCCCTGTCCAAAAGCTGCGGTGGGAAAAGTTTTCCCCGAAACAGCCGACAAGAAACTGAACGACATCTGGAGCACGACGGGTAACTAATTTCCCTTATTTCAGCGAGTCGCACACGCCGACGCACAGCAGGGGGGAGGCGGGGCTTTCGGGTGACAGTGATCAACGGGCTGTTAGGCTGCTACAACCTGCCATCGTGGGTAATGGGAGGCTGGACTGGTGTGTGTGTGTGTGTGTGTGTGTGTGTGTGTGTGTGTGTGTGTGTGTGTGTGTGTGTGTGTGTGTGTGTGTGTGTGTGTGTGTGTGTGTGTGTGTGTGTGTGTGTGTGTGTGTGTGTGTGTGTTGCAGAGAAAGTGACAGTATATTTTGTAGAGGTATGAATATTTTATGGAGTGAACTCATTAGACACTCGGCCTCTCGGGAGCTCAGAGGAGAGTTTGTTTTGTTCCAGATTATTTGTGTGATGAATTATACATCTCTGGGACGCAACAATATGAAAACAACACAGCTACAATTAGAGGGAGGGAGGGCGGTGGAGGGAGGGAGGTGGAGGGCTATATTTACACCCAGCACATCAAAAAGAAGCCTGGCCCACTTTAGTGTCCACGACGCTCGGCGCCCAAACACTTCAGATCTCCTCTGGAACATTCGCTCTCACCGTGAAGATCATCCGAGGGCTTCAGATTGATTTCAACAGGTTGGCGATTCTGCACGACGTCAGTGACGTGTTATCATCACTCCAGTCTGCATCCAACTTCTGTTAAAGGCACATTTCAACAGGTTTTAGGGGAAACAAGCTTCTTTGTTTAGTTTTCATAGGGAACCTGTTATGTCTCCGTTACAGTGCGATTCTAACAGTCGTATCAGTTCACAGTTCAATATATTTATTTTATAGATCTTATTTTGATCTGGAACACCGCCAACATTTAATGGGTCCTTCCTCTGATCAAAATGCACCCCTGGACCAATTTTCATGAAGAGCCGCTCATTCGTCTTTGAGATTCCTTGTTAACAGACAGACAAAAGAAAAAACAGGTATTAAACTTTGGGCCACGACGTGAAGTTTGCAGAGTGCAGGATGAAAAGACGCTGAGTGTCGGCCTACGATGACGTGATCCTGCAACAACAACACGTCCTGAACATAAACATGAACGGAGCCTCGCCATGGTGGCAAGTGTGTGTTTGGGGATGAATCTCGGGGAAAAAAAAAAAAAGGAGAATACAGAAGCGGTCGTGGCTCGGGAGCTAGTAGCATGTGCTAGCGTTTCACGTTAGCGTTTCCTGTTCTGGTCTTTCATTTTCCAACCAAACACAACAGGTGAAAACGTAACCTGCAGGTGGCGCAGCAGCTAAAAATCACCCCAAATATCTGACCTCGTCTGAGTTTTTTAGCAGGTTCAATATGTTCAAAAGACCGCGACGTCGGCCATCTTTGAAACCGGGCTCGCAGTGCGGTGTAGGAAGAACCAAGACCAGAGGTTTAGCTAAGATTCCCCAGCGGTTGTTATCGCTCGTCTGCGGCGGCTGGAGTTCGCAGGGTGAAGCAACTTCTACAGGAGTCTCACAGCTCACAGGGTCTCCACTGCCGGCCTCTGACTTCATGTAAGAATAAGTCAGACGACAGGCGGCGGCGGCAGTACCATGCAGGATGGCGTCGAGGTGGAGGTGCCGTCTGCCCTCTGCCCTCCAGGCCTCCTCCTTTCCCTTGCACCACCTTTTATACCTCACGCTCCAGTGAGAAAGAGGAGGGAAGGAATTCTCTGAAGCATTATTTCTCTCGAATACGCAACTCTTCCGAACACGCCTCCTACTTTGTGGAAACAGGAAAATAGCACATTTAGAAAATGCTGTTACTGCGCATGTGCACCATGGTCTTAGTACATAGTAGTTCTGCACATGTGCCAGTAAATGTCCCATAATAACAATGGTGACTGTCAGGAAAATCCCTAAACCTCAGTGAGAAAAATACAAAGGAATTAGACTGAAAGCGTTTGAGAAATTTAAGAGAAATTAATTCAGAATCAATTCACATCACAACCTGATATAAAGGCTGTCCTGGTGTCTGATTATTTGTTTTTTTTTACTTTTTATAGGGTAAAACAAGATTTCAGCTGCCGTCATCCTGGATAAGTGGAACAATTTCACTACATTAAATGTCCTTTAGTTGACGGTCAGAAGGACTTGGCAACACACAATGTGAAGATTACACGACTTCACTTTGATCAAATAGTTTTAGCTGAGAGTCAGAATGTCTCGACCACACAGGATTACACCATTTCACTTTATGAGTTACAACATCAGACACTATTTTTCTAACAGTTTCCTCCATGGTGTCATGACTCCCAGTCCATATTCTCCTGGACTTGGTACTTTTATTTTGACAGTCACCGTCAACAATCACAATCCAGCTTGTTGGTCCGTCCATTAGAACGTCGGGGGTTCTCCCATTGTTGGTGTTTAGAGCTCATTGTTCTCTGCTGCACGAGTGTGCGGCTTCATTACAGCAACAACCAACAGCGCCAACTACATTGTTTTCAGTATTTCTACCATTTCTTTGTTTTTCAAAACGTTGCCGTGTAAATGGGAAACTTTTCCGAAACAAAGATGGAAAAAACGATGCGTTTTCACTTGAACCGTTGTCGCGTGAACGAGCCCGAGTGAAGCTGCAGCCAGAGGACGGGCCTGAGGTCGGTTCACTGATGAATTTCAATCAAATAGAATCACTAAATTGAAATATAGCCTTAACCGCCAGCAGGAGCGTCAAGAGAAAGTGAAAGTCCGAGCGTTTTCCTGTGTTTTAAGGTGGATTTTCCCTTTAACACTGCGAAGGTGGTGGCAGCGAGGGTAGAGCGGTAACCGCCGGGTCGTCTCCAATCTCCCCCGGCTCTATTAGCGAGCTGACAAGGCTGTGAATGTGCCGGAGGCCTCCCCGGCCTCGGAGCAATCACCACAGCCATTTCACACCCTGCTGAACCCCTCATCTGCTGCACAGATGAGAGAGGGGGCTCCGAGGGCCTCCGAGGCCCCTGATGAAGTCCTGACCTCACTCTGGAGAACTGACCGGATTTAAAAAGAGACGAGGGCGAAAAAAAAAAAAAAAGAAGAAAAATACTCGGCCGCTCGCGTTACGATGACGGACAAATTGGAAAGTTTCATACCGAGATGAAAAAAGGCGTCTGAAGTTACAGGACTGAGCAGAAAGTCAATTTGTGGACAGTTTTTCAGTTTGGGTCAGGAGCCGGGGTTTTACAGTGTGACTGGACGGAGGCTGGAGGAGGAGGTCGGGCAAACTTATTCATACAGAACTTCAGCTCAGCTTCACAGGAAGACTCTTCCAGAGATAACAGCACAACACAAGCACAAAGAGCCGGGAGCCCAGCTAAGAATGGAGAAAGAAAAAAACATTTTAAAAGGTAAATAAGGAGTAATTACTGGAAGTAAGAGAAATCTCACCGAGAGCTCAGCGAGAGGGAAATGTGTAACTGAAGTGAAGGGGAAAAACAAAGGAGATAAAAGAATACCTTCCAGAAAACTTTCAGATAAAATAATAAAATGATAAAAAAATGATGAAAGGTAAGAACAAGTAAAATACACAAATTAAAGCAATCAGCGTGAACAGACACTAAAATATTGGAAAAATCACATAATATAATGATAGAATAAAAAGTTGCAGTCAAATAAGTGAGTTTTAATAAAAAAAAAACAAAAAAAAAACCCTGAGGAAAGCTGGAAAGATTTGGCTCAAGTTTTCTTTACTTCCGGTTTCCTTCAGATCTCAAACATGAGCATCGTTCAGAGCGAAGGAAAACAGGCTGATGGAGGTTACAGAGCCTGTTACTGCACATCTCTCCCCCTCCCTCCTGCTCATCCAGTTGTAAACAAACATGGCGGCCGCGTATTGGTACGACCCGTATTGGTACGACCCGTAGTGGTACGACCCGCGGTCCATATTCTAGTTTTATCATCCAGATCAGTAGTTTAATAGTTGAGACTCTCCCTGATAGCATCTGATGTGTCATCAGTCCATGCGGATGTCAGGTTCTCTCCATTTTCTTCACGTTTATAGTGTTTTGTTCTCTGCACACGTCTGTGTAGTTTCATTACAAAATCAAGCAACAGCGCCCTCCAGTGGCCCGGCATACTAACTACATCATTGTCTCTGTGTCCGCTGCTGCAGTGGAAACACACTACATTTATTTAGCGGATTAGGTGTTGTCACGTGAAACGTTGTCGTGTAAACAGGGCCTAAGACAATGAAAAACCCGCTGGAACTATAACCCTTTTCATTTCATGTGTCATTTAGCGCAACACTTTATCACTTGAGTCGCTAGAAAGCAGCACCAATACGCTGGTCCGTTACTTATGGAAGGAAAATGTCTGACGCAAACAACCTGATGAGAAGCAAGTACTTTTGCCACGGTTCATGTTGTGTTCAGTGTTCTTTTGGAGATTTTGACCCTGTCTCTCATTTCAGGCTCCTTGACTTTCCCTCCTCGCGTATGATTGTTGTTTCTCCTGTGCCTGAGTGAGTGATTGTCTTCACCTGGTGACAGCGGTGTGCGCGTAGATGCCGAGTTCCGCTTCTTGTTGTCGGTCTGTCAGTGTTTCTGGGTTCCCGTGTGGGCTGCGTCTCAGCGTGTGTCCTGTGTTTGGACTCTCCAGCTTCTCTTTGTGATTCTCTTCATAATTCTGTTGTGGTCTTGCGGACTTTGGGTTTTTGGACATTTTGATTTGGTTTTTTGTTGTTGAGAATAGAGATGAGCTTCTGCGCCACGTACGGCGATGTCGGGCCTCTTCAGTCCTCTGAGCCGCAACAACTGTGGTTAGCTGTGAAATTGCTGAAGTGTCTTTCATTGGTATAAGAGACAGGAGGGTCACGGTTCTTTTCTTTTGGATATACGTTTCACTCATGTTGGGGACATCGGATAACAATTGTACTCTTTCTGGCCATAGACTCCCTGCCATCTTTAATAAATTGCTAAATGTCCCACATTTCAAAATGAAAAAGAAAAAGAGGAACCACTTTGAAACCTACGTAGGTAATGGACATTACCATGAACAAACTTTTCAGTGATGCATGGGGGCGGTATCATCATGCCGTGGTAATGCTTCACAGCACTGGAAGGTTTATGAATGTAGAAATTTAAACAAATCCAATGGGGGGCTTAAACATTTAGAAGAAACCACCAGGTAAAAATAACAAGGGAAAGGCTTTGGATCAGTCATAACAGGTCTTTATTTTTCTTAGTTGGTTGGACACGCACACGCACACACAGATATCTGAGCTCTATTTTTTATATAGAGCCATAACCAGCAGGCCATTTGGGCAGAAACAGGGAAAGAGCAAAGAAAAAAACAACAACACAGTATTAGGCCATAAATGACAATCTGCTGCCCGACACCCAAATGAGCTGACAATAGAGGGGAAAACAGAAGGAATGCCACATTCAGGGTCCACCGTTGTCCCACTGCTGTAATGATCTTGAATCAGAGGCCAATAAGTGGGCATGTTTCCTCCTCAGGATTTAATGTGTGATACTCATCAGCCTCTTTGCCTCAAATAGAAGCTGATGTTCCGGCTCTGCGCCTCGTTTGTTGGGGAATGTGAGAATTTCAATTACCTTGCCTCGGCGCCAGCCAATCTTCATAACTTTGTTCCTAATTTGTACTCGCGTCAGCGTCGAGTCCCTCCCCCCCCACACACTCCCCCCGAATACCAGACGGGCACCACTTTGCTCCATCAGGACCCCCCCCCCCACCCCCTCCTTCACCTCCCTCCACATTGTCGCCACAATTGCTGCCCGCCTCCCTGCTAACTGCACACCTCCTGTGGAATAAAGGTCAAGTAATCAGGCATCTGGAAGGACAGCTCATTTGTCATCCCTTGATAAATGCATCAGTGGCTAATCTGTGGAGCAGGACCCCGCCGCGACGCCCCGAACAGGAAGGTTAACCGATTCAAAACAAGAAGCGATGGAGAACAGCGGAGCTGGAGGAGGAGAGGACAGGAATAAAACTTCATTTTGATTCACTTATTCCGCCGGTTATTTCGGGAGTGGCCCAATTGTGGGGAGCCACCAACAATAACCTCCACCCCCACCGCTAAATGACAGCAGACCGCAGTGAACATTAACTGTGACAAGACATTACCAGCAATGAGGGCGATGCAATTCGCGGAGGAAAAGGGGAAACCGATGGCTCCGTCCTCTTCCTCCTGTCCACTTTTATTTCAGGTTGTCGCCTCATCTGCCGGAAGTCAAAGCAACACCAGGAAAAGGTGTCTTCTAGCAGTTACCTCGAGAGAAAGACCACCACCACCTGGCGGCCTTCAGCTCTTTAGTAGCACCACAGAATGGATAATATAGGCGTGAACACAGATGCTGGATGATTCTAACAACACACTGGATCCAAGAAACCTTTCAAATGATGGATAAACCTCCACCTATCAGAGTAACGCTCACAAACTGTGTGAGGAGCATCGGGTGGAATTAATCTGAGTTCATTCAAGGGCAGTTTGGGAGATAGAGTAGAAATCCAACAAACCCAAGTTCACGTATCCTGAGGAGAACATCAAGACACAAAACCAGAAACAATCCAAGATTTATTAAAGCTGGAATGAAGGCTTAACGACACAGCATCACAAGTATGAAATGCTTTCAGACCCATGTGGTGTCGTGGTCAGGACTCCTGGTTTTCACCCAGGCAGGGGTGGGAACGTTCCCTTTAAGACTCTATAACTTCTCTTTGTGAACGTTAGTGTGTGATGGGAAATATTATTCATACCCGTTTTGCTCTTTACCTCACCTCACCTTGGGTCCTCGCACAGCTGCACAAGTGTCCTCACCGTCTCTCACCACATGGGTAGACCGCAGCAGTAGAAGTTCACAATTCCTCAACTCCGTACTCTGCGCTGTCGCGGCGCGTTGGATCTTGACTTCCTCTTTCTTTCTACACAAGAAAAACAATAATAAACTTCTTTCCAGCTTGCAGATCACAGGCTCACTGCATTTTGTTGTATGACTCTGCAATGCAATTTCATTATTCTATGTTAATATCAGTCACTGCCGTGCCCTCTATTCTATTCTATTCTATTCTATTCTATTCTATTCTATTCTATTCTATTCTACAAAAGTTTTCTGCTTTAACTTGAACGTGATAACCCTTAAAGTTCAGATAAACAGTAGAATAATGATAAATATTCATCCATTTCGCAATTAATCTTAGATCTATGTTTTTGCACTGTGGGATTAAATCCCGGAGAAAACCGATGCAAAGCGCTCACCATCCCCTTCATCTCCATACAGAACAGGTAACTATTACAAACCTCTCGATTGTGACAAAAGGACAAACGTTTACATGCTGGAAACATTCGGACCTGAACCTGCAAGCAGTTCCTCCTTCATCCTGAAAACAGTCGTTTGTCTTAGTTTCCTCACTTCGGATTGCTTTTTGAAGACGGTTTGGCCTCCAAAACTTTCTCAAGTTTGTGGTTGAGTCGAGCATAAATGAAGGTATTTCTGTCTCCAAACCGAATTAGCTGGGAGCCCCTCACCCCGGTGATTTATGAGGTGAGATTTTCATCCTCGGAGGGACCTGATTTCTGGACCAACACCAGCCGTATCACGCCCATAACAATCAACCCGCAGCTCATTTCGGGTGACAAAACACAGCCGCGTAATTGAATTAGTCCTTATTAAATTCTGATTGCATTGGAATTATTTTTCTTCTTCCAGTGAATCTCAGTTACGCCGTGTGACAAATATCCTCAGCCTGAACCGACCACGCACTAGATTTATTAGGGCTGTTTTCAGGCATTTTTCTCCTCTGGGTCGTTGCTGGTGATAAAGGCAGATGGAGGGAGAAATTATTCAGAGATGACGTGCTGAAAAGAGAAATTAATCTCCCGACTGAAGCTGTGGAAACACAAATGTACAGTCTGACCTCTGGAATCTGTAAAACTGTAATGTGTTCAAGAAATCTGAAGCCTGAAGAGGAGGGGGGGGGGGGGGGGGGGGGGGGGGGCGCAACGCTTCCTCCCCATTCGCAGTTGGATTAGTGGAGAATGGGATCTCGCAGTGGCCTGGTGGGGGCCCGGCTGGCGGGAGGCACACACACACACACACACACACACACACACACACACACACACACACACACACACACACACACACACACACACACACACACACACACACACACACACACACACACACACTTCTTCAATGAGATATGTTACTGACGTCACTTGTTTTCTACCATCATTCGTTCAACTATCAAAATCATGTTTTTCTTTTGTTGTTGCTTCTTTGTTAATTCATGTTCCTGCTTCATTTTACTGTCTAGATAGAGCTGCTCAGGCTGGTTAATCTAGACAATCATGTTACTGTCTAGATAGAGCTGCTCAGGCTGGTTTAATCTAGAAAATTATGTTACTGTCTCGATAGAGCTGCTCAGGCTGGTTTAATCTAGAAAATCATGTTACTGTCTAGATAGAGCTGCTCAGACTGGTTTTATCTAGAAAATCATGTTACTGTCTCGATAGAGCTGCTCATGCTGGTTTAATCTAGAAAATCATGTTACTGTCTCGATAGAGCTGCTCAGGCTGGTTTAATCTAGAAAATCATGTTACTGTCTAGATAGAGTGGCTCAGGCTGGTTTAATCTAGAAAATCATGTGACTGTATCGATAGAGCTGCTCAGGCTGGTTTAATATAGAAAATTATGTTACTGTCTCAATAGAGCTGCTCAGGCTGGTTAATCTAGAAAATCATGTTACTGTCTCGATAGAGCTGCTCAGGCTGGTTTAATCTAGAAAATCATGTTACTGTCTAGATAGAGCTGCTCAGGCTGGTTAATCTAGAAACTCATGTTACTGTCTCGATAGAGCTGCCCAGGCTGGTTTAATCTAGAAAATCATGTCACGGTCTAGATAGAGCTGCTCAGGCTGGTTTAATCTAGACAATCATGTCACTGTCCAGATAGAGCTGCTCAGGCTGGTTTAATCTAGAAATTCATCTTACTGTCTAGATAGAGCTGCTCAGGCTGGTTTAATCTAGAAAATCATCTTACTGTCTAGATAGAGCTGCTCAGGCTGGTTAATCTAGAAACTCATGTTACTGTCTCGATAGAGCTGCTCAGGCTGGTTTAATCTAGAAAATCATGTCACTGTCTAGATAGAGCTGCTCAGGCTGGTTTAATCTAGAAAATGATGTTACTGTCTCGATAGAGCTGCTCAGGCTGGTTTAATCTATAAACTCATGTTACTGTCTCGATGGAGCTGCTCAGACTGGTTTAATCTAGAAAATTATGTTACTGTCTCGATAGAGCTGCTCAGACTGGTTTAATCTAGAAAATCACGTTACTGTCTAGATAGAGCTGCTCAGGCTGGTTTAATCTAATAACAGTTGGAAAGTATTTGGATCAGTGTGATAACTGTAAATAATATATGTAGCACTAACAAGGGTATTGTATGTTGCCCCCCCCCCGGTCAAATAATTAATAATAGTCCTGAATCCATATCGACTGAATATGGATTTATCTAATCTTTCATTGAAGAGTTTTTCAAGGATTTCTGAAAATTGTGGGAGAGGAGAAGCAGGTGTGTAATTTGTGAAGAGGTTTCTGTCGCTGTTCTTGTATAATGGAAAAACTTTAGCGGTTTTCATTTTAGTAGGAAATTGTCCTGTTTGAAATGACCAGTTAAAGATGTAAGCTACCGGTTTGGAAATAGTAAGAGTGACCTTTTCTTTAGTCAAAAGATGTTTTGTTTTTACATTTAATAACAGTTTCTATTATTTCTTTTTCCTCATTTCCATTGAGAAACATTGAATTTAGTTTAACTTCTATTAAAACTTGATCACTTTGAACTATTGACAGAGGAGAAATTCTATCTGCCAAGTTTGGACCAACAATAACAAAAAGTCATTAAAGTTATCCACCAACTGATCCAAGTGATCGATATTGACATCGTTCTCAGTAAAATATTTTATACCAATACCAATACTATTTTTATACTAATCATGAATCCACAGAATAATAGTAGCTCTAAACGAATACTGCTGCCTGATATGAACGTATGTTTGAAATGTGTAGAGTTGATAAAAATCATTAAAATGTTTCACGTGTTCTTACCAATTCATTTTAATTAAGGCGGGTCTGTGCAGCTGGGCTCCTCACCTCATCCATCTTCGCCCCGCCTGTGAGTGAGGGCGATCGGTGCTGATATGGCTGAAAACACCGAGCTCTTAATAAGCACTTGTGTTGATGGAATCAGCTGCTGGGGGGTCAATAGATGGATTAGACAGCAGAGAGTGAGGCTGGAGGAGATGGACGAGGTCATCCACGTCATAGCGAGTGGAAACACTGACGACTGGGAAAACGATAGACATACTCTCTTGGTGTACAGTACTCTGTTGATCTCAGCGCAAAGCTGTGTAAAAATAGCAAAAAAATGAATTAATCGCTGGGCTGTGCAGTAGCGCAGTGGTTAGCATTCTCACTGGTCTGAGTCCTGGTCGTGTCTTTCTCTGGGGCGTTCTCCTGAAAATGTAAAAAAAAAAAAAAAAAAAAGTAAAAAATCGACCGTTCCACATTGTAGTTGTGAAACTGAATAAATGCAACCAGTTTTTTTTATTTATGTTACAAAACTTCCTGCAAGCTGGCGGATAAGTAGGTCGGCTAGTTTCCAGCCCTCCAGAGTCGGTAACGACAAGCGGACTGAAGCAGAGGAACTGGAAAGTTGAGATGTAGGAGATGAGTGGGCAAAGTTCACAGAGGAAAGCCGAAGATCTGGAGGAGGTACAGGGTCCCGACGAAGAGAAGGCCTGGCACCATGGAGCTCGCTGGAACCAGAAGGCTCATGCTGACACTGGAAGCAGCGTAAACGACCTCACACAGGAACTCCCAAACCAATTTCAAACGTTTCAAGATGAAAAGTGAGACGAGGGAATAATTTGTCGTCCTCGGACAAGAAATAGACCGTAAGCTGACAGAAAGCCAAAAAGAGAAGGTGGCGCAGAAGAACGGAGCCCAGCTACTTACTCCTGAGAGTAGGGATGCAACAATACCACTTTTTTAAAGGACGAGTACGAGTACTGTCCTTTAGCTACTTGCCCGAAACCGAGTACCGATACAAGCACTCAGAGCCGGTCCAAGCCTCCGTGGAGCCCTAAGCAAAATTAGATTTTGGGGCCTTCTATTTCTGCCAATAATATTGATTGTTGATCAGTCACACCGCATCAGAAACCACTAGATTTAAGCTTTGGGATTCACAAGACACATAAAAAGCATGTGTTTTTTTTGTTTTTGAAAGCCTTGCCTGAACACCTTTATGTGCACCTTTCATGTTTGCACCGTTGTCATAAGATTGCCCCCGACAGTCCTTAAAGGGGATGTTCAACTCTTCAAGCCTCTGAAGAATTAGTTCAGACAAGCATCGACCGGTAGATTCAGGAGCTGGGGGAAACCCCAAGAAGTGCTCCTTTACCTCTGGTGTTTTGTCAGGATTTACAGTGCACACGGCAACACACATCTGTTCTTCATGACTTACATCTGGGGTGCAGTCCAGGATTACAGCATAGTGTTTTGAATCTTTGATACCAGACACCATTGTCTCCACTGTTCCATCACTTACACAGGTTATCAACTCACTTTGAATCATTTTACCCAAGTATGTGTTAAGCTCTGCTCCACTGTCAATGCGTCTCACATCATCTCTCAACACAGGATCAAATTTAGCCATCACTTCCACTTCTTTTAGAAACTTCCCATTGTTGGCCCCTCAGTGCCAGGTTCCTTTCTGCTGGTGACTTGATAACACTGACTAACACTTCTTCTTGGATAAGTCAGCCAGCTCTCCTTATTGGCCAGTGGCCGTCTGATCACCTGCTCAGTCCTGCCTGAAACTGAGAGGAATGAAGGCCGCTCAGCTGGCTCAACTGGCGGAGCTCATGATGCGCCATGGTGTCAAGGGGATGTTGTGCTGAGGAAGTGACCAAAGAAAGACAATGACTAAAAAAGAAGGACCTATAAGGAGAACAAATTGCACTTTTGGACATAATTATTAATCTCTGAATGCTCTGCAGTAAAATGAGCGATTATAAAGGATGATTTGAGGTTAACTTACCAGATGAAACAGCTGAGGCGACAGTGGTGACAGAGGATGGGGGTGTGAGAGAGCTCTGTCGAGGATGGAGATGGACCTAGGATGAAATACGTACATACATATGTACACATGTTAATGAGATACTTTGACTAAATTAATACCCTTTCAGGTGTAAGTCTAATGCTTAGAAATTAAATGTACACACACACACACACACACACACACACACACACACACACACACACACACACACACACACACACACACACACACACACACACACACACACACACACACACACACACACACACACACACGCAGTATACAGGAGAGCCAGGGAAAGAGACAAAGAGGAGAAATGAATATTTTACCTCTAGTATTTCCTCCAGCTTTAGTAGTTTGGTGGCTACTGGTCAGCCAACATGGCAACCTGCTGTTTTGCTGCAGAATTACTTCTGTGGTCGTTAAATTCAGCTTTACAAAGTGTGATAAAGACTTTTACTTTCTCAATCAGCCGTCAGGTAACTTTTGAAAGTGAAACTATCTGCCTTATTATTATTCCAGTCAGTATTGTGCTGCTCTGTAGTCACTGTGCTGCGACCAGAGACGCTGGACATGCTGCTCCGGTAAAGGGAGTAAAAAACAAAATTGTAAGTAAACAAAACTGCGTTAATTAGGTTTAAACATTTGAACGATTAAAACATTTCAAATCAATTAATTAAACGAATACGTTATTTTTGACAGCACTAACATATACAGTAAAACTTCTGATGTAATGTATGTATGGGACGCCCTTAAATCCAAGAGCAAGTGTCCCCTGAAGACAGGTGTCCCCTCTTCAGAGAGACAGGTCATGATGAAAAACTCTATGACCGGAATGAACCAAACACCAAATATGTTATAGAAGAAACGCTTTGCTTTAATGCAAGAGAACATAACTGAATATATATAAAGATATATATACAAAATAATTACTGTACAAAATTTAAGAAAATATGAATACAGGTAATGTGTATTTATTTACTATAATGTCTAAAATAAATATATAAAATAAATATAAAATTTGAAATAGAATAAGTATGTACAGTACAGTACACAATAAAGGTCCCAAAATGCTGAAAAAAAATCTAAACCATGAGAAAATGTAATGTATAAAAATATTCACAGTTGAAAACAAAACGATATAATACAACAATATATATAACTACTATAAAGAAAGGTACCAGTATCCTGCAAAAAAAAAAATTAAAATGATGCAAAACAAAGCATTTGAAATATTCTGTAATGAGAACCATTGTCATAGAAAACATAAAATAAAAACAGAAACATCATCACACTCAACTTAATGCCAGAACTGATTTACACAGCAATTATTACAGTAACATAGATTAACCTGAAAAAAACCACCCTTACATGATGTTGCACCACCTACAAAGAAGTCAGTGGTAGATAAATTACAGCACATGTACATTTATAAATATGGAAAATCATACCATCTCCAGAGAGTGCAACACTACCAAAACCAGTCTATTTGGGGTAGATCTCAGCTGCAGAACTTCAAAATAAAATGGGTAAAAGCTCTTTGCAATTTATGCAAGAAAAAAATCCAAATTAAAAAAAGACTCAACGGGTCATTTAATTTGACACTTTTAACATATGTCTGAGATACCACTGAGAGGGAGGTTCCTGGTCCGGGCAGCGAGAGACCAGTCGTACTCCCGCCGATTAAGGTTTTCATAGACGGTCTTGCGGCGCTGGACTTGTGATTGTCCCTGGCCGTCCCTCCGTCCCCTCAGACATGATGGCCTCACGCTGCTGGCTGATTCTATTGATCTGGGTTCTCCCACTTCCCATGCGACAGTCCGACAGGTCTTCTCGTTGTCCAGCGTCTGGATGACCTGGACCCGTTGCTCCATCGTTGGGATGTTTCTTTTGTTGTTGGTACTGTTGTAACTTGGAGCGGCCATGATGAGCTGATAACACAGGAGTCAGACATTCACAGAGTCACTCAGCATACCGAGCAGAACATAGATCATTATAAATCGTTTCACTTTGAAAGCAAAAGGCCAGAGATCGTGAATTCATCAGCAACTAATAAAACATGCCTAAACCCCAGGAGCTGAACATAGTGATCAATCCTACACACCATTCACACAGAAACGCAGTAAAACAGTCTTTCACCCCCGATTTATGATGAATTGGCACACAACTTATCCTATTAGTGGTTTATAGTTACTGTATTTACATTTGATGAATCACGGAGGTGGAATCTACAGTCGTCACCTCGATGCCGTACGAATGGCGTACGGATTCGGCACTTTCCGTCAGCACTCGGTCACTTTCGTCCGATCACTCCCCGCATGCACCTGCCGGCCGTTTCTAGTTTAAAGCAAAAATAATGTGATGTTAAATTGATGAAAAGTCGACTTTGCAGTTTAGCACCGTCCTCAAGATTTCAAACTCAGGAGGTGCTAGCCTTACTTAGCGTGGGTCAGCTTGTTTTTGTGCTGGAGCCAAAGTCATCTTACAACAGAGCTGCCAGTCAACGGCGCCCATGCATCATCGAGTCAAATAAGGTATCGATCGGCTGATTCATAAACACGGCCGGAGAATATTCAGCCGCACCACATTTGCATGATGGAATGGAGATTGAATATCTGTCACCCTCCACGCACGCTGATTAGCATATTTTCACAGCCTTAATTAGCTCTGACACGATTGGCTACTGAGCTTGCAAAAAAAAGCCCAAACCTTTGAGCAAGGTGACTGGCCGTGCGGCGCGGCTGTCTTTCCCTAAAATGCAGGCGAAGCAGGTGACAAACAAAACAGCTGATTGGAGGAGAAAACGCCAGCATCAAAAGTGAGCGGAATTTTGCTGAGTAACCAACGTATGTAACTCGGGAGTAACAGCGGCGGAGAAAGAGTACATTGACACGGTTTGAGTGATCATGACCACGATATGAACAAAACGGTTGCGGCTCCCCGGCGTGCAGCTGGATCGGTTCCTCCGCTGATTCAGGAGCGATGGCAGAGATATTCATCCTCGCTGCTGCAGCTAATGGAGCTGCCGACTGAGTCGAGCCAGCATGAGAAGTGAGAAACCAGTCCACCCCCACCCGCCCCCGCCCCCGCCCACGGTCCCTTAATATGCCTCCACACCTGGATGACATGTGACTGCTGGAAGCATAATAGCATCTCCAGCGAGGAGGAGGACGAGGGAGGAAGGTGTTGCTGGGCTGGATGATACTGTGGCTGCTCATCAGAGGTACAAGACGAAATTAAGAGCCACATCCAGACCGGGCTCTCCACACACACACACACACACACACACACACACACACACACACACACACACACACACACACACACACACACACACACACACACACACACACACACACACACACACACACACCGGGGCCCATGCTGACGAAAATTCCTCACCAACACTAAACTGCCCAGAAAAAATAAATACTCCGTCATAAAGGAGGAACAGGTTTTGGAGACCCGTCACCAGCAGACACCCTCTACTGAGCACCAATCATCGTGCACCGACATTTTTTAACTCTCAACCAACCTAAATGAGCAGAGAACGCAGACAATGGACGGGTTTTGCGGCAAATTTCAAGTCAAGCGACACTAAAACAACCAAAATACCACAAGTTGCAAAGTCTGTCTTCTCAATGTTCACCGTCTTGGGAAAGCAACCGAATGCATACGAAAAGGGGTGAAGCCGTCCTCAGCAGGCCAGGACATCAGCGGGGCAGCAACACCGTCTCAGCAGTTTATGAAATGGTCAGGAAACTTAATCCTTTGATTAGAGTCCGGAGACACATATCTTCTATCACAGACTCCTTCGGTCCACGGTGGGTGGAGTAAAATGTGGTGTCAAGATGTTGGTGGGTGGAGCAACATGGTGTCAGATTGTTGGTGGGTGGAGCAGCATGGTGTCAGATTGTTGGTGGGTGGAGCAGCCTGGTGTCGGGACGTTGGTGGGTGGAGCAACATGGTGTCAGAATGTTGGTGGGTGGAGCAACATGGTGTCAGGATGTTGGTGGTTGGAGCAACATGGTGTCAGATTGTTGGTGGTTGGAGCAACATGGTGTCAGATTGTTGGTGGGTGGAGCAGCATGGTGTCAGATTGTTGGTGGGTGGAGCAGCATGGTGTCGGGACATTGGTGGGTGGAGCAACATGGTGTCAGAATGTTGGTGGGTGGAGCAACATGGTGTCAGATTGTTGGTGGGTGGAGCAGCATGGTGTCGGGACGTTGGTGGGTGGAGCAACATGGTGTCAGGATGTTGGTGGGTGGAGCAACATGGTGTCAGGGTGTTGGTGGGTGGTGCTCTACATATTGTATTATGCTTTTGAATAAATGTATGTTTCTTCCATAACACATTTGGTGTTTGGTTCATTGAATATCAACTGGTCCTACAATGTTTCTTCAAGACCTCTGAACCATTGTTACTTTTGACAACAAATTCTGATTTAGTCTTTTGAGTAACAAGCCATTTCGTTTTCATCTTATTTTAGTCATCTGAAGCCTTTTTAGGTTCAGTTTTAGTCGACTAAATCCTCAGTGGACTTCGTCGTCTAAATGTTTCTCTAGAGTTTCCAGTCATTGGAAATATCCATCAGTCTGTTATTTGATGGTATTCAGGTTTCAATATGCAATACAGACACTTTATTTTATTCCTAATGCCAAAAACATGACGATGCATTTTCACAAAAGACAATCTCACATAAATTACAGCACTTTAAAACTACGCCTTATTTCCACTTGGCCGGTTTATCTGATAAAATAACCTCACCATCGCAGGTTTTACTGTATATAAATTCTTAGCCCTGGTGTGTATTGGGTAGGCGCTGACTCACATTCACTCCTACAAGACAATTAAAATCACAACATAAGATCAAACATTTGTGAGGACATCAGAGTACTTCAAGCAACCCAGTAAGAAGATTAAAACTCCATACAGACTCCTGGGAGGCGCTAACCACTGCACTGACGCCTACATGACATGATGGTGTGCTCCTCATCCATGGAAGACAGAAGGAAACAAAATGTTGATGCTGTATAAGGAAGTTGACGCCCATTGAGAACATATAGGCTGATTAAATGCAAACTATGTGTTGCGTTGGAGCTTTGTGGTTTGGACTTTCCATCTCCCCATGTATCAGTGGGGAACAATTTCTCTAATACTTTTTTAGACTTTATTTTGTCTGCCAATGAATAAAAAGTAGAAGGAAATGCAGCAACTCTCACTATGTTCACCCAGACTGGTTAAAACTGGACAAATAGTTTATTATAGGGAAGGGACTTCAAAACATCAAATTCGATTAATTGATTTAAAGTAAAATTCAAGTTTTAGATAAAACTTATAGCGCTGTATTTTTTTTTTTTTTACACTTTAACACAGAACGTTCCTCGGGGCTGCTTATAAGAGAGAGACGCAAACAGTCTTCATGGACGACGAGAGCGGTGGGAAACAATGCATATAGATAGAACCAGCAGATGCTGTAACCCCAAAAGAATAATAATAATAATAAGAAGAAGAAGAAGAAGAACGTTCCTCGGTGCACCTGGGGAAATTGCTTTAGGTTCCCAACTTACGGCTCATACTTCATAACGTTCAATGTGTTCAGCATTGTATCCTGTAACTCAGTCAAATGAAATGTCTAATGTTGTTTGCATTGATCTGCTAGAGGGAGTGGAGGTTCTAGAAGGTGTAGAGGGTCTAGGGGGAGTTCTGGAGGGAGCTGGAGTGTTTAGAGAGCTGAGCTCAGTGAGAGAGCAGAACTGGAGAACCTGCTAGGAGTTAGCGGCTAGTTAGCTGCAGCCTTGTTGTTGTATTGGTTATGGCTGACAGTAACCGCTTGTTTCCTTTAATAAACTGTCACTTTGAAGACATTTCCTTGTCCTTCTCTCAGCTACGATCCCGATGCAGCAAAGAGGGAAGACAATGGAACTCGGTGTGGAAAGAAGCTAAGCTATGTAGCAGCTAAAGTGAGAGCAAATCGCTGAGCCCGCTGGGTGGAAGGTTTCAGTTCAACTGTTTGATGGAAGCACGGATAAGACCACAGCTGTGTGCAAAACATCAGGGATACACGATATTTCTCTTTTGAAGGACAAGTACAATTACGAGTGGCTGCTTGCCAATACTGAGTATTGATAGGAGCACTGATTAAATGCCATTAAGTCCAACTTATACTCCATTAACAAGCGATAATTCCGCTCAGCCTCCATGGCGTCTACAGTACCATAGCGCAGTGCGTGGCGTCCACCGGCGGCTGGTGATAAATATTTTAGGTGGGGCTCAACATTATGATTTGATTTCAGCCAGTGTTAACTTCATTTAAATACAGTGTGTTTATAAACCATTTTACAACAATCTTGCCCTTTTTAGATTGAGAGAGACCCCCAGTGATGAAACATTAAAGTTCTTTTAAACAGCTAGTGAACAGAGAGCACTTATTAATATGACTCTTTTATTACCAACCTTGTAAACAAATACAAGCAGAAGCTTCATTAGTCCCTTTTAGAAAATGAAGGTGTTTTGGGGTTAGTTTACTTGAAATGACAGTCTCAGTTTAGGAAAAAACAAAGGGTATATCAGGTAGTAATCCAATTATTTATTTATAAAGCACTATTAAAAACAACTCAGTTGACCAAAGTGCTGTACAACAATATAAAAATACAATTATAAATACAACAATACAGTGGCAGCACAGAATACACTTAGAGCAGTCAAAGTCAACTTCAACACTGGTTAAAAGCCAAAGAGAACATGCGTGTTTTGAGATGTGATTTAAAAACATGAAGGGAGTCAGCCTGGTAGTATACTATCAAACAATACATTGATCCACCTTTCAGAGCGTTTACTGTACGAACAGGCAGTATTGGCAGGAATAATTTTATCGCTACTGCAGCATTATGTGACGTCTACCAGGTGTAATCGCTGAGCTTTTAGTCAAATACACACGCAAACCCAACATTACCTTGATCTTGGTGTAACAAGGGTTATGTGTTATTTAATTCCACTTGCTATGAATTGGGTTCACACATTATTTCAATGGCTCTATAGCGCCTCCCTTAGGAAGTGTGTGTATATGCTGCTGCCAAGAGGCCAGCATTGTCAGTTCACCGGAGGCGTGCACGAGGTGGGTTGTTGCGCACGGCACAGCATAGAAATACTTTATATTCATGTTCATTCTTGTTCATGATGTAATCGTGTGTGTGTTGTATATTACCGGAGTGTTGCTTTTCATTTGTTTGATGCGTGTCTCACGAGTTTAAATGTGTATCTGTGTTTAATACACCCTGTGGGCTAGCTTGTTAGCCTCCGGTGATGAATGTGTATTTCTGTTGTAGCGTGCTGCGTGTCAACGTCCATAGCGAGCCGTGAACCTGACCAGCACTTGTTGTTTCATATCCAGGTACATATGTTCATTATTATTTGTGTGGAAGTGTGTGTATATGCTGCTGCCAAGAGGCCAGCATTGTCAGTTCACCGGAGGCGTGCACGAGCGTGCCGTGTGTCAACGTCCATAGCGAGCCGTGAACCTGACCAGCACTTGTTGTTTCATATCCAGGGAATAAACGACGACACTAAGACAGTTCCAGCCTCCCGTCTCATTTAATAAAAAAACACAACGCAGAGTCGAGGAGCACTTGAGCCAGCCAGCCACCGGCAGTGAAGTGTGGTTGTGCATGGTTACATTGGCATTAGACACATGCACGTGCTACTTGCACGTACTGCTTCTCGGAAGAAGCCAGAGCTCCTGCGTCAAACCAAGTGTTGTAGTTTCATCAGCAGGGGACAAGTGAAGGCTGCAGTGACTTTGGTGATGCTGCAGTGCGCACCAGTGACTTTACTGGGTATTTTTTACCAGATTATTATTGAAGTATTTGTCTCCGCTGTTGCAGCGTTTCCACCGCTCTTGTAGAAATGTATTTATTTCTACATGGATGTGTAGAGCGAGTCTGTTGTTTGCGAAGGCACGAGAGGACGTAATATTTGTGTGTTTATTTCGAACGCCAAGTACCAATATGGGAAAAGCGCAAGCTGATCCATTGAAAAGGACGAGTGTAAGAGAGAGAATGAAAGAGGTTAAAATGGAATGAATATTGAGTATTGAAAATAGAAAACAACACAGATTATGATTGCTCACACACCCGACTAGTCCAGTTGCCACAGATGACATTTTTAATGACCACAAGTAATAATGCAATTCTTTTTTCTTTTTTTTTTAATGGATTTATTTTTGTTTGTTTGTTTTTATTGGGGGGGTATCATGGCTTAAACCAAAAGGGAGCTCTTGCTTTGGCACATCCCCTGCAGCCATTTGTCCATATTATGTGGGCCGGCAGGAGCAGCTGGATCTGTTGAGACTCTCCCTGCACGCTCTGCTCTCTCTGCACTCCAAAGTCTCAGAATGTGCCTGGAACACAACCACACAGTGAGAAAATGACTTTTTAAAAGCCAAATACTGAACAGCTCTTCAACCATTTCACACAGGTTGACAGAGGTCCAACAACATTGCAGGTCGTCAAAGTGCCTTTCCCCCAAATCCAGCTTCGGTCCTGAGTTTGAGCCTAAAAGTCTCTAGATTCAACTGTTGTGTGTCTTAGCATGTTACTTAGTTTGGACGTATGTCTTGTTACAGTTACTACCAAGTATTTCTAGCTAGGTAGTCTGCCTGTACGCAGGCTTCCTGAGACACTTAGGTTGTGCCGATGTCATTCTGGATGATAAATCTTAAAGAGGATTTCGGCTGTGGGCTTCACCTGTCTGTCTCTTGATGTTTCTGGAGATCAGTCCCAGCTACTCAGGCAGCTGGGATCCCTCCTACTCTTTTGTCGTCTCCTGCCCCTTCGGCTGGGCTTTGGCTCCTCCAGCTGCTGATTCTCGACCAGGACCTCGTTCTTCTGAGAATCCTCCGGCTTCTCAGACTCCTCCAGCAACTGGAAGAGCTTCAGCAACTGGTTCTGCCTCCCTCCTTGTCCCCCGGCTGAGCTTCGGCTCCTCCAGCTCCTGATACTCCTCCAGATGTTGACATTCCTCCATCGTCACCGGCTCCTGATACTTCTCCGGCAGCTGAGGCTCTTCCTGCCCCTGAAGCTCCTCCGGAACCTGAGGCCCCACCTGCTTCTGTGGCCTCCGTCTTCTCCGGCTCCTTCGGCTGGGCTTCGGCTTCACCAGGACCTCCAGCTGCTGAGGCACCTCCATTTCCTCCGGCGTCTGAGACTCGTGCAACTCCCTAGACTCTTCCAGATGCTGCGGTCCCTCAGTCTTCTCTGGCTCCCAAGACCCCTCCGGCTGCTGAGACTCTCCCAGCTTCTGAGGCTCCTCTGTCCTCTGAGGCCCCTCCAACTCCTTAGAGTCCTCCACTTGATGTGGCTCTTCTGGGCTCAAGGGTTCCTCCGGCTCCTGAGGCATCTCTGGCACCTCTGGTTGCTGAGGTTCCTCTGGCCTCTCCAGCTGCTGAGGCTTCAGCTCCTCAAGCTGCTGATACACCACCGGCTCCTCTGACCCCTGAGGCGCCAGGTCCTGAGGCTCCTCCAGCTGCTGAAGCCCCTCCAGCTGCTGAGGCTCCTCCGGCTGCTGAGGCTCCTCCAGCTGCTGAAGCCCCTCCAGCTACTGAGGCTCCTCCAGCTGCTGATTCTTGACCAGGACCTCGTTCTTCTGAGAATCCTCCGGCTTCTCAGACTCCTCCAGCAACTGGAAGAGCTTCAGCAACTGGTTCTGCCTCCCTCCTTGTCCCCCGGCTGAGCTTCGGCTCCTCCAGCTCCTGATACTCCTCCAGATGTTGACATTCCTCCATCGTCACCGGCTCCTGATACTTCTCCGGCAGCTGAGGCTCTTCCTGCCCCTGAAGCTCCTCCGGAACCTGAGGCCCCACCTGCTTCTGTGGCCTCCGTCTTCTCCGGCTCCTTCGGCTGGGCTTCGGCTTCACCAGGACCTCCAGCTGCTGAGGCACCTCCATTTCCTCCGGCGTCTGAGACTCGTGCAACTCCCTAGACTCTTCCAGATGCTGCGGTCCCTCAGTCTTCTCTGGCTCCCGAGACCCCTCCGGCTGCTGAGACTCTCCCAGCTTCTGAGGCTCCTCTGTCCTCTGAGGCCCCTCCAACTCCTTAGAGTCCTCCACTTGATGTGGCTCTTCTGGGCTCAAGGGTTCCTCCGGCTCCTGAGGCATCTCTGGCACCTCTGGTTGCTGAGGTTCCTCTGGCCTCTCCAGCTGCTGAGGCTTCGGCTCCTCAAGCTGCTGATACACCACCGGCTCCTCTGACCCCTGAGGCGCCAGGTCCTGAGGCTCCTCCAGCTGCTGAAGCCCCTCCAGCTGCTGAGGCTCCTCCGGCTGCTGAGGCTCCTCCAGCTGCTGAAGCCCCTCCAGCTACTGAGGCTCCTCCTGATGCTGAGGCTCCTCCAGCAGCTGAGGCTCCTCCTGATGCTGAGGCCCGTCAGACTGAGTCTGCAGCTGCAGCTCTTGAATTGGGCTCATGCTCAGCTGCTCCTGCAATTTGAGTTAGAAAATGTGAGGATAATGAGGGTGCGGCCATTAAAACAAGCAACACAAAAAAACCCTGAAAATGAGGCACCGAGATGTAGGCAAGCATGCACACAAACAAATAAACAAGTCCAAAATGCAGGATTAAGCAGAAACAAGGAGTCCACTGAGGTGTGGTGAGATAGAGAGAAGAGCAATGAAGGAGAAGACAGGAGGAAACAGGCAGAGGATGGAGGATCAATGTGGAAGAAATTGGAAAAAAAAGAAATAGAAAAGCTCAGGACAATGCAGAGAACGATCAGAGAAAATGATGGTAGATATATAAAGAAATGAATACAAGCTGGCACAAAAAGAGAGAAAGAGAGAAAAGACACCATTTACATCCACATAAAGCCACAGGGAGGAAGAAGCCACAACGCTCTTCTTCAGAATCCAGGAAACAACTAAGTTGGGCATCTTTTGCTTCAATTTGAAAAAGTTCTAATTAGCATGGCAGATTTTGGCTTCAATTTCTTTCACAAAAACACAGTGCTTTACTACAGACACAATCCCAGTATTAGTATTCCTGGAGTAAAGTCTCGGGGCACATTTCCATACTTATTGTCAGGAGGCACCGAATAAATTCAATTTCTTTTGCTGAGCCAAGTCAGAGGATCTGAGTGGATTCTGGTGAAGGAGTCGTGATATATTGACAGTACATATGAAACATACTGTAAAAGCTAGTGCTATAGCAGATGGCACAGTGGCAGCAGGAGTTAAGAAGTACCCCTCCATTTATTTAAGTGGTATTAAATGTTGAAGCTTGAAGTATCAGAACATTAATAATACCGGTCTAGATTCTGCCTAGACCTAGGGATGCACCAATCCACATTTTTTTTACTTCCGATCCGATCCCGATACCTGAATTTGGATATTTGCTGATACCAATAGTATTCCGATACCAGAGCTCTGTTTGCTTTAATATTGTTATTATCATTATTTTTTATTTATATGAGGCTGTAGTAAGCTGCTCTCTACAGGCAAGTATGAAATGTACGAATGTATGCATGTATTCTCCCAAAAGGCAACTTGAGGTTAGTATAAGTAAGTAAGTATAACATGTTGTCATGAAAAGCTGGACAGCACAGTGAAGCTACGCTAGCCTGCTCGCTGGCTGCAAACTGTGGAACGGATTTCCTGACTCATTGCTCCACGTCTCATTGAGACCCGGCCCCATTCAGGAAATCCATTCAGCATTTTGCAGCCAGCGAGCAGAGCAGCCGGCCGGTCAGTACCACTTGTAGAGTCATTTCAGCAACAGTAAAGCACAGACGAGGCTTCATGGATCGGGAAATATCGACAGGTTGGATCGGAACCCGATAGCGATACTGGATCGGATTGGCCCCATCCCTACCTAGACCTAATATAGCAGTTTTAAAGTGTTATTTCCAGGTAATTAATCAAATCTAATAGTACAAATTCAAAGAATTGAATGCACTGACCTGTGGGATGTTGTAAAGTGGAGCCTGTGGGCCGTGGTGCACAGGACTCTATGGGTCATGGTACATAGGACCCTGTGGGCTGTGGTACATAGGACCCTGTGGGCCGTAGTACACAGGACCCTGTGGGCCGTGGTACATAGTACCTTGTGGGCCGTAGTACGCAGGACTCTCTGGGCCGTAGTACACAGGACCCTGTGGACCGTGGTACATAGGACCCTGTGGGCCGTAGTACACAGGACCCTGTGGGTCGTGATACATAGGACCCTGTGGGCCGTGGTACATAGTACCCTGTGGGCCGTAGTACACAGGACCCTGTGGGCCGTAGTACACAGGACTCTGGGGGATGAAGTACGCTGTGCTATCCTGGTCGTCACTGTTCGTTGATTCGCTGGGCAGAAAGTAAACAAAAAGAAACGACAAAAGACACAAAATATTTTGTAGTTCCTGAAGAAAATACAAAGCTGGTGCTACAGATAGCTAAACTGTCATGCTAAAGAAGTTGAAGTAGTTAAAATACTAGAAATTTTAAAAAGGGAACGAGCCTGAAAGACCAGGACCCTGTTGTATTTAGAATGTTTATTATTATTATTTCTTATTCCGCAGCATCATTAGACCCAAATTTGACCTCCTAAACTCGCTCAAGACACCAAATGTAGGAATGTCATATGAAGATCAAACCAAAACTCAATTGTTTGTCTCATCAACACCTAAAAATCACATGCTGATAAGCCTGCCTTAAATCCAACAGGAAGTCTTCGATTTGCTTTTCAAAATAAGATTTTCACCGAAAAAAGGCCCTCACACAAACGCTATTACCTCAGAGGCCTGCTGCCATGACTGCTATCAATTGTAGCAACCAAGTTGTATCTGTAGGATTTTTTTTATGAAAGCAGGTGTTACATTCTAATGGTTACTGCTAATGTTATACATCTTTACTGCATGTTATATTTGTAAATATGTATTACTATGTTGTGTTCCTGCAGATGGAAACTAGCTACGGCTAAAATCTGGTACGAAGATGAATGTTTTTGCACATGGTCCCTGAAAAATAAATAAACTAAATAAAAATGTATTTAAGTTCCTTTCTAAAAATATAATGTGAAGCTCTTTAGTGTTCCGTCATTTTTTGAGGTGATTTTAGTTTTGTGCTCTTACTTAGGGTTGAGGATGTTACCGATGTTGGGGAAGTGCCGCTCCAGATACGTCTTCATCACGATACGCGAGGTGATGACGAGGCTCTTCAGTTTGTCCCTTTTTCTACAAAACACGTGTGAAGACATGGCGATCACAAACCAAACACGAGCAGATGAAGGATAAAAGATAGAAACTTCCGCTCCTGACAAATATGTTGCCGACGGCCCTCAGAGGTTTGGGTATTAAGTCACTCTGAAAGCTTCCAGGTCGGAGGTGGGAAAACCCCTCCAGCAGTCCAAGTGAGGATTAACGGATTCAAATTTGGAATCTTGTAGGACAATATTTATATATTCAAGGTGGCGTGTTGAGTTGCTCAAAGAAGCAACAAAACAATGGCTGAAGCTCTTTTTTGTTGCTCTGCTGAAAGCCTGATGTTGGTTTATGTCAAGATGGAAAGATCAGGTGTAATAGTACATTAACCCTTTCAAGGTTCTTTGAAGTAGTATTGGACTCAACACAGAGATCAGTACAAATTCACAAACAATATTCTTCATTATATATTTCATGACAGACTGGCAGGAGAATCCAGACCTTTTGTTACAAGACTGCAGAGGAAGAGAAAAGGGAGAACAGTTTGATAATTGGAACAACTTCCTCAGGTATGAAGTTGGGAAACGAAGGCCAGACTGGATCACACCCTGAGAGAGCTTGGATGAGCATGTTGTCCACTTCGTGGCGGGAGCCTGCGTAGTGTTTCTGAGGAATAGGTTCAAACTATGATACAGAGGATGAAAGTTGCTGTGACCGGTCAGATTGCTTGTCAAGGCAACGCTGCGTCCATGAGGAGCAGCCTGCTGTCGTCCAGCCGAGGTCAGGGTCATATGACCAGATTCAGGTGCGATCAGAGTGAAATATCAGTGTTTACACTTGCAGACCATCTCTCTGGTGACACTCACTCCTTCTTCTCGGCTCCGCCCTCGCCCTCGCCGCCGTCTCCATCACCCTGCTTCTCCTCGGCTGTGGCTCCTCCGTCGGCCTCCTCCTCGCCTTTCTGCGTGGCTTCGGCGGAGCAGATGTTGGTTGCTGCTCCTCGTCAGCAGAGGCCAACTCTTCTGAGGAGTCCTCAGGGTCTGAGAAGCCGAGGATAATACAGTGGGAAAGTTCATGCATATCCATATACTGGTATCGGTACATCTTAACAAAATAAGATCTTTGTTAGAATTTACTGATCACCAAGAAACTTAAGTCTAACACGTAGCCACGAGCTAACTCTAAGACGATTCCTTCATTCGTTATTCTCATAATGTTTTGTACTTATCAGTGGCCGGTCCTCACTGACACCAGCTAATGAAGCTATTGAAGAGGTCTTAAATGAAATGTCAGATCAAACTTCACTTTTCTGTCCACGCTGAAGCTCTTTATAGCTTCGAGGTTAGACCGCAATCATCCACAGAGGACGTGGCTCGTCACCGAACACCCGCTGTCATCTTCTGGATATTCAATCGGTAACACCCCCATCTAACGTGGTTTAATCCCGACTGTCCGTAATGAATTGAAGAGCAAACAGGCCAGCTGTCCTCCATGCTTCACAAAGGCTGCTGACGAGAGGATAATCAAATTGCTCATTTTCAATTTTTCATTTCTTTCATCATTTAAAAAGGCGCTGTCAGCCACTCGGCCTCTGACTGACCTTGGCTGATTATTGTTTGTGCGACACCCTCACCTCGTCCCTCCTCCTGCAGCCCTGCGTCATCTTGTCCTCTCGGCCGCCTGGCAGACCCCCGTCCTCAAACCCGAGAGGAAATAATCAGCAGCCCATGAATCTATTTATCACTTCACGTATCGTACTGCGATATAAGTTATTAAGTCTCACCATGAATCATAGCGAGCGCGTTATTTGTTTGCTCTGTTTCATCTCAGCTCCAGAGCCTGACATCAGCGACTCGGAGGTTTAGTTTATCTGTCAAATAAGAGAAAAGAGAAAATCTCCATGCTCTTATTGTTATCACGGTGACTGTCAAAATAAAAGTAGCAAGCCTAGGGATGGGACTCGAAAACCAGTTCTGACTTAGAACCGGTTCCAATTGATCAATTCCATCGGAATCGTACACCTTAAATGTGTTCGATTCTTCTTAACGATTCATTTCCAGCACGACGTCAAGTCGCGTTACGGTATGACGTCACACTCTGCGACGCAGATCTCCTTCAACCAGGAGAAAACATGGAGGACAAAGGTCTGAAGTGGGAGACGATAAACGACTAAATAATACCATACGGTAATACATGTTCCACTCACCACGTCCTGAATCCACAGAGTCCACAGCCTCTCGCCTTACAGCCACAAGGTCCAGTTAAAACAAAAAAAAGTGCTGGAGCAGGAGCCTTTCTGTGTGGAGTTTTCATGTTCTCTCTCTCCGTGTATGCTGGTTCTCCACCACCTCCTCCTGAGCTACACCCCTGGCCTCCACCACCTCTCCAGAGCGCTGCGTTGTGTGGCTGCTGAAGACGGTCCATTGGGTGAAGAAATGTCCTGTCTGAGGACTAATGAGGGACTTTTAATAAATGAACTCAGCCGTCAATCTGTCCCGTGTAGTGAATGTCTGCTCCAACGAGCCGACAGCGTAGACATATGTTAGTAGAATCTCACAATATATGTTGAGCCTCTAGTTTTTACACCATATTTTAACGATCTTCTAGAGTATGTCTACTGTGTAGACATACACAATCTAGTAAAGGTCTACTACTGTATGTCCATGTATTAGATCATTTAGTGTTGAAAATCCCTTCACAAAAAGCACCAACACAATATAAAAACAGTATTCCCTGCAGACCGAGAGACCTCGTTCCTCCTGCTACGTCACTTCCTCATTCCTCTCCAGTCTCTGACCTCCATCAGAGGGTTAACTTGTCAACAGCACAACATTTGAAAAAGTGTAATTTCCAGGGGGCATCCAATGAAGGCAAATACACATTTGACTGTTCTTTTTGAAGGGAAAAAGTATAATTCAAGTTTCATGTTTGGAAAAAATAAGATTGTTCCTTTTGGTGCAGAAAACTGTAAAACTACATTTTTCCCCCCTGAAAAAACAAACTCAGGAATCGTTAGGATAATTGATAAAATCGTATCAATTCCCACCCCTAGTAATCTACCTGTTAATTCTCCTTAAAAAAAAAAAAAAAAAAAAAAGATAACAGAATCGATAATTTTTTTTAAATCGTTAACAGAATTGAAAATGGAATCGGAATCGGAAAAATCGTATCAATTCCCATCCCTAACCAAGTCCCAGGAGAATATGGACTGGGAGTCATGACATTCACTGTCCAGGCTGTAACCAATGGGAGTCAGAGTGCACTGTACAAAAAGCTCTCAGATGCTGGAGGCCTCGGAGCTCACATCAACTTTAACTAAAGACGGAAAAGACATTTCCAGTGTCAAAGGACCCAATGTGCATTACTTAATGAAAAAACAGGAGAGCCAGAGAAAGGCCTTAAAACAATCAAATCAAGAATAAAATAAAGATGAAGCAATTTAACAAATATGTAAAATATTAAAATGAATAGAAAATAGATGGAAAGAGAAATATATAAAATAATATACACAAACAGAAAATCATTCACATTTCTAATTGTGCCACATAAATCCAAAGATGTGGTAGTGAAGGTCAAAGCGTGCGATGGACGGCTTGATGACTGTTTTCCCTCCTGATGCTTTATTTGTCTTCGTGAATGTTAGCGTGTCCGTGATGGAGTGAAATGTCACTTCTCTTTAACTTGCTCTCATGCCGTCTGCAGCGTGACGTCCTGTCAGAGTGTTGTCGTCGCCGTTTCAGGATCATCCAGACCTCATTTTACATGTTAAAGCAGCAGGACGGGCGCTCCCCCTCCTCCCAGCGTCCGCGGCCCCGAACGCCGGCGCAGAGATAAATGCTTTTATAACCTCCACCACCCCACCGCCTCGCACACACACACACACACACACACGCACACGCCTCGCTCTCGCCTCGCGACTGGACGGTGATTGAGCGAGGCGACTGCGGAGGTCAGAGGTGGAGTGATGGAGGGATACAGGCCATCAGCTCCAGCGGTCTGAGAAGATAGGACGAAGCCAGAGATCAGAGCCAGACTCCCAGCGGAGACAAATCTATTAGAGGGAGCGGGATGGCGGGAGGAGGCCATGTTTCTTTTCTCCATCACTAAAACTCTGTCGGTGAGCTCTGACTGCGTGAAACGGGACTTTTATGGACGTGTGACTGCATAAGAAGGAGCTTTTAAGATAATATATCCCTTTATTTATCTTGCATGTGGAGAAATTTGTAACTCCATCCTCAACTCCATCCGTAATACTTGTGTATTTGAAGGTTTGCGGGGCGCTGAAGCTGATCCAGCCGACCGCAGGTAACGGAGGGTACAAACCCATCGGACTCCATCCTTCATCTCATTCTGGTTTATGCTTCTTGGCTTCATTTGAGTTTTGGCTGCAGGGTCAGCTGGGAGAAGGTCCTCCATTCCAGTCGGCAGATCAATCTCCATCGGTGTCACTGTGCCCTTGAGCAAGATGCCGAACCCCAACCGGCTCCCACTGTTGGTTTTGTGTGACGCCTTTTGACACTGGCGAAGCAGTAAAAATGTATGAGCACTAAAAAGCTCCATCTTCTACAACAATCAGCTACATCAGTCTCCACCTGCACGGTGATGTGATTGACTGTCAGTGTGGGAATCCTGATGAATCAGCCACCAAAATACTGCCGACACATCGGAAGAGTCCTGAAACGGGGTCTGCAACCTGTGGCTATGTGGCTTTTAGAAGAAATATGTCTAAATAAACATTTTGGAGAAAATCTGTGCCGCAAGGACTTTCTGACAAAGGGAGTTTTATTTCACAGATTGAGTTGACAAATATGAAATGTAAAAGGAAGGAATTAATAGGCAAAGCAAACTACATGTCCTTTAATTTACTTGACTGGTGTTGTTATGCTTCAGGGGATAAACGTGGTCTTTCCATCATGAGTTCAAGTGGTAAAATTGTTTTTAAGGTCAAGTAAAGTAGTATAGAATGCACTTTGTCTTCTCCTCTGGCTCTTCAAAATGACAGAATGAGTCTAAAACAAACAGGACATGAAGGCAAGTCAGTGTCTTCTTGTTTCGCCGCAGAGAACTGCTGCCCTCTGGATATTTCCCCTCATTCACGCCATTCTCTGGAAACCCTGATGACGGTTGCGCGTGAAAACCGAAGTAGATCAGTGGTTTGAAAGAAGACCGACACCATGCTGCGTTCAAAGTCACTAAAATCACCTTTCATCCTTGTTCTGATGCTGGTTGAACTTCAGGAGCTCCTCTTTGTCTGCATTGATTGATTGAAATGTTTATTTCGAATAAGGTATGAAAACAAATAAGAAAGAAAAAAGAAAATTAACAACAAAGTTTTCCTCTCAAATAAATAAATAAATAAATAAATGAATAACAGTAATAATGATATAAAATAAATCAAGAAAAACATCGTCAGATGAGAATTAAAAAGGAGTGAGAAGAAGTAAAAACTTATTTACTCTCACCCCTTGTCACAAGTAAATGATATAATTACTTCCTTCCATCTCTTACATACATACATACATAGATGCACGCACGCACGCACGCACGCACGCACGCACGCACGCACGCACGCACGCACGCACGCACGCACGCACGCACGCGCACGCGCACGCACACACACACACGTGTCCTGTGCAGCACATAGAATATATATACAATATATATACATACACGTCCATTCATACATACCTACAGACAGACATAAACACCTATACCCACACACAAGCCCAAAGTGCAAGGAGAGAAACGAACAATATGCATGATGCTGCCGTGTGACTCACTCACCACATATCTACACTACATTAACAATCAGTTGACTTTACGTCATGACAACTGATCCTGAACACGGAAAGAGTGGAAACTATTCAGATTTTCATTCAATCAGTTGTGACACAGCATTTGTGCACTGGTGATCACTCAGTCCTATTATGTTGAATAATAAATACTTGTTCCTGTTCTCAACATAAGAAATCCTGATCTCCATTGTTTTCAGCCTTCTCGCGGCCTCGGGAGGAGGAGGCTGCCATATCAGATCCTAAATGGAGAATGATCCGAGCAGAACAAGGAGGAGAACAACAAGATGATCTGTAGTGAAGAGCCACCAGTGAACAGCAGGGGAACGGAGGTAATGGAGCGTGAGATTGGCCCTTCAGAGTTTAGCTCCCTCTGCAAGACGAGCGTTCGTATCTCCTCTCAGTTGTTGAGGCCTCTTCACATCACGGGGATGGATGAGCGACTTCTGTCATCATAATGTCGTCCTTTAACAACATAAGCTCCACCAGTCAGAGCGTTGATCTGAAATAGCACCAACCAGGGGCTGATTTGCTTCAGGAAAGAAAGCTAATTTATGACGATCATTAGGATTTGAATAATCATTTGCTGTGTTTAATCAGAGTCGTCTGATCCAGTGGCTGAATACGTCTTTGTCTCCTTCCTTTATAGAACTGGCCAGGCCATGTCATGTAAGGTTACGTCATCTTTTAACCTCCTCTGATCCATGTTTGGTCCAAATCTATTGGTGTTGGTGTGTGTGCTCTACCGACAACCTTTAAAGTGTTTCGCCACTAGTTGGCGGACACACACACACACACACACACACACACACACACACACACACACACACACACACACACACACACACACACACACACACACACACACACACACACACACACACACACACACACACACACACACACACACACACACACACAAAGAGCAATCTACTATAAACATTAACAAAGGGAGAACACCGACATTCTAGTAGACAGACGACTGAGTTGGATTGTTATTACGGTGACTGTCAAAATAAAAGTACCAAGTCCAGGAGAATATGGACCGGGAGTCACGACACTCTGGAGAAAACCTTGTTTTGATTGTCCATCTACTGAGCATGTGCAGAAGTCATGACTACGGCTGTGGTGCTCGTGTGCGATAGCAGCGTTTCAGAAAAGTTGTGTTTTACTCCCTCTACACGGAGACAGAGTGGAACCATTGTTCCACAAGTTCCACCTTGGAAGCTGTTTTCAAAAAGTTGAGTTTTCAGTGACTCCGAGTGTTGCTGTCTAAACTGACACCTAAAAGCAGTGAAAGTTTTTATTTCTCACTTGAAAGCGTTGTCGTGTAAACGGGGCTTCAGTATTTAGACACTCAGCCTTCAAAGTGTCTCCCTCCTCCCACTTCCTGTTTGTTCTCACCCTGTTCCTGTCAAGTCTCCTATACAGACGGGTCGTGTAGAAAACAGCTCTCGGCTGTCTCGTCTGTTGCCTGTTCCTTTTGTCTCATGGATGTTTGCACCCTCTTGCTCACAGTTGCGTCTCCTGAAGTCTCCCTTTGTACCTTTGCTGATCAGACGACGTTCTGTTTCATGTTTGGGTCGAAGGCCTTGCTGTGTCTTGTTTTTGTCTCTACTTTCTTCTGTTCAGTGAATACACCAAATGACTCCTTCTGTTGAATATATTTACTATTGCAGGGAACACTATCTCTCCTTTGCCTTCAGAGAGATCAATGTTCTTTTTAGCAGTTCTGATCAAATCTATAAAACACAGTTTTTGGAAGTATATGTAAAGTGTTCAATTCAAGAATAGTCCACAGATCACGTCTTTCAGTCAGAAACAGGTTTTCATGCTCTGCATGTTGAAAACTTCCCGTCCTCTGATTTATTTTTTCCTCAAATATAATCCATCGGCCAATAGATCTTTTACAAATCTACGACTGTGTCGAAATGGAAGAATGTCTTTCTTCTTCTTCTTCTTCTTTGAATTATCAGCACTGACATGGCAAGGCTGGGAAACAAACACAGCACGTAGGAACACTCTTGGTTTGGGGAGTGTTTGTCGGAGTAGTCTGGCTGGCAAGCGTGACCAAAGAGAGTATTGGAACCAGACGGCGAAACATGATGCGACCTAATGAAACAATAACCGGCTACAAAGCATACACAGGATGAAACAAGACCAGGAGGTAATGCATCTTAAAAGGTCATGTAAATGAAACGGAGCCTAAGTTTGATCAAAACTCCAGTTTCCTCTGTTAGAGACTCTAACATCTATCATCCTGGATGCTGATTGGTCAGATGTAGACTGGTAATCATTAGAGCAGCGGTTTCCTTTCTCACCTCACTGATTCGTGTGTCTGTGCTTTGGGTTGAATTGTCTGGAGTCATGCAGGACGCTCTGTAGAGACGTACAATCATGACGTATCATTAGTATAATGAGGTTTGATGCACGACGAAAAGAGAGTAGGACTTATTTCACACGTAACAAAAAGCAGCGACACACTGTGTGACTTTTGTCTGTCACAGAGAAAAGAGCAATCGTGAGAGAATCAAGGTGAAATCTTTGGTCTTGGCTCTAAATCGGTGGTGCTACGTCGCACTGTGAGACCGGTTCAAGGACGACCGTTGTCTTGGTCCTGCAACCAAAGACAGCCAGCGATAAAAGTCAGACAGTGTCAGATGTTCAGGGTGATCGTGGCGGCTGTTGCAAACTGTTTGTTATGTTTACATGTGGCACGTTTTGTTGGAACATAAAAGACCGTGACAGTAAATGCTAATGTAACATGCTATTAGATGCTAACAAGTACTGACTTTAAACTCCATTTGTAAAGTTAACATCCCAAGTTGGACTCTTTCTCTGAGACACAACCATATTGTCCTCCTCCTCCTTTGTGTGTGTGTGTGTGTGTGTGTGTGTGTGTGTGTGTGTGTGTGTGTGTGTGTGTGTGTGTGTGTGTGCGCGTGTGTGTGTGTGTGTGTGTGTGTGTGCGTGTGTGTGTGTGTGTGTGTGTGTGTGTGGTTTCTCTCCAAACATGAGGCTCCAGTTTCCAGGTTCCAGTTTACGTGTTGTTGTTTCACAATCACATGCTATTGTGCAATCACAGATTCTTGACTCACGTCGTCGGAGGCTGTGATTCTGCTTCTTTCCAACGTACAATCTGCACACAGCAAACTTCCTCTGGGCCAAAGTTCATTGGATGTCGTACAGTGTGGCCAGCTGCAAACTTATAAGATTGCCAAAATCGCACAGTTTGTAGAAGCCTTAAGACTCGTGCCAATGATTTATGTTAATATATGTATTTATAGTTCATGATCAATGGGCCCTTTGGATGCTGCACACTGGTGTTGTGGTTTCCATTTTCCCCTCAAAGTAAGAAAGTCCCTGGTTTGAGCTTGGTTGGGGAAACCTTTCGACGTGGCGTTTGCGAGTTGTGTGTGTGTGTTTAATTTTCTTTGTCTGATATTCTGGTTTCATCTGTCAGTCAAAAAAAACATTCACGTGAGGTTAGTTTGTGACTGTAAATGTCCTGCGGGTATGACTGCGACTGTGACTGTGTATGCCTCTGTGTTTGTCCTGAGATGCACGGCTCACCTGCCCTGGTGGAACTCGCTCATACTCCACTGGGATCAGCTCCCACATCCCCACACCGCCAGCTGAATAACACTGCAGAGAAGATGAATGAATGGATAGAGCTCATAGTGCCCTCAAGATAGAACCGCAACAGCTATAAAGCAGTCTCCTGCGGCATGAAGGAAATATCATTCAGTGATATTCAAAGGTGAAACTGGAATTCATCCAGAAACACAAAGAGCAAGACAAGAAGCTTCCGGAGCAAACTGTTCCTTGACGTGAGGACTTCCTCGTTAAGCTTAAAAGTCCAAAGTGCCAAGAAATAGACAGTGTCTGATCAGAACCATCAGTGGGCACATGGAGATGTGTTACCTCTGAAAAGGAGATATGAAATAATTAAGTTTATGTGACCGGTGTTTCATTCTTCATTTATCAAACATTTATCACCATTACTTTATTATGGTGCAGTGCGTGAAACTAAAACCAGTCCTAGACAATCAGACGTGGCTCTTATACTCTTATACTATTATACCATATAAAGCAATAAAAGGAAAAAATGGGGATGCACTGATATCACTTTTTTAAAGGATTGGTACAAGTACTACTTGCCGATACCGAGTACCGACACTTAACAATTACAAGAACAGCTGTCAACGCTAACATAAACTCCCATCATGTGTTGTTGTATTGCAGTATTGTGTTCGGACTACTTACCCTTGTGTTCTGTACCGTGTCAAACACATAGAGGCTGTTTGAGGAGAGTGTGGCATCGACACGGAGGCAGTGAGGAGGCGGTTTGCAGGAATGCCTGAGCCTTCGTGTTGCACCAGATGCATGTCGAATGGAGTATAAATTAGACTGAATAGCACCTGGAGCGTGTGGGTGGCACACAACAAGCTTTAACCCTCTGTCACACTTCAATCATGTGTAGTATGAACTCTTTAGCATGTTTCTGTGTGCAGTTTTTCACTGCTCTGCATCTGGTTCTCAGTTCCACCCAGTAACAGTACGATCCAGCCATCATGAACCCAGTGGACAGAGAGACCTTCTGTCCCTCAAGACCTCGCTCGTCAGGGGCCCTGCTCCGTCAGCACAATACAAACATTATTTAAGTGAAAGAAATCATTCAATTTCAATTTATTTATTCATCAGGGACAGAGCAATATACATAGAACAAATCTGATGTGTTGCCCATAGAGTATATAGCTCGACACTAATTTGCAACTCTCGTCCCTGGAAGGGCTTTTCAGAGGGTGAAAGAGGAAACAACAGTACATACAACACCAAGATACATCAGACAAGCAGAAATACACAGAATACACAGAGTAAATATCTGATTCACAATTACATGTTATGATAAAACACATTCCCTCCCTCCCTCCCTCCCTCATTCACTGGGTTAGGACACATTCCCTCCCTCTCTCCTTCCTTCCTTCCCTCATTCACTCCTTCACTACAGTAAAACACATTACCTCCCTCCCTCTTTACAGTAAAACACATTCCCGTCCTCCCTCCCTCCTTACAGTAAAACACATTTCCGCCCTCCCTCCTTCACTACAGTAAAACACAGGCCCTGTAGACATAAAAGCATTTCATAAGTGGGAACCTTCTTGTCTTGTTTTCAGCCAGTTTTTAACCTTTGAGGTGAATAGTTTGGGATCTGTTATCATTTTTAATTTGTTTGGCATTGCATTCCAGGTGTGACTACCTGTTGCTCATTGTTGGATCAGGTTCTTGCTTTGGCTTCTAGTGTCTCCAATCTATCCACTCAGCCCTCCAAGTCAGTGAATATAGCTCCCAGAAGTCCAATTAGTTTTTGACCCTCAGCCACTGCCTCTGATAGCGCTAAGGTCGCTTCTCTTGGTGGAGAAACATTGTCTGGGAGAATCAGTAAGGTGTGGTATGTGGCATTCGTCTCTGAGATGAGGAGAATGTTTGATCATTCTGTCGGACGAAGAGAGGCCCTGCAAACGCTTTACCACCATCTGCCAAGAGATCCAGAGTGTGGTGGAAAGTTCCATCGGGTTCCGACCTCCAGCCGTGGAGAGTGGACGGGATGATGTGGCTCTTCAAGGAGGATTCTACCAAGGCCTTCAGGAATCCATCAGGGATGAGCTCATCACCTGTGATGACACCTCTTCTCTGGATCAGCCTTGGTGTTTTATTCTTTTCTGAAAAGTCAAAATTGCCTGAAAAATGCTGGAAAAGAAGATTAAAGCCTCTAAAATCAGGTTCAAAAACAACTGAAAATGTAATGAAATGTTTGCCCGCCTAAATTGTAAATTGAAACTTCAATAATGCGTCATGTTTTTGCGGCTCAGGTAAAAATGATTTTGGTGGAAAATCACAAAAAATGTCTGTTTTGGTCATACAGGTTTCAGATCCCTGGTTTAGTGGCTGTGGATGACAAATCCACTTTACTTTAACAGCATTTTAACACTTGTTTTAAATGATCTGTCAAACACCATTGAGAGATCTTGAGGTTCGGCGTCACACAGGCAGGGTGAGATGTGGGCTCAAACCACAAACCTTGAAATTGAAAGACAATCTACTTTACCACCGAAGCTGTTCCCTGTGTGGAAAACCTGCTCCTGGTTTTCAGGAATAGGCATTCAAATTATTTCTGACATATCAGATGAAGGCCAGTAATTTCTTTGACTGGTCATGTCTCGTTACGAGTCAACTTTATTCACTTTTCTTTTGAGGCTATTGAGTTTGATTGTTGCCTGGTTCATCTGTCCCATGGGTGTGCTCCATGGAAGAGTCTCTTTGGTTCTACTAAGGTCCCGTTCTAACTCGTTTTGTTGTGAGCATGCCAGGCCACGAGCAGGCGCTGTCGGTTGTTTTTCTATTGAAAAAAGCATTAACCGTGGGAGTACATGGACATTCGTATGGACAGACGATGACATTGGAATGTTATTACAGTGACTGTCAACTCTAAAACTACCAAGTCCCAGGAGAATGTGGACTGGGAGTCATGACACTCTGGAGGGAACGTTGTTCCTATTGTGCAGAGAGTCGTGTATGTACAGAAGAACACTTTTCCACAGAGACGGAGTCTGTGCTGTTTGAAATGTTCCACCTTGGGAGGCGTTTTCAAAAAGTTGTGTTTTCAGTGGCTCCAAGCACTGTTGCAACGGACCCTCAAAACACGATGAAGGATTTTGCATTTTCACTTGAAAAGGTGTAAATCCTGACTGGATCAGCAGTTTTTATGCTTTTCGATTCACAGTGAAACCAGACAAGAGAGGAAGACCACCGAGCTGCTCCATGTGTCCTCTGTCACTGCTCTACTTTTCAACTCTCCTCCATGTACTTTCTCCTCCTGTTCATGGGTGATAACTCACCGCAGTTCTAAATATATGAATCAAAGTTTATAAATGAACGTCCAGCAGGCTTGCCTGAAACAGTTTGGCGAGCCATTCGTCTTCTGAGCTCAAGATGGTGTTGCGTAAGTAAATATGGGAGCAATCCATTGCCGGCCGACCTTGTTAGTTGCTCCTGAGGTTGCCGCTAATTGGTGGGAACAGTAGAAGAGGAGAGTGTCGTAGACAGGGCCGGCCCCGGACAGCTCAGGGCCCCAGAGCAGGGTGTATGTCAGGGGCCCAATTTCACCATGAATGGACCATTAACAACAGGATAAACCAAACGTGTGTGCACTTGTGCAGTTTTAATCTTTATTGATTTGCCCCATGAACACAAACAACGGAACACGTTGACGTCACTGACAGTATTTCAATTTTCTTTTTATTGTTTGTGTCTGAAGTCTGCTCACTCTTGACATTTTAAAATGGCAATAACGATATTTGACTAACAGGTGACTCTGAAATAAAAGTGCTACTTAAGGATCTAATATCCTAAGACACACTATCTAATGGAAGAAAGAGAAAAGAAAATAGTTTTTATCTTCTAACTTATGACGTGTAACAACGAAAAAATCCCTCAAGTCCTGAAAATAATTTATTAAAAAAGCTTAAAAAACAGTGGATACACTGATGTCACTTGAGTGCTAACCTTTTACGTACTTTCTGAAACCGAGTACTAATACGAGTACTTATTAAATGCTATAAAGCCTAATTTATACTCCATATGCAAACAATATGCAAAGGTTATGCGTTGCTGCGAACAACTTCCGTACAGCTTTTGTGTTGCACTTGGTCACCTCAAACTGCATCTACAGTCCACATAGAGCAGGGCGTAGCGTCTATCTGCAGCGTAGCGTTTATCTACGTCTATCTACAGCGTAGTGTCATAAATAACACTCTGTCTTATTTTTGTCATCCTCATTAATATCAAATAATTTCCGAACCGCGGATGTCGCTCGTCCTCTCGCCTACCTGCTGCTGACGGATGATGTCATGTAATCGGGGATCCTTTACAAGTTAAGCCCCGTTTCCACAGTGCCCCTTGGTGCCGGTACGGGTCAGGTCGGAACCGGTTGTTGTGCGTTTCCACTGACTCAGAACCGTTACCAACCGGTACCATTGGTAACCATTTCTCGCTACCCCTCCACTTGGGGTACCAGGCACAATGTGCCGGATATGAGGGGGAGGAGCTTCAACACTGCCGTCTGCTCATTGGTCCGTGACGACCTGTTCTCCCAGCAAGCAGCCATTTCCAATCAGTTCTTCTGCAGCAATCAGGAAACTTTTTTGAAAATGTCCTCCCGTTATGGCGTCACATCCTGCATGATTACGCAACCGTTATCATAACCCCGCCTACATTTCAAACCGTTCCCCGTGTAATGGAAACGCGGCACTGATACGGGTCTGGTTACGGATAGTCAACCCCCACCTGACCGGCACCGGTACCAAGGGGCACTGTGGAAACGGGGCTACAGAGTACTATGTGCCGTATCGGACCCTTTACCCTGTTATCAGTACTGTTATTGGTATTAGCGCATTTATACAATTAACTATTCTAACAGGCAAAAAAGAAATATGTCTGATGTACTTAAAAAATCACATTAATAAGTGACTTTCCTCTTTGTATTTGTTAGCCGATGTGGCCCAGGCTGGCCGGAGAGCGGCTGGGTCAGTGAGTAGCAGAAGGATATGACGAGGCAGCTTGTTGGGTGGACCACGTCTTTTTGTTTTTATTTCCAAAGTGCAGAAATACAAAAAGTGTAAAGTTCAAATAAGGTGCAAAGAAGGATTAACAGGAGTGTGGCTTCTCCAGCAGCAGACCAGAGGACGATGTTAACAGGCGTATTAAATACAAGATAAATCCTCCCAACAAAACCATAACCACAAGTTAATGAAAAGAAAATCCATATCAACAAATAAACCTCAAAACCAAACACCTAAATAAATGAACTGAATTATAAAGCCTGTTAAAACTAAGTATAACATAAAGGATGTATGTTTTCCAAAAGTAGCGTTGTCAGTGGCTCCGGGCATCGTCGTCACAAAACACAATGAAAAACAGAAACGGGAAATAAAAAGACAAACTTTTGTTCTATATCTCTGCAACTCCGACAGATTCCCCCAGAAATTCATGGCTTCTCTAGTTTTTTCCAAGCTGGCTGCGAGGGAGGCACCGGAACACTGTGGCCTCCAGAACCATCCCTGGTTGACCGCTGGAGGTCCAGAGCAGAGTCCAGTTCAGAGTTCATGCAAGCTGAGAAGTTTGATTCACCTTTAAGACAATTATATGATCAGGTTCGTACAAGGAGAATAAAACACCCAAAAACACAATAGATCCAATGTGCCGCAGGCTTCAAATCGTTTCTGGAGCAACCCAGAGATCGGTATGTCGAGGCGACACATGAATGTTGTTGTGTAGGTAATTTCCCTGTATTGCTGTGTAAACAACTCTATGATGAGTGACATACACAATTAGCTGAGTGGGGGCTGATTTTAGGCCCCAAAATAATGACAACCTTCGACGGGAAAATACAAAGGTATGCAAAAACAGACAGGTCCAGTAATGTAGGTCTTCACAGGGTTACAGAGTTTAATGAAGAAAACTAATCAAAGCGGACTGTTCATGTATGGAGAATTTAGATGCTGTTGTCTTTGAGAACATTTTCCACACCAGCAGTGGCTCAGATGAACGTCCCAGTTCCGGACGGGTTTTAAAGCATTAAAGTTATATTATTATAATATTATAGCTTTCATTGTTGGCGGCTCACCAGCTTCTGTTGGACGAATACATTCAAACACAGGCTGTAGTTCTGGATTACTATTTTACTTTGAGGCTTTTCTTCTGAAAAATGAGGGACTAAATAGACTATAATTGACATTGGTCTCGTATATCTTTGCAGGTGTTTTGATGTTTTTTTATAATGTTTACCAGTTCTAAAAATGTTTTAATGAAATGATTCAAATAGAATATCTTTTGAAAGTATAGAACAAAGAAGGCATCAATGAAAACTGCATGATGATGATGAGGATGGGCCGCTGTGTCTAAACAAATTGCTTTCACTGGCTAAAAACGGCTTAAAAAAAACAACCACAATTGATCAAAACTGCAGAATTTTCTGTACGTGCTCAAAATGACTAAAATAACAAAAAACATGAAAAAAGATTAAAGGTAAAAGAAAACATTAAAACCAGTTCTGTCAAGCGTTTACAATTCTCTATCAGATTAATCACAGGGTTGCTGTGGGTTAATTTGATCGATCATGATTAAATGTCAATTTTTAATGTATATTAATCATGTTTCATTTTGCATGAGCAAACAGACTCCAAAGAAAGAAGGGAGTATATGCATTTAATGTTTTAATGAACACAAAACTTGTCTTATTTCATTAATGTTCCTGTAACTCCAAACAGACAAACAAACTTGTGGACATTAGAGGAGATCTGGGCGCTTCTTATCAACAACGTTGCTGCAACTGAGAACAGTCAGCAGAATCTCCACTAACGTTTGCTTCCATAATGAGTTAGTTCCGTCTACCAGATCAATGGCCCAATTCGCCCGACGGCAAGTCTTCTGGGACAAACTGCCCGAATTGCATTGCCAGAGACGTTTCAGGGATTTTGAGTTTTGAATCATTATGATGGGTTGTTCTGTGTTAATGTGTAATTTTTACAGCCCTAATTAAAAAAAACTAAAATTGCTAGAAACTGCTAAAATGAAAAAAGCCAAAATGTCTTCACAACATTCAAAACATCTGAAATGGTTAAAAGTTGTTAAATCCATGGGGAAAAAAAGAAGCAAAACATAAAAAGGAATCACTGAGAAAAGTAGCCCAGGTAATAAAAATGTCTAAAAATCAGATTTGTCATCATGAGACTTCAAAAGGTAAAAAGAGCTGAGTTGTTTTATGAATGACAATAAAAAACAAAACAAAAAGCAGATCTGGACAAATTTCAATCAGTGGAAAGTTGGTGAAAATGACCCTTCAGGTCATCTATCTATCTATCTATCTATCTATCTATCTATCTATCTATCTATCTATCTATCTATCTATCTATCTATCTATCTATCTATCTATCTATCTATCTATCTATCCATCCATCCATCCATCCATCCATCCATCCATCCATCCATCCATCCATCCATCCATCCATCCATCCATCCATCCATCCATCCATCCACACACACACATATATATATATATATATATATATATATATATATATATATATATATATATATATATATATAGACCTGACAATCTATTATATATAAAACTCTGTTTACGCGATGACTTTTCAAGTAAAAACTTAATTTTTGTGTTTTTGTTTTTAGAAAAGTTTCACATTTACACAACATGTTTTGAAAACAATGTAGAAACAATGAAAACGATGTCGTTTTGATTTAGCCAGAATGGAAAGAGTACTAAAATACTCTAATCAAGTAGAAGTACAATTACTTTAATAAAATTCTACTCAAGTACAAGTCAAATTACCAGTTTAAAAATGTACTCAAGTAAAAGTGAAAAGTAGCTCCTATATTTCATATGAGTACAAAGTAGTACAAGATTTGTACTTTTACTACAAGTACAAATACACCAAAAACTACTCAATTACAGTAACGTGAGTCAATGGAATTCATTACTTTCCAGCTCTGAGCACCATTCGTGGGTTTTGTTTGCTCGAACTGCACCAACATGCACAGAAAAGTATTTACTACGGCCGTGGTATGAATGAGCAGTGGCAGCGTTTCCAAAAAGTTTTCTGCCGGAGTGCTTTTGAAAAGTTGCCTTTTCTTCCTCTGTTTACGTGGAGAAAGAGTTGAACCATTTTGAAAAAGTTGCATATGCTTCCATTTCTCTTTGCGAAAAACTAGACGGAGCATTTTCAAGGTTTCACCTTGGGAGGCGTTTTCAAAAAGTTGTATTTTCAGTGGCTCTTTTTTTACGACTCACAGATTGTGGATTCAATACATTTCACTACATGACTACTTTTCTATTGCTTTAGGTCAAAGAGATTTACGGCTGCGAAGGAAAACATCAAGTTGAGAAGAATTGAAAGTTAAGATAAAGATAAAACCTTCAGATTTATTCGATTACATAAAAATCAGGGTCCTGACGTGACGTTTCCATCAGAGCAAAGTGTTTAAAAGTCGAGTGGAGGTGACATGAGAGAGATGATTAAGATTTACATCACAAGTCTTCACCAACGCTCATCCTGGATTTGAATACGTCGAGCGAATGCTTGTCTTTTATTTGAAATGCGCGGAAACAGACGTGAGGCTTAATGCATTCCGACTGGTGACACTTTATTTTGGCTGCGTGTGACAAGCTGTTATATTCAAAGACACACTTTATATTCATAAGCGCCCCCCCACCCCCACCACCCCCCTTCACCCCAACAACCGCCCCGCAGGAGGGGAGCTAATGGTTTATTCAATCACCCTCACAGGCCGTCTGCCATGTTATGACAACCTATTAAACACAAAATGAAATGCGTTGTTTGCCCTCGAGGACGCCGTTGTTTTTTTTTTTTTTAACCCCTCCCCCCCCTTTTTGGCGTTTGCATTCTGAAAAGTCCTGTTTGTTCACCTTCTCGTCCCGCTTGATGTGGAGAGCGCCGAAGGGGCCTCTGCCGCCACCGCCGCCGCCGCCATTTCAAGCAGAGATAAATGGCCCGTCAGCTCGGATGTCGGCAGCGTGACTCGGACAGGGCGGCGCGCCGCGGCGTGGACGTGTGAAGGACGAGCTGATTGGCTGTCAGAATAAGGAAAATGTCAGCGACTGTAACTGAATGTGTGCTGATGCTGTCAGAGCTGCTTTCTTTAACCGGGCTGCGTGATGGGCGGCTGATAGACGGGATTCCTGCCCCGAATGAAACAATCACACACATACACACACACACACACACACACACACACACACACACACACACACACACACACACACACACACACACACACCTCACATTCAGTCTGGAGGTTCATCTGGAAATGTGACTTCAATCCTTCACAAGGCGATTACACAGGCCAGGCAGCCCAGAATCAAATAAAATCACTAGAAATAACAAGACACGTCACAATGCTGCTTCAAATTGATTTTTAAGGAAACATCACCTACTATCGGCAGAGACCGGCCACAACATTAAAACCACCTGGCTCCATGGGATTCTCAATGTGTCTTAAAAATGTAGATCAGGTTGAAATCTTCATCCGAGCTGCATTACTCAAAAATGATCATTTTAAAGAAATAACACTTTATTGATCTGCTGGTGGAAATTCCTTTCGCTGTATTTAACTCATCCTCGCCATCGTTGGGCTACCAAAGTACGACCCGTGAACTTTCAGGCCAAATGTCGAACCTCTAACTCAGTGGCCGGCTTCCTGCCCTCGTGCAGCTTGTCTGAAACTGTGACCAGCCGAGTTGGAAGAAATCTGCTATAAAAGATGAATGAATGGAGATTTCTGGAATGGATTTATAGTCGGGTGAAAGGTTTGGACACCCCTGATCATTTCTATTGTTTTCATATATTCTGTTTGTATCAGCGCCTTCATTTTTGATTCACCAAATTTCTGATGGATACAGAAATATATCAGTCGTGAACAAAAGGTTTATTGGATTCAGTGGAAGTCTACAATCTGCTTTGAACTGAAACACCACGTCAGTGTTCAGTAGAACCTCCCGTTCCTCTTTGCTCCTTTAGTAGCGGTTCCCTGAAGCTTTCAGAAAATGATGCATGAATTAACTTTTTTATAAATTTAATTTACACACCAGTCATTCAAAATGAGTTTTACCTCTTAAAATATTAAGAATTAAACAATCTTTCAAAAAAAGGCACAATAACTAAGGCCCCTGTTTACACGACAACGTTTCACGTGACAACACCTAATCCGCTAAATAAAAGGAGTGCGTTTACACTGCGGCAGCGGACACAGAGACAACGATGTAGTTAGTATGCCGGGCCACTGGAGGGTGCTGTTGCTTGATTTTGTTATGAAACTACACAGACGTGTGCAGAGAAAATGGAGAGAACCCGACATCCGCATGGACTGATGACACATCAGACAATATCAGGGAGAGTCTCAACTATTAAACTACTGATCTGGACGATAAAACTAGAATATGGACCGCGGGTCGTACCACTACGCCGCCGCCATGTTTGTTTACAACTGGATGAGCAGGAGGGAGGGGGAGAGGAGCAGTAACAGGCTCTGTAGCCTCCATCAGTCTCTGCAGGAGGGATTTGGGCCGTGAAAGAATCTTTCCAACTTGGGAGCCGGATTAAAAACTTTGCTGATACAGTGCATCAGCAAACTGGTGCCGTGTAAACGGACCCCCCAAAAGTGAAGATAGTTTTGCGGATACACTCTAATTCGTTGTGGTGTAAACGGCTAATAATAATTAGAATTTCTAAAGGGTAAAACTAAAATTGAGTCGGGGTCTATAAGACTCTTTAACTCCTCTCTGTAAATAGTGCTGCTGTGTTTTGGTTAATTTTATTCTTTCTCTGCTTATGTTCTATTGTCAAATGTCACAATAAAATGCTGAAAGAGAAGAATGAAGCTGATAAAATCAGGTACAAAAGAAGCTGTAAACATGGAATGAAATGTTTTCCATCCTGAATTGTCTTTGAAACGTCACAGATGCAACAGAAGGTCCAGTCTTTGTGTCTGTATGACCCTTCAGAAGCGGTCAGCCTCATTTGAACTGGCTCTTTTGGCTCTTCCCTCTATCGAGTGTCTGGATTCTGGATGAAGGGATTCGGGACCATTAGTCCAAACAAAACATCCCCAGTTCAGGTCGGTTTGATGGTTTCAACACAGACGCTTCAAATCATCCCTCAGATAAAAAAGACCTTTCTACTCTCGCAGACACACAAAGACACACCGTGTGTCTTCACTGCTGCGATCCTCTTCACCTCTCGTCCGTTCAGCCTCGTATCAATCATTGACCTTTGGCTGTGCTGAGGGACGTGCCCTCCGGACCGGTCCCGGGAGGTCTGGGAGGAGGTTTGCTGTCACCGCACGTGGACGGAGCAGTGGCCCCATGTCCCCCCACCCCCCACCTCCCACCTCCGCGCGGCTGCTTGCTCTGACACTGACATCCATCACCTCTGGAAGCAGGTCGACATCCATCAGCTGCGTTGTCTCACCGGTGACACGGCGGCCCGCCCCCTCCCCCCGGTGTCGTTCAGGGTGGGGGGGTAGACATATTGACCTGTCGAGCAAACACCTAAAGAGGACCAGGGGAGCGTCTTTCACTACACATTCTGCTGCGGTTGAACATTTAAACTGGACGGGAGAAAGTGTGGAAAGTTTTGAAAGGGCAAAACGAGGACAAAGTGCAAAGTCCTGGAAATCTCTGGGATGTGTGACGTGATGAAGTACATGCCTTTTAAAGTAAACCGGATAAATGTTTTTAATGGATAAAGCGCTTGTTGATGTGAGGAAAGTGACCGGCTTTATCCTCCGAGCTTGTTGGCCAAAGCCGGAAACCAACAGCAGCGTCAGCGATCCCGTGGCGAACCCCTCAGCAGTCTGGACGTGTTTGAAGTTAGACGACACAAACAGTTGTAATAAAATGTTGTTTTACATGACAAGGGGAAAAAATATAAGCAGGCGACAGAGGAACGTGTGCGACCTGCACACACGCCTCAGCTGCTCGTCACGGCGCTCAGTTTGTATTCACACTTTGCTGAAGGACTTAAGGCCAAACTGTTTAAGCCACTGAAATGGGCAGTTTTTTGATGGTTTTTACTGAATACTGTTTATGTTGTAGGTACTCTTCACTTTGAAACTGCGTAGGTTACCTTTGTTCTGTTAAACATTGCTCTTTCAGAATAAGTTACTGAAATTTTTTTGTTTTAGGTTTTGTTTCAATGAAATTGCAGCCAGTTGAGCAAATTTTCTCCATTTGTTTATTTTACAATTTAGCAAAAATATGTTTTGTGTTTTTATCATGCTGGGATATTCTAGTTGACTACCTCAAGTTCAAACTGAATCATATTTTAATTCAGTGGGATTGAGAGGTTGAGCCGTTTTCTCTGTCGGGTTGTCGTGCCGGAGTGATTGCGGGTCCTGAAGTCAGACCAGACGAGCCGCTTTAAATCACTCCGCTGATCAGTGACCACTTCCAGACTGAAGGAATCAACCCGTGTTAATGGTGCTCTGAGGGTTTATGTTGACTTTTATGTTACAGTAATTCAGCTTTTATTGTGTGAACCTGGAGCAGGCCGTCGTTCTGAGTTATGAAGGTCGTTATCAGCAGAGCTACGCCTTCCGAACCAGATCAGTGTGAGTACACAGGTCGTCTCCACAGTTTAAATACAACTCCGGCACGCTGCCACTTCAAGGTCACGGGTAAAATTCTGTATTCTTTATCTGTTTTATCAAACGTGTTTTTTTTATTTTTTTTTGTTTTGTCTTATTTGTTCTTTAGGCTTTGAGCTCAGCGGATTCCCTCCATGGGAATATCTCCTGGTTATAATGCGTTCACATTATCATCTTATTTTTGTTTGCTCTTTCACCTCTTCTATCAGCCCACTGCTCCTGATTTGAACCGTTTCATTTTGTGTGAACGCTCAGCTGATGAGCGGCTGATCACAACACTGAAATCTGAGGAAAGGGTCCGCAGACTCTACATGACGACGTTTTCAAGTGAAAACGCACAACTTTCTTTGGGTGGCCGCTAAGGCAAGGCAAAGTTATTTCTCGAGCACCATTCAAACACAGGGCAATTCACAGTGCTTTACAAAGAAATTAAAGAAATACAGAAAAACTAAACATGATAACTGTGTTTTTGAAAACTGTTCCTAAAGTGAAACTATTGGAAAATTATTAAAAAATGTAAAAAAAAAAAATTCAAATTATACAGAAAAAATGTAGTTAAGTAAAGTTGAAGTAACACAAACTGTGTAGTTTACGTATTTATAGCATAGCATTAGCCATTTAAGTGGCGTTCAGGTCGTCTTGGAGAGCAAAATGACGTCACTTTGTCACTAAACTACAGCTGTGCTACGTTTCAAAAGCTGGAGTAGAAATCCTGCTGGCTTCTTGTGGTTCGGCGTCACCGTTCCTGCAGCATCATATGAGCATGAAAACAATGCAGCAGCCTGTACGGTGCTTAATACACCGAACAACCGGCGCCGTTCCCCGTTCCCTTTAATATCTTCTGTCATCTGCCACTTTGCACGAGGCTAACAGTGTGAAGGACGAGTCCGGTGATTAAACGAAAGGCTCGTGGTTAACGGGAAGAGATTTCTGCTCATAATTCAGCGCATTAGGATTAGAACAAATGGCAGCACTTTCATTTTAAAGGTGCAAAACGGACGTCCTTGGCTGACATTGCTTCGCTGGAAGCTCCATATTTTAGGAGCTGCAGACAAGCCTCTCTCCCTCTGCCACCGGGAACGAGTTTCCGATGTTAAATCAGCGGGAGAAATTAATAACAGTCGACAGAGTACCTGAGCTCCATGTCTGCTACCTGCTGGATGTAAAAAAAAAGAAAAGAAAAGAAAAAAAAACAACTTTATTTAGGTCAGAGCGTCCCCTCTGGTAACAGGGGATCTTCTGGCTGCTGTTTCTGGAACAGATTGTGTGGGGATTTCAATGGGATGCCTCCGATGCAACAGAGATTAGGCAATTAACCTCCATGTCACTGTAATTATTAAGACACTTTAGCAAAAAATGAATTAATTTCCCAAAAGGTGCCAGAAGAAAAGGATGTACTGCCGCTCGGCCACGGAGAAACAGAGCAACACTGGGCCAGCGGGTAATTAGAAGGAAATAAAGAGTGAGAGATGAAGAGGAGGATTTGCCTTTCCGACGCACTAGGAGACGAACGGACTCGGAATTCAGACTGAATGTATTGAAAAGATCTCTGCCATTGTTGACAAAGGTTGAGGCAGCGTGTGCAAGAGGCAGAATTCCCTCTGGATTCACTCCTGGAACTCTCAGATGTCTTAAACATAAATACACGTCACAAACTGGTTGTGTTTTATTCATGTGTCATGTTATCGCAAAGACGTTTACGTTAACGGAACTAGTGATTCTTTATTTCGTTGACTGAAACTACGACGAAAAATACTAGTCGACAAACCTTTTTCACAGCCGGGAACTTAATAAAAACGAACTGAAAAGTCAGACATGAAGACGAAGTATAACTGACAATTTAGCCAACAGATTAAAACAAGGTGAACATGTTAGGGCGGGACGAATGGAGAAGCGAGCCAATCAGAGCTGCTCCTGTAGTGAAGACAGCCAATCAGAGCAAATCTTCCTGAGGAGTCGATCCATGCGGAGGCAGCAGAGTCATTCTAAACTTTCACACAGTTGGCAGGTCATTTTCTCAACATTTAATTTGTTAACATTTGATACTCGTGTTGGGCTGCAGTCTGAGTTACACCGCTTTGCTTGTGAGCGCGAACGTACAGCCGGTCCGACGTGCAGCAGCGCAGGACAAGATGACCACGTCACAAGCTGGTTGGTTCTTAATCACGTGTCGTGTTATTGCAACGATATTTAAGCGAGATAAATGAGTGATTGAGCAGTGACCTGCTTCTCTACGTTGTTAAAGGCAAATCAGAGATTGAAGAGCATTTTTGAGAAAAGCGGAATTATAAACTTCTGAGCATATTTCTCCATGTTGGAAGATCCTCCAGCCCCGGCAGTAACAACACAGCCTCACATACCTCATCGTAGTGTTCTAATAACCCTTTTACACATTTAGAACCTCATTTGCCAAGATCCCGCATAGATGGTGCTGAATTACATTTACGCGAGTCGTCGTTCGGCTTCTGTTCAGAGGCCAGAGATTTGGCGAGTAAATACCACAGGCCTTCGTATCAAAATGAAACTATAATCTCAAAGGGCGTGGCGCTCCACCGAATATCTGATGGTTCACCGTGAAACAAGTGATGTGTAACTCTGCTTCACATGCTGCAATGAGCCGCTCACTTTACATGTTTGATCAAAGACCTCCCCTGATCAAAAATATATGCCAATATCCATTCACAGACATAGCGCCACCTGCTGGCATCAGAAAAGATCATGTTTTCTTTTTTTTTGCGTTATTATAAACTATTTGACCGTATTAACCTTTAATGTGGTGTTGTGAGTGTAAAACATGTTGGTGATGACTCACTGTGAAAGTTGTGACTTTTATTTGTCCGCGCCACAGGTGCTGCAGTGTGCTGTGTGCAGCCGCCAGGCTGACAGACTGGGGGGGGGGGGGGGGGGGGTCTGTCGAGTGCTGTATGAGCCACAGAATTTAACACTTTTGACAATCAGGCCTGAATCATGATCAGTTCAAGAAGAATCATCTTCTTCTGGAAATTTCTTCACCAAATTGACACGTCAGTTGCAGCCAAGCAGCTCGGGGGGGTTGAGGGTCTTGCTCAGGGACACACAGTGTATGTTTTTGGACTGTGGGAGGAAACTGGAGTTTACACACACACACACACACACACACACACACACACACACACACACACTTAAAAGTCAATGTATTAATATTACTGAAGATCTTCATTTCTGTGGATCCACCTAAATGTGGAGCTGTGATAGTTTGGTAAAGTGTTTTGATGATCTATGTTCTTATCTATGTTCCCTCCCCTCCCCTCCCCTCCGCTCCACGTTCACCCTTCATTCTGCCTACTTTAATGTAAAAAAAACCCTGATTCGGGTCTCCTCTCTTCTTTCAAACATGCAGCGCTCGTAAAGGTCATATTGACATTTTTACGCATCGCCGTTCATTCCAGGAAAGCACAGGTTTCTGGTGGCAAAAAAAACCCGAAATATTAAAACCACTGAAATAAAATCACTTTCACCTCTTCTGTCCTCATAAATTCAACAGTGGAGAGCCTCTCTGTTGAAGCGGCTCCGGAATAATTAAAGTTCACATCATAAAATAAGCGGAATGGGCTGACAGCTTTCAGAGAGTCTGTGGTGGCGTTAAATATTAACATCCCACACTTCCCCGCCGCCGCCGCCGCCGCCTCTGACAGACAGGCCCTATCATGTGGAAGGACGGAGGAATCGCCGCCCACGTCGTCACCGCTTCAGTGATTGATATTCACCTCCGGCCGCTTCGCCGGCTCGTTAATTACCTCTGAGGCCAGCGAGGATTAATGAAATCAGTGTCATCATGGCGGCGCGCCGGGGTCGGGGGTCAGAGGGGGACCAGGGGGAGCTGTGTTAGCGAGTGGGCAGAGCGCGAGGACGGCGCCACCGTGGGATTCAATGGTATTTTAATTAGTATGCTAATGCGTGACGATGTGAATGTTTCCAGTTTGTTCCGGTTCCATTAGTGATTTGGACGACGTGGGCGACGCTTCAAGTGAGAGCAGATCCACACGTGTTCAGTCATCACCTCTCTGTTTTCTGAACTTTGACTCAATAAACCAGAGAAGAAAACTTCAGCTGGCACGAAGGAGATGAAGCGTTAGAGATGATATTTATGGGTTCGTGGCTCCTTCTTATCCTCATTTACTATTTAGAAGTCAACCAATTGTAACTCGTATTTATCAAGGAAACAATCACTTCTAGCAATTATAAGATGGAAATAATTCAAACAAATATATTGTCTATTCGTGGGCATTATTCTGAAATATTGATTCAAATGTATTTCGCTCGTGGTTTGATTGTAAACATTTCATAAGGTGGTGCTATAGCTCCATGCTTGGACAGGGAGATCAACATTTCCTCACCTAAAGAAGTGTTTTGGCACTCTGGAAACTACGCAGGCTACATATACCTGCATGCATCGTCCTCTACTTTGCATGTCGTCCACAAAGAAAGTGTATCGGAACGCTGCTGCGATTCCTTTGGCTCTGGCTCATTTTATGTTGTTCTTTTGTTTGTTTTTCTGCCTGTAATATCTCCTCCTCCCTGATTAAATCCAGTGAATGGAGCGTGCCGTAGACAACTCACACTCAAGAGATGTCCTCACTCGCACTGGGCCCTGCGGGTCTCGGACTCTGCTGTCTGGCTGTTGGGTGGGGTGGGGGCTCCCTGCCCGGGTCCCCATACGGCGCCTTGTCGGGGGGGCTCCCCGGGTCCTACGCCAGCCGCTCGGGGGTGGGGTGGGGCAGCGCGGGGGGTCCAGCTGGGCCAGGGTCCAGCTGGGCCAAGGTCCTAGCGACGGGGGGACCCCCTCCCTCAGAACCCTCCCTGCCATACCTCACCTTATATTACTCCACAATAGGGAACAGTGGGGTGGTGCCTAGGTGAGGGGTCCGGGCTACTTAACTGCGGTCTGGGTCCTCCCCCGACTTTGCACCACCCACAATTTTAACCACACTTAGTCACGCAGGGTCTTGAGAGGGTAAGCCGCTTGTCAGCGGTAGAACGCCCTGGCCCCCTACCCCCCAATTTTAAACCGCACCATAGACACACACATTGCATCCGGCTCTTCAAAAAAAAAAAAAAAAAAAAGAGATGTCCTCAGTCGTTCAAGTGAAGACAGGGTGGACAACCCAGACTCAGCAAACACAGGTGACACGGGAAGAGAGCGTGAGCGATTTGCACAAACGCGAGCGGCTCACAACTGCAAACCGATTCTCATCATTCAGTTAAATGAGCCGTTCAAACGACTGACTCGTTCACAAGCGTCACGTCTCTACAAAGTCTACAGGACAGGTTCCCTTTCGAAAGCTCAGCACAGCAATGATTTTCTTAAAGATCGAAGTCCTTTCAAATTAAGTTTACGGCTCGTTGTAATCAAATATCTTTTCTCTGCAGATTGACAGCTTGTTAAAACGACATTATCCATACAAGTTGAGTCTGATTCTGCAGGGTTCTTCCTGTTAAGAGGAGATTTTCTTACTTGCTCGTGTGGAATTGTGGGTCTTTCTATGTAAAAGTGCCTTGAAATGACTGTGTTGTATTTGTGCACTGTGGAAGTAAATTTAACTGAATTAAAATAAATGGTCAAGAATGGCTGAAACAACAAAAGAATTTAATTTAATTGTTAAGATTTAACAGTTGTGTTGTAAATTGCAGTTGTTCCAGTAGAACTAACTTTTATACATTATACAGTAGTTCCTATGTTGTATTTATTTTGAAGGTTATACTGGTTTACTGTTATAGACACATTCATTGGACTTAAAGACGTTTCGGGTGCAGACTCCTCCTGAGCTCTTAGACTCGTGTGATTCTGCCTCTGCTGGAGCCTTTCTCTCTCTGGGGGGACTTTACCTGGACCCCTCTGTGTTCTCTGCTTGGTGACGCTCCGTCTCCAGTCTCTGTCCTCTTCTTGTGAGTCTCTTTTTTTGCTCAAATACTTTGTCCTGCCACTCCACGTCTCATCAGGCTGCTTTGATGGCGTGCAGACGGCCTGTGAGTCTTTACTATGATTCCAGTAATGTTTAATAAGCCCGAGTCTTGAGACTCATACAGCAGAATAGTCATGTACTCAAACTTCACATAGAATATCTGAAGAAATATTTGTATTTTCGTACACAGACACTTCTTCCCCGACCCTGCAGACATGGACTCCACCAGACCTCTGAAGGTGTGCTGTAGTATCAGGTACTACGATGTTGGCAGCAGATACTTTAAGTCCTGGAAGATGTGAGGTTTGCGGGGCTTCCTGGACTTTCAGGATCAGTACATCCCACAGATGCTGGACTGGATTGAGATTTTGAAAATTTGGAGCCAAAGTAATGGCCTCCAAAACTTTTCTTTTCTTAAACCATCTGTGGTCAGATCTGCTTTCTGAAAAACGTACGTATCTGTCATATCCTGACTGTCTTGAAGATCGAAGTATGAGGCTTCGTAAACACGACAGCGTTTCAAGTGAAAACTCATAATTTCTTTGTTTTTGTTCCAGAAAACATTTTACATTTCCACAGAAACTGCAGAGATGCTGAAAACGACATACAGTAGTTTTCATATTGAGCCATTAGTGGATGCAGATGGTTGTTTTTATAATGGAACTACACCCACATGTGCACAGAGAACAACAACAGAACAATAACAATGGTGAGTAAATGGTGTCGAGGTCATTTTGGAAGCAAGATTCAACAAAGTCAGGAGACCTGAAGTTGTTAGATTTCAGCAATTTGACAATCCTTTATTGCAGTCAGAGGAAATCAATACATCAGAGGTCTGTTTAAGAAATCTTGAAAGCCAGAGCCTGTGTGGGTGTATATATATTCTCTGTGTGTGATCACATGAGGGCTTCATGACCTGAGAGTGAGACCTGTGTGACACGTGAGCCCAGCCTTTGTCTTGTGAACGGGGTGTTCAGAAAGGATATCACTCACAGGCCAGAGGAGAAAACAAGCATATATCAGTTTGTTTCCTTTACAATGGACATTCTCGTGGACATATGACCAAGTTGAAATGTTATAACCTGGTGACTGTCAAAATAAAACGACCAAGTCCCAGGAGACTATGGACTGAGAGTCATGACACTCTGGAGGAAACATTGTTCTGATAGTCCAGCTAAGATTCCTGGAGAAGGAGTCGTTTTAGAAAAGTTCTTCATTGGAATCAGTTTTCAAAACAGTTGTTTTTTCAGTGGCTCTGAGCACGGTTGTTTTGTAAACAACCGAAAGTTTTCGGGTTTCACTTGAGAATGTTGTCATGTAAACGGGCCCTGAATTTGATGAGTTCACACTCATTCTGTGTCTGTTGGGTTCGGACCAAAAGCTGGACAACCCAGGAAAGTGATTACACTTTGGGCTTATACCTTGAAGACTGAACTGTAAAGTAGTTCATGTTTACATGAAAGGTACTGATACTCCTATTTGTTGTTTTCCCATCCAATAGCAATACTTTTAAGGCAAAGGGTTATTTACAATGAGCACCTCAATAGATTTAATATGGTTCCATCGATCACAGGCTAGTTTGTTTTGAATCTTGTTTGTTTCAAGCTCACGCGTTCTGCAGCTGGCCGAGTGCCATTTATGATCTGTTAGGTAAACAACAGAGTGTGACAAATGAAGGTAATGTTTGACTAAGTAGCCGTCGGAGAATGGTGGCACATCTAATCATGGGGCTCAAAATCTTCTCCCAACGTGAGGCTGTGTGAATTAATCAGATTAAGATGGGAGAGGACAGTCCATGTCCAGCAGCTGAAACCCAGAGAAAAAGAATGTATCGTGGTGGCTGACCCTGAGCCAACTTACACTTTTAAATTAAACATATTTTTTCCCAGATCGAGAGAGAAAATCTGTCAGTTTAACTTGGGTGAAAATAGAATTATTGATCCGTCAAGGTCTAAGGTAGGTGTGTTGGACACGTTTCAGTTCAGGAGGCACATTCAGCCCAGTTTCACCTTGATCGGGCCGGACCGGTAAAATGGTGCCATAACCTTTAAATTGAAACTTTAAAGGGGTTTTTAGTTGGCGCAGAGTAGACATGATGAAACTACCAATATTTCCACAAAATCAAACAATTTTTGCTGAAAATGAATACACTCTCAACATAAAGTCAATTTTAATGAAACCTTCAGGTGCAAAATAAAGTGAAATGTCCAGAAAACCTATGGCTGTTGCATTGTGGGTAATTCTTTTAAAAAACTCATGACTTTCAATCTGCTTTGATAGCAGTGAGGTCTCAGTGTTGTTTTTTTGTCTGTTGAGCAGCAGCGGACCACAACACATCTTTAAGACGTCATCTCTGTACCTCCAGAGTACGTCTTCAGGGAAGCCAGAATGAAAGTTTTTTTGTACGTCTTTCCTGGACGTTGCATGGGCGCCATATAAACGTCCAAACAAGACATCTAGGGACTTACCTGTCATGAAAGAGGTTTGGGTTCAATTCCCAGTGTGGTCACAATTTTATTAAATTTTTTTTTCATTGCGTCACGTCATCCAGAGGTCTTGTTTGGACGTTCATATAATGTCCAGACAGGACGTCAATGCAATGTCCAGGAAAGACGTACAATAAAACCTTTATTCTGGCTTCCCTGAAGACGTCTTCTGGAGGTATAGAGATGACGTCTTAAAGATGTGTTTTCGACCACCCTTTGCTCAGTGGGATACTCTTAAAGAATTTGTTAACAATAATGATAATAAAATAATATTTGGTTCGGTCGGACTGGAGCTTCTTGTATGCCGGTTTTGGTCCACAAGCTTTATGTCTGCCAACCCTGATCTAAAGCTAAGTGGCACCATGGCCAAGCCAAAGTGTTTTGAATCCCATGTTTTTCAGTTGTACACCAGGTACATAAGGATTGCACTTCAAAATGACATTAAACAAGACAAGCGTCTTTGAACAAGAATAAATAACATCCAGAAAATACAATAGGACTTGTGGAAAAAGAACCCAGGACACTGGACCAGATCAAAAGTGTCCTGTCTTTAGGTCAAAGACATTTATAAGTTCATAAGATTTTTAGGTTTGTTAAAAAGTCATAAATAAGTTAATAGTTGGTAAATAAGTATGCTAAAATGTGTGCTAAAATGTGTTAAAAAGTGATGGTTAAAAAAAAGAACAGAGTGGTACATCGTCCAGAGAGGATCGCTTTATTTACAGCAGAGTGAGTGCTCCTCTGGCGCTGAGACGAGCTTTGGTGTTTTTCCACTCCAAAGCTAAGCTCGCGGCAGAAACGTGGCCTGAGGAACTTTCATGAACTCACTGTGTCTCTCTAAATGTTTGGGCCTTGGGACATTTTCGTCTTTTGAGATTGTGTGTGTCAAAAGCACCTAATTCGAGGTCATGAATATTTTCAAATGTTAGTCTAAGTTTTGTCACTCTTTGGTTTGTAGTTGCTGTTGCATTACATTATGTGTAGCGAGCTATTGCCCGATATCGATCTGATTTTTCAGAATTGAGTATCGGCCGATACCGATACTTTCCCGATCCGATACTTACATTGCTATTGCAAATACAGTCAATAGTCTATTTTTGAAGCTAAAAGCACTATTGGCAGAAGCTTTGTTTAGCTAGAAATTATTGTAAAACTCACTTATTGAATTAAAATTCTTCTCTTTCTCTTTAGTTGTTGTTGTAAACTGAGGAACATCCACACGACGAAAAAATGATCTTTTTCTTCCCTGGCCTTCTCCTAACAAACCGTCCACACCTCACTATGAACACGGCTCAACACGAGGCTTCAGGGCATGTAGTACACATGCCAGGCCTTTAGGGGCGCTGCCCAAACACAATCAAAACACCGAAGAAGACAGACCACATAGAAATTTAGAAGTAGACTTCTGAACAGAAACACATAAACCACAGGATATAACTCTAGTTTTATAGGTGTATGGCCCCGCTCCGCCTGCTTCTAGCTTCTGCGGCTGAACTGGAGCTTCTAGTCCCTGATTGTTGTGGTTATTAGGGACGTTGCAGACCGCGTGTTTTTTTTTTTTTTTAGATCGGCGGGGTGATCGGCTGGATTTGCCGATCCCCGATCACTCACAAATCAGCAATATCGGCCCCGATCTGATATCTACCAATTGGATCGGGACATCCCTAATATATATATATATATATATATATATATATATATATATATATATAGAGATAGATGGTGATTGCCCTTTTTTCTGTACAGTTACCAATTTTTCATACAAGAAATCTTCACTAAAACAAGAAAAGCCAGCCTTGTGTACAGAGTTTTCTTTAATGGTTCGTGGCTGTCTAGCGACACACAGACTCATGTTGTGAGGACAGCACAAAAAGAAAAGATCTTTAATGGATATTTTTTTTTAAAAAACCTTGCAAATAGAAGTATAAAAACAAACCAAAAGTAATCTGAAAATCTTGTAATTAAACTAGAAATCAAATCCAGAAAAGCCTGAAACATGAAGACTTCAGAAAACGTTAAAGAATACAAAGTATGAAAACAGGCAACGCACCAAATAAAAAAAACAGTACAACAAATACTCTTTGTTGTATGTCAACTTTGTTTAAAACTAATGAAGACTCAAACTCATTTTTATGGCAAAATCTGCGTTCAAGTAATAATTTAACTGCAACTGGTTGTGGGTTGAGGCAAAAACACAACTTTCTGAAAAGTTATGTGCAAAAGGTTCAGTTTAAGGAGAAATTACACATTGTTCATGTATTTCCAGGTACTGAAGTAATGCTTGAATCAAATGGAATGTTGTAAAATGGGAATCACAGTAACAACAGACGGAAAACCTGCTAGTTCAGTTTTATTTATGTAGCGTCACTTACATAACCATCTCTTAATGAATTCCGTCCGTCCGTCCGTCCGTCAATCCATCCATCCATCCATCCATCCATCCATCCGTCCGTCCGTCCGTCCGTCCGTCCGTCCGTCCGTCCGTCCGTCCATCCATCCGTCCACCCACCCGTCCGTCCGTCCGTCCGTCCGTCCGTCCGTCCATCCACCCATCCATCCATCATTAAACCTCTTAATCCTGTCCAGGGTTGCGGGGCCCTGGAGCCAATCACAGCTCACTATACACCTGGTCAGTTCACCACCTCTCAACCGATGTCAGCAATATTATCTAATCCTAAAGTTTGGGGTTTGCCCCCGCACGTTTTTGAAAACAATGTCCGTTTCAAAGGAAATGGTAGAAATGCTGAAAACAGTGTAGTTAGCGTCCCGGGCCACAAGTTGGTGCTGTTGGTTGTTTCTGTAATTAAGCCTCACGCAACAGAGAAGAATCTGCTATAAACATTAACAATGGGAGGGAGAAGAGACGACCAAGTTGGATTGTTATTCCAGTGACTCTCGGGTACAAGGGTTCACTTACCCTTAACAATTCCAAGTGAAAACGTGAAGCCATTTACACGGGTGTGCATTTACATGACAACGATGCACAGAGTCACTGAAAACTTTTATATTTGGGAAACAAGGTGGAACTTTGGGGCTTAAGGCTTGGGGGAGGGGGGTGACTGCTGGGGGTAACCCCATTAGTTGAGTTTATGGTGTGAGGATACCTCACACCATACGCTTAAAAAAAAAAAAAATAAACTAAGGTTATATATCAGAAATATGTTTGCTTAACGTGAGCATATTGAGTTTCTCTTTGTTAACTAGTTCATTCTAATACATGTTGTTCAGATAACACGATTAAAATGGATCTAATCTATGTAATCTGAATAGATGGAAATATGTGGCATGATGAAAATACATTAACAGCACATTTTTTAGGTTTATTATTATTTTTTATAAATAATACAATTATCATTTCTTTTCCCCACTATAGTGGACATATTTCTCTTATTTGCAGTGTTCTTTTGGCGAAGAGCATCACAAGGCAGATTTATATGCAGAGAGCTGTCGCAGGGCTTTGATGAGAGTTAAGCGGAGTGTTTTCATTAGATTTTAGAGTGAAAACGGAATGAAACAAATTAAAATGTGTGGCCACCTCTCGGTGGTTTTTCATCCAGACATTCGAATCACTAAAAAGACAGAATTTTGATGTTGACGTTTGCTTTGAGCAAGTTTCTTCTGCTGTTACGTCGTGTTCTGAACGTGGAAATCACAGGAGGGAGAAAACAACGTCTTACAAAGAAACCTGCGACGATACGGGAGAAGGAAAGCAGAAAGAAGGGGTCTGCTAATGAAGGTTGCTGGTGATTCGGTCTGGCTTCATTATCGAGGGGCTGTCCTTTGCCAGGTTGTGAGCACAGATGAGACCCCCTCCTATCATTTGTTGATCCCGGTGATTACAGCTCTGTGATGGCGCCGCTCATTAAACGCCGCCATGCTAATGAGGACACGCCTGCATTCATCTTAACAAACAATTACTACAGCGGCTCGTTAAGTCTGGGCAAGGCTCTGCGTGACATTAAAATTCACAAAGTCCTTTTGAAGCTCACAGCCCGGAGCAGAGGAGGAGCCCCGCACTGTCGCTCTCACCGAGAAACAAAACAGAACTGAGCGAAAAGGACTTTTGATTCTCCTTCTCAGTGAGACGGCGTTTCGGTGGGCGATCGACCCGCTGGCTCTGTTTGCCCATGAAGACAGCAGCAAGGGGCTTGGCCTTTGGTAAACCAACCAAACATCCACCTCCCCGTAAACCAGTTTGCCCTCTCAAGGATGAGCTGTCAGGACGGTGTCGTTGTCTTCTTATAAGCCATTTCTTCTCACAGCTGAGCGGTTCTTCCAAACAGACGCCTTCGCGACCAGTTTCCGCTCACAGTCCAAATTGTCTCCCCAGAAGACGGTCGGTTTTTTTCCAGACGTCGTATTCGCTCATCCAACACACTCACAAAGATTTCCTTACAGTCACAGGATTCTCATTCATCCCTCTTTCATCTTGACCATCTGTCATCAACCCTCTATTCCTCCAGCTGAGGCGAAATCACAGAAACACACACCTTCAGTTTGGAGCAGGAGTGTGAAACCTGCAGCTCGTGGGCCAAAACCAGCCCTGCTGACGGTCCAGCAGTGGCGGCTGCTTGTAAATGTCTTAGGTGGGGCTCCTAATTATTATTCAATTTCAGCCAATGTAGACTTCATGTAAATACAATAAATCAATAAATCACACGACAACAATCTGGCCATTTTTAGATTGAGAGGTTAATCAGTGATTAAAATGACTGTACTTTTAAACAGCCAGTGAATAGAGAGAACTTATTATTATCACTCTTTTATTAGCACACGCTTCATCCGTCCCTTTTAGAAAATGAATGTGTTTTGGGGGCGACTGGAAATGACAGTGAGTCTGAGTTTAGAGACGACAAAAGATATATCAGGTGTATTTTCAACACATCAAAGCATTTTAGGATGTTTCATGTTTGCATGGGAATTGTCTTCACAGAAAAAGCAGAAACATGAAAAAGATGTAGTTTGTAGTTCGGCCATTGGTCGGCTAGAGTGGTCCTCCTCCAATGGAAAATAAATAAAAGTTGGACATTTCTCATTCTGATATTTTGCATTTGATAAGAAAATGTGATTTGCAACGTTTCACAAAAATCTATGCATATTTGGAGGTAGCTCAAAGGCCTTGAAGGTTGTCTCATTGTGGCTGTCAGTCATCAATCCCGACTGCCAGGACCTTTGAGCAGTTACACTGACCGCCATCAGAGCTGCTCCACTCCTGTCCAGTGAAGCTGCAAGTTCCTTTGCTCATTATTTCTCTGCGGCCTGTTTTTGGCTGTGAGGCACATGCACAGCGACATCCAGCAACAGGTTCACCACAGTCAGAATCTTCAGCAGCAGACGAATCACTGTTGCTTTCAGGATTGACCATTTCATTCAACATAACCACACTGGCTTCTGTCTTTTGCCGACGTTGCATTTCCTCCATCTTGTCTTTCTCGTGTTTCCTACCTTTTTTTTTTCTAAGACCTTATCGACACATGCGCCTGAACCTCGTCGCCCCCTTTTCTCTTTGAGCGGGCAGGAATTCTCTATCTTCAGGAATTGTAATAAGAATCATTGCATCTCTGTGTGCAGTGTCAACAAGGTCATTGATGTCTGAGGTGAAATTTTGTTCTTTGGAAATTTGGGTCCTTGATCTTCGTTTTGCTTTCATCTTTAATGCTTGCCGCTCTACGTAACGACATTCAACCTTCTTGATTACATCTTGATTATGTCTTGTGGGTGTTCTTGCCCTGTTCCCGGAATTCTTCAACGTTCTTCAGACCACAAGATTTCAAAAGTTTACAAATAGGGACCACCCTATGGTCGGCGCTGTTGTTTCTTGTTGCAATGAAAACCACACACATGCAGCAGAGAACAAAGCGCTCTAAAGTCTAAACATTAACCACGGGAGAACACCGACAGGCCACCGTGTTGGATCGTTATTACGGTGACTGTCAAAATAAAAGCACCAGGTCCAGGAGAGTATGGACTGGGAGTCATGACACCACGGAGGAAACTTTGTCCTTATTGTCCAACTACTCACACGTGTGTAGAAACACTAGTGGCTACTGTCGTGGTGCGCATGCACAGTCCCTGTGTACACGTTTTCAGAACTTCCAGTGGCTCCGAGCATTATTGCTGCTATCCTATATATCTATATATATATATATCTATATATCTATATATATATATATATATCTATATATATATATATATCTATATATATATATATATCTATATCTATCTATCTATCTATCTATCTATCTATCTATCTATCTATCTATCTATCTATCTATCTATCTATCTATCTATCTATCTATCTATCTATCTATCTATCTATCTATCTATCTATCTATCTATCTATCTATATATATATAATGGCATGCCGTTTAGGAAATACATTTTGGAATATATTGAATGAACTTTGAATCCTTACCGACGTCAACAAAGTACATTTGCTGTCATTTTAAGCAAAGAGGACATGATAAACTCAATAGCAAATGCCTGTAAAACTCCAGATACCCCACTGAAGAATTAGAGAAGAAGAAGTTTGGTTACTGTTTATGGTGGGACACTTCCAACAGTCCAGCTCAGGACTCTGTTGCTGTTGATGGTCTTGATTTTGACAATGATAGGATTTTTGATTGCAAAGATATGAGGAGTAAGCTTCTTAAGAGGATTTGCTTGTGTTAACATATTTGTTGTTGAGAGCAGGTTTGAGATGATTGGGTTTGAGAGTCTAGTATTATTTCATCGGCGATCTCTGGGTTGCTTTAAGGACACGATGTACAAGTGAATTGGTTCGTGTGAACAAATGCTGGAAGGACAAAACGTCTCAGAAAATCCTCTCGAATGGGAAAATACTAATTTGGTGGATTGTCGGAGGGGAAAACCGTCCCCGTGTGCAGCAGCTTCCTGTCTGCAAGGACAATTATGTTAAAAAGTATGTTGTTTATAAGTGCGAGTTGTTTGTAAGCTTGTGTTTGTAAAGATGCTTCAGCACTCTTGTATTTGCAGGTTCATCTGGGCTCAGATATGTTGACTTAAAAAGACATTTGTTCTGTTTGCACTTACAATTTGGTTATATTTGAGAGATCACATTGTGAAGACAATGTGGAACGATCAATGTTTGCTGTGGCATTCTATTCTATTTAAACTATTCTGTGTACAAGGAGATCTGGATTGCATCAAGAGGTTTCTTGTGAGGACGAAAGCATATAAGGCATATTGTCTGCATGGATATGTCAACCTTAACCAACACTGTGCAATATCTATAGTTGGTGCAATATTCTGTGCAATGACTGTGTGTGAAGAATGGGTAAAGGTACGTTTACACTATGTTCCCTGCAGCCCCAGAGGCTGCCGGGGCTGCAGGGAACAAAACGGGATGGACGTGAGACAACGCAGGGGGACGGGATGGGCAAACGTAACAAGTCGCGATCGCCGTGGGCGCCGTGCCAGATTTTTAAACTGTCAAAAAGTTTGCCACTCTGGCCCCGGCGGCCCCGGCGGCCCCGGCGGCCCCGGCGGCCCCGGCGGCCCCGGCGGCCCCGGCGGCCACGGCGGCCACGGCGGCCACGGCGGCCACGGCGGCCACGGCGGCCACGGCGCGGATGAGAAACTTAGTAGCCTGTAGCAAAACGTGATGAACGTCATTGGCAACACGTAACTGGCTGTAATAGAACTTGGAGGCGGTCCGTAGTGGGACGGGAGGCTTACAGGAAGTGACGTAGTGGGCGTTTTATCACGGTTGTTTCATAGTTGCTTCGCATTTTATCATGTCACGCCGCACTTCGTCAATCGCGGCTTGCCGCGGCGCACACGGTCTGGGAGGAAGCCGGGCCCGGAGGGGAGTTTCATTGGAGTCTGAGCGATCAACGACAGAACACCTTCTACAAGCTCTGCCATCGAAAAAGAAATCCAGAGGTATGTCTGCACCCAGCAGAAGTCTCAGGATGCAAAGGATTGCCTTCACTTTTGGTGAGTTATGGTGTATAAGCCTGAGTTAGGGTTAGGGTTAGGGTTAGGGTTAGGGTTAGTGACCAGTGACCTGTGAAGGAATCAATGACGGTGCACCATGTTGGGTCAGCAGTTAAAACTCAGGAAGTCTCAGGAAGAAGAAGACGTTTCCTTTAAATACGCTCAAATCAAGAAATGCTTGTTGCTCCAACTGTTGACTCTAAGTTGTCAGTGTGTGCATGAGATTTTTATGAAATATCCAGAGTGCAACCTGCCTTTATAAGCAGTTTTTGTCTCCAGCTACCTAAACTTCGAGGGTGAGGGTTCCAGATCCCACCAGAGGATCTCCTCCGGCCCCTGTGGTTACATTGCAAAGTGTAAAAATGACTAGAAAAACAAACGTTGTTCTGGTTTATTCACGGTGAGGTTGGACTGTTCCAGCTCTGCTCTTTCACTTCGCTCATCTGATAAATCTATAGAAAGTAAATTCAACGTTTCATTTAGTTTAATAACAGGATATAATACTGAGCACATTGAATGTTGTAGCGTCGCTCTAGGATGGTCAGTGTGTCGGGAAAAGAAAGGAACTTCTTGAGACGCACTGACAAACATGTGTTGGAGTGAAAACATAAAGTCAATTTAAATGCATCCCGCATTTCTTTCTGTCATGAATCACAGTTAAATTGTTGAAGTCCGAGGAGTTCGATAAGCTTGTTCTCTTCAATGTTACGTCCCATCTGGGTCCTCAATCCCTCGAAGGAAATCTGCCTCAACTGCACTTTCTTCTCCTCCTCTCTCTCTCTCTCTCTCTCTCTCTCTCTCTCTCTCAGCGCTGGATGAAGTGATTTGCATGAACGTCGTGTTGTGGCGGACGAACTGCAGGGGTGTTGCAACGTAGTGAAACTCGACGACTGAACGCTTTGCCTCCGTCACAGAGGAGGGTCTGTCCTCCAAATAGTGTGTGTGTGTGTGTGTGTGTGTGTGTGTGTGTGTGTGTGTGTGTGTGTGTGTGTGTGTGTGTGTGTGTGTGTGTGTGTGTGTGTGTGTGTGTGTGTGTGTGTGTGTGTGTGTGCGTGTGTGTGCGTTAGGTCAGTCTGACAGGATCTCCTCCCAGAAATCTTCTTCTTATTTAACTAATTACCATTTGGTTGTCGGGACAAATCTTTCCTCCACCGCTGGTTCTTGTTCGTGGACTCTCAGGTCTGCCACCAGCCACTAATTTACAGTCTCGTTTTATTTTCCCCTGCTTGTTGTGTAAATTATGTTCAGAGATGTGTTCATTTATCATGAGGGGAGGGGGATGTGTTTCCTGGAGGCCGTTTCTGAGGAAGCATTTAGTGGCTTATGATGAATGTTGGCTAATCGCGGGAGTCAGACGTACTGTTTTTTATCATTTATCACATCTTTAAAGAACGTCTCTCCGGGAATATTAACCAGGCTGCTGCCACAGCGCCGAGCTTTAAGAAATTATTTCGCTATATCAGAGCTGATCTGTCGCTACATCACATCAGCTGATGAGGGATGGGGACTGCAGGTCACACTTTACAGACACGTTTAGCTTCGTTCATCTAGTGAAACAGAAAAAGTGAGATACACGCCTGGTTGCTAATTCCGGTATTTATTTTGGTGTCCTGATGTTGACGTATATCCTCAGTGTTTGATCAAGTTAGTTCAGTAATCTGACGAAGACTTATGACCGAGTAGTGTACGTAGAACCAGCCGCTAAAAGCCCCACTTAAATAACTATTCCTAATGAAACTTAAATCTTCAGTTGACTTGTATGTGCACCTTTACATGACAACGGCGATCAGAGCCACTGAAAATGGAACTTTTTGAAAAACAGCTTCCAAAGTGGCACTTTTTTTTTTTAAATGCTTCATCTTCGTCTCCACATAAACAGAGAAAATGCAACTTTTTCAAAATTCTTCAAGGCTCCGGTTCTTTGTCGCCGGCGGAAACAGTGCGACTGCGCGTGTACAACACTGAACACGAAATAGTTCTTCTGGACAGAGGAGATGAAGAATCAAAACAAAGTTTCCTCTGTGGTGTCATGACTCCCAGTCCATATTCTCCCGGACTTGGTACTTTTATTTTGACCGTCAATGTAATAACAATCCAACTTGCTACTTTTATTTTGACAGTCCACGTAATAACAATCCAACTTGCTACTTTTATTTTGACAGTCACTGTAATAACAATCCAACTTGGTCGTTGGTCCACTAGAATGCCGGTGTTTTCCCGTTGTTCATGTTTAGAACCCATTGTTCTCTGCAGCACGTGCGTGTGTGCATGGTTTCATTACAAAAACAAACAACAGCACCCACCAGTGGTCCTACATGAAAACTACATCTTTTTCAGATCCTCTGCCATTTCCATGAAAACATTGTTTTCAAATCGGGAAAGAGACGGGGCCTCAGTCCTGTTTCAGCAGGCAGGCTCAGCTGTGAAACATTAACAGATTAAACAGATTAAGAAGAAAATCCAAAACTTAACCTAAAAACTACTCAGACTGAAGCAATGTTCGTGGGTCACATGGCCTCAGTTCGACAATAAGTCACAGTTCACCTGTGAAAAAAAAAAAAAAAAAAAAGGGAATGAACTGCGAACATCAAACATGTTTACAAAAAACTAGTCCTGGAAATAGAACGTTTGTTAATCATCATTTAAACTTTGTTGTGATTGTCCAGCTACTGAGCATGTGCAGAAGAACTGCAGAAGTTGCATTTAACCCCGTTTACACAGTGACGGAGTTTGAGCATTTTTAAAAGTTGTGTTTACTGTAAACAGATGCCCAAAATAGAACAAAAATATCCAGTTTTTCTTGAAATAGTTGTTGTAAACAGGGCCTCAGTCCCCATCTTCTCCCTGGCACAGTTGCACAGTTGCACAGTTGCACAGTTGCACAGTTGCGTATCACCACCAACCAGTCAGACTGTCAACCATTATAGCAGCTCTCTGCAGTGGACGATGTCATTCCCACCTCACCAGGTCATCCAGAGCTCACATTCTTGAACAAACAGAACTTTTGGGAGCAGACGGAGCAGCTCTGGTCCCGGGTCCCACTCGGGGCCCCGGCTGCTCTCGTCGCCTCATGATTTGTGGGTCTCACAGGAGAAGAAGGGGAAGAACTCCTCGAGGTTAAAATCTGCAAACAATGAGTCTTCTGTGGGCGTGATGGATGGCGCACATCCCGGCTCGTTTGTCTGTGCTTTTACTCTTGCCCGTATCAATTGTTAAAGAAAGTTTGCTTAACATGCAGTCCTCAGTGTTATCCGGTCACTGCAGAGCAGAGGAGGAGAAGGGAGATAAGATGGATGGTCACTCAACTTGTGGAGGAATTAAGGAGACTTGTTTCTGGCTTTTCTATTTTAATTCGGAGTCTTTCCTTGAAAACAGTTAAAGGTTACAATTAGTCAGCACTCTGACATGTCTTTAAAAAAAAAATTAAACTGCAAGATCAGTCTGTAAAGGTTGTTCAGTAATTCTCCTGAATCCCCTTTTCATAAGGTCAAATACCAATTTATTGTTAAGTACATAAATACGCTTTGTTCCCATAATTAGTTTTTTTGATGAGTGTTCTTTGTGCCTCCATGTCGACAGTTTGTTTTACTTGGGTTGTCCTTGCAGCATGATACTCGCATCCAACAATCAGGAAAGTTGTAAATGACATGGCCATAAAGTTTAGATCTCAGCATTCTAATGTGATGAAATGAGAACCCCCCCACCCCCCCACCCGCAAAACCAGGGTTTGAATGCCTCCCAAAAATTTGTCTGTCTGTCATATTCATGTTCTCTCTTTCTATCCTCAACTGGAGAAACAGAACATCTGGTTCTGCAGAAAGTCTCCACCTCCGAGGGCCCCTGCAGACTCCCATAAGAAGCCATAAGAACAAAAGAAAAGTTGGGCAATGACGTCAGCCAGCTGCTGAAAAAAATGCTTTTTCGGCAGGAGAGTTCATACTCCGAGAAGAAGCAACGAACTTGCAGGCCACGCCCCCTAACCGCAGGCCACGCCACTCACAGCAGGCCACGCCCCCTCGTGACCGTCACACTTCTGTGAAGCAGCGTTTTAGCTTTTCAACTGCACAGCTTATTTCTCACTTCCAATGTTTTCAGAAACACATTTCGCTGAACCGTTTCAGTAATAAAAGAGAGAGTTTGTGTCTGAGCCGCCATGTTGGTCTGGTTATAACTGCAGGAGCTGACTGCCCTTAGTGATGCGTTCAGGGGCATCGTGTAACTCCGATCTCCGACATGTTAACGAGCTGCGGGGCTCATGCAGTAGCGAGGCTACATGCTAAATACAATTAATATATGACTGATACAGTTATTAGCAAGCTGGAACGCGCATGTGCAGCACACAACAGTGCCGAACTACATTTCTTTTGCCAGACGGAGCTGGCTGAAGAAAATTACGTCATTTTGTTTGGCAGGACCCCGGAGTGCCGAACTTTCTTCTTATTCTAATGGAGGATGAATCGACCTAGAGTCTGGTCCTGCAAATAAGTCTCCACCTGAGCATTACCGCACTTTGGATCAAATGTAGACGTCCTTGTTTCTAGTTGTTGCATTGAGTTGTTATGGTCTGCAACACAGCTTCAGCCACAGGAGACATTTGTCCATGTTTTGTTTGGGTTTGGGGAAATAAACCCCGTTGTTTATCCTTTCGGAGTACCTCATATCGTTTGTCCATTTTTGCATCTCAATTGACTTCAGTTGCTCAGAAACCAACAAAAGTGTTACCAGCTCTAACGGTTCGCCAGAGTTTTACAAGAATGTCCGAGTCGGCTTCTCCGGGCAATTGGTAGTTGAATGCTATTGGTTTGTTTGCGTTCAGGGGCGGGGCAAAGCCACAAGTCATTTGTTAAGTTTCAAGTGCCTAGAAATTCCATTACATTTGGCAAAATAAAAATGTTATGGAATTAAATTGTAAATTGTATAGAACCAATGTGTTAGTTCAGTTATTTTACCATACGAATCTCATGCAGCAAAGTTTCAAGATCTTTTAAGGTCTCTTGAAGTTCTAGACCATGCTTATGATGAACGGTTGATCAGAGTTACTAGTTGTTTCTCCAGTCTTCTTGGAGAAACAACCATTGAGATGACAACTAACAAGAACATAACTAAAAAACAATATACATTCAGGGCTTTGGTCTGATAGGACAAACACTGTTTTCAATGCAGAAATGGTCTGTGAGACGCTGATATTTGCACAAAAGAAACATTTAGCGACGAGTCACTGCAAGCTTTGTTTACCAAGCTCTCGCTGATAGAACCAGACTTTCCAACAGACTTAGATGTTACAAGTTCCTTTTTAGGCCATTGAACCGTGACAGAGGTGGTTACAGGACATGTGTAATTTCCTTTTGGAGCTGCTTTATTTGTAGCTGGATGTTTATTTCAGGTGGATCCTTCAACAACATAGTGATTTCGATGATCGACCCCAATGCCAGAAAGCTTTACCTGTAACCTTTTCTCAGCGACTTTCTGTATTGGACCCTGTTGTATCAAAGCTTACACAAACAGTATAATTACATGCTGAGTATGAACCAGTCAATTATTTATGTAATCATCTTAGCTGTAATTTAGCCTCACTTCGGTTAGCATGCCTAGTTTTCTTGGGGTGGCCATCTTTTTTGAGTTTATTGAAACTTTCCACCTGCCAAAAAAACCATTGTGAGATATGAGTCTTGTATTATATAACCCTATTAAGCTATATTAGGAATGTTCTGGACTCCATGCAGTTTCTTTGCTTGGCCGTATGTCTGATATGATAGAACTAGATTCAGTCGTTCGCTGGAACACAAAAGGTTGGATTTCACATGCTGTTCCAGCATTATCTTGTGTCCATCTATGAAAACTTTGTCTCATCCCTGTGCCACCATCACGACAATTAAAAGTTTATCTGGAATTAAAAAAAAAAAAAACTTTTCCTCAGAAATTACATGAGAACTCTGAAGCTGTGTATTTTTTTAGCATCTTTTGTAAAAGAAATGCAATCCATCGGCTCCTTGCTGGACGTGCATTTCGCTTCAAGTCCGGCCATCGTCGAGCTAATTGGACCTCCAGAGAAATAATTAGGTGACTCGATGAAAGCGACAAGGCTTCTTGGCTAGGCCAACAAACGTTACGTTTTTCCCTTTTGTACAGCAGATCGTGGCATGTTGCCGCCGCCACAGGAGACACCGTCTGTCTAGGGAAATTTTTGACAAAACCGTGCTCTTTGGTGACACCAAATGTTCATGTTATTTTTTAAGTGAGGGATTATTTTTAGGTTTATCAAGCTGTCGCTTAACTGCCCTCGCCACCCAGGCAAAATATTTTAGAAGCGCTGTCGTTAATCAAGCTATTCGTACAGCCTACATACTTCAGATGCTCAAAGTCTTCTGCTATTACTGTACCTTCCCACGTATGGGCGAGGTATATCTACAAGCATTCAGTGAAAAAAACAGCATTGTTACACACTCTTTACACTACATTTATTAATGAAGATGTTATTGTGAAAAAAAGCTAAGAAATTTCAACGGTTCCCATCAATACCTGCAAATCTGACACAGTTCGCCACATAAGACGTTCCTTTTCAGGCTAAGTTAGCTAATGATTTAATTTAGCTCGTATGGCAAGTTTGATATTCATCGACTGTCTGAAAAGTAACGTGTCATTGAAACAAAACATGTATTTGCTTATATCTGGCTATGAGGCTGAAATCAGATGTATATATTGTGCGATTTCTATGTGCTTGGTTATGGCTAAGTGGAAGATGCTAATTAGGGTGTAAATTAGCCTGTAGTATGTTTCACTCTTTAAAAACAATGAACTGTGTAGTATCTAGAATATTGAAGAGTGTTTTGTTATCTATGAAACTTTATGCTGATATTTATTGGTTGGGACAGAAATAACAAGGATGATAATTGGCTAGAATAGACCATTGAAGATAGTACTGAGGTGTGACGGGGTAAGAAAAGGATCTTGTGTGGTAAAATTAAGAAAAGAAACCAACTGCAATTTTAATGTTCAATCTATTCAAGTACCTGGATTTTACTCGTGTTATGGAGTGCAGGTTGAGGCTCAAATGCAGAAAGCAAGTGGAACAAGAACTGAGTTTGAAACAAGTATATTCAGATCAAGAGCAGGAGGGTCTTAAGCCAGGGGCAGCTGGATGAGACTCCAGACCCAGAGTTTGCCGATGGAGGGGTTTCACTGAAGTTGGGTTGTTGCTCAGAGACTTTAGGAGCCGGATTGCTGGTGGAGTGAGTGTGCTGAAGCTGATGAGCAGACAGGTGGACAGGCAGGAGGCCAGGGAGGTTCTGGATCACTGGCTGGCGGGTCGGATCTTCACCCTGCAGACGGATATAGACAGGGTCAGAAGCGGACATTAAACAGTTGAGACAAAAACTCACAGAACGAGAATGACTGTTGGACTGCTAAGGTCCAGCGTCGAGTGGAGTCTGATGCCCAGATAAGTATTGTGGGTCATCATCAGGTGAATGAGCTTCACCGGGCACCACAGGTGAGCAGAATCAGGTCATTATTCCAACCAGTGTCTGCTTCCAAACACCTCAGGACACGCCCACCTGGAGGAGGCAGAGAGGTGGGGGGACAAGGCACCAAAAAAAGAGCCACAGTTCTATGTGGCAGCAGGGCGTGACAGTACCTCCGAGGTGAACTGAGGACCCTGGTCCGACATTATATCAGCAGGGATGCCATGTAGACGGCGCACCTCAGATACCAACTGGCCTGTAGTCTCCTTCGCTGTGGGAAGGTTGGTGAAGGCAACGAAATGTGCAGCCTTGGAAAATGGTCTATAATGGCCGGGGGGTGGAGACTGGTGACAAAGTCCACAGCACAGCGATGTGGGACCAGGGGTGGCTTGGAACAGGCGGGGGACCGGAGCTGGACCGATTGGTGGCCTCTTTTCGGGCGCAGGTGGTACAGGCCAACACACACCTCTGTCCGTGGTGGGCCACCAGAACCTCTGTCAAAGGACTCTCAGAGTGCAAGTGACACCGGCGTGACAGAAGAGGCACGACGAGTGGGCCCACTGGAAGACTTGCAAACAAACAGACAGGTCCAAAAGTAGCGTGAGCGGGGCCATTACCAAGATCAGGTCGCTAGAGGAAGCGCTTGTTGAACCAGGGCCTTGGTCTCCCAGGTGAGAGTGTCAATTTTGCAGTTCTTTGGCAGGATCGCTGCAAGTTCAGAAGAGGGTTTGTCCAAATAGAAATAGGTAGGAAAGGGTGTCAGGTTTGACGTTTTGAGATCCAGGGAGAGAGATTAGGGTGAAGGAAAAATGTCTGAAAACCAGGGTCTAACGGGCCTAATGAGAGTTAAGTCTTTTGGCGGATCAGATGTATTCACGGTTCTTTTGTTGAGTCCAAATGATAAATTGTTGCTCGCCCTCTCTAACCAGTGTCTCCACTCCTCCAAATCCAGCTTGACTTCCAGCAGCTCACAAGTGTCATAGATACGTTCAGCAGGGGAAAGTCGATGAGAGAAAGAAGGTGTAGGGGTGGAGTTTATTTTCAGCGGGGGCACGTTGGCAGAGGACAGCCCCCACCCTCGAATAAGAGGCATCCACCTCCACCATAAATTGGGAACTGGGATCAGGTTGGACGAGGATGGAAGCCGACGATCCTTGGGATTCTGAAAGGCCTGGGAGGCCTCAGGAGTCCAGACAAATCGGCGGGAGGTGGAGGTGAGTACAGTAAGATTTGCAGTGGTCCTACTGTAGTTGCAGATGAAGCGGCGGTAGAAAATGACGGATCGAAGGAATCCTTGGAGGTGTTTTCAATTTCCCGGTTGTGGCCAGTCCAGCTTTGTGGGATCCACCCTCATCTACCCCGTGCAAGATGATGTAGCCCAGGAAGGATACAGTAGACTTGTGGATCTCACACTTCAGACATGCTGGATTACGGAAGTAGAGAGGGATGTCATCGGGGTAGTTGAAAACAAAGCGGTCAATCATGTCTCTCCGAACGTCATTCATCAGGTTCTGGAACACCGAGGGGGCATTGGTGAGTGCAAAAGACATAACCTAGTACTCAAAATGTCCCAGCGCAGTATTTAAAGCTGGCTTCAACTCATCTCCCTCACGAATGCCTAACAGGTGATTAGGGTTCTGGAGGTTCAGTTTAGTGTTACTGAAATGCTTGATTAATGATTATTTGTGTGACATGCAATGCAACAAACGGATCCCCTCAGCAGAGGTTGACCATCTCTGACGCTGGGTCTCATATAAAACTCAAAGTCTTTGTACTTGAACACATGTTACTGATATTACATTCATGTGCTCATGTAGAGGTACAGGTCACATCTGGACTCAATGAGGGGCAGCACATGCAGTAATTCCACCCCTAATACATTGGTTGGTCACTCCTTATATAGACCCACTCTATTAGAGGCAGGAAGAACATCACCACAAACACCGTTCCATCTGTCCTGCTGCAAACGTGTTTTCTCCTTTCACCTGCAGCAAAACATACTTAAAGCACAGATTGCAGATAAACTCAGACAAACAGGAAAACACAACAGTTTATAATGTTCTTTATAATGGTCTAAAACCACCCATAAAGCAACTGCCATGCGAGGTGCGCACCATTCAGCAAAACTTTGGCTTCAGTCTCCTGGACAGAATGAGAAAGGGGATTGAACCAAACCTTGTGATCGGAAGACAACTTCCTCTACCCAAATGGACAATGAGTCAGGACTCGTTCTAGCCCTGGTTAAGTTGGTGGTTTTTACCCATCTCGTCTTTGTCCGTTTCGAGGTTCAAAGTGACTTTATGGGTATCTGTCGGGTGATTTGCTCTGCAGTAGCAGAAAATGGCATCTAACTATTCAAGCAGATATTTAAAACACATGCAGGAGATGAAAAACAACTCAGAGCACGGAGATTGACCAGCACGTGCAGGCACACTGAATACGATTAAAAGTGAAATAAATAAAATAACCACTAAAACACGAATATAAAAACCTGTTAAATAAAAATAAGAAGAACTAGATCAGGCTTCCATTAGATAATAACAAAGACGTGAAAGTCAAGTGCACTGAGACTTATTTGGAAGAGAAACAGCAGGATGAAGTAAGCTGTTCCTATAATGTGTAATCTTAATTCTTGGGACTTTTAAATCTCCATCCAGATGGCAGGAGGTGGAGCTCTCTGGAGAGGGGATGGGAATCATCTATAGAAATGGAGCTGGCCTGTTTTATTTTGAAAATCTTGTGTCTTGTCTCTGTTTCAGGTCAATTGTCTTCCTGTCTTCCCCTTGGTGTGTGATATCCTGACTCCTCCCCGATGTGGTTGGCATGTGTCTTCCATTCCCCAGCGTATATAAACTCACTTCGGCTGTCTGTTTACACGACAACGGGACTTGGAGTCTCTCAAAGTGAACCTTTTTGAAAATGGCTCCAACGTGGAACTTTTTGATTATGCTCTGACTCTGTCTCTCTCCATATCGTATAGTTCTCCGCACACGTGTGGTTTCACTACAAAAACAAAACAGCACCCACTAGCGGCCCAACATGCTAACTACATACTACATCAGTGTTTGTGCTGTTTTGGTATAAACATGAAACTTTTTAGAAACAGAAAGCATTGCCGTGTAAATGGGGCCCAAATCCGTATTTGGGTTCAAGCCAGCTTCCTTACACATCGGAGGAGGGAGATTGTAACCAGATGTTTTTGACTCATCACAGAACTTTTAAAAGTTTTTTAAGGTTCCAAGTTTACTGGTAACAGCCAAACACAATTTGCCTGATTTTACATGGGAAAGTGTAGAAGAGTTTGGCATTTCTCGGTTTGTGCCTAAACCTATCAACATAACGAGGAAGTGGGATGAGACCCACCAGATGAAGGCGCAATTGGGCAGGTGGTGGAAACAGGAGATATCTGGTTCCTACTGAGGATGTGTGTTTTTTTAACAGTTTTTCCACCATAAAATGCAGAAAGCATGAGTTTATGGACGAATGCTGAAGATTCCAAAAAGACATGGACCAAGTGACATTTCTATAGACATTAGGCGGAAATAGGCTTGTGCTTTTTATCACTCCAAACTTCATTTATTAAACTCATCATTCCTTCGGACTCTGCTGGTTTTGAGGAGGAATAGTAATAAAAAAAAGGACTCGACTCCAAATTTTTCACACTCTGGAGTCATTGCCGACAGCTCACTCCAAATAATTGAATGCGCCTTGACCTTTTCTGTCTTTGTTAGACTTTTGAGGAGCAGTTTGATAACTTGTTTGCAGCCCTCTATATCTGTGACGGCAGTGTGGTGAGGACTGCCTGCGGTGCTAATACAGTTTAACTATGTGCCCCCCCCCCACTGAAGATCTAATGACAAATGGACGGAGTGAGCCGGAGGAGCCCTCAGTGGGGAGCCAGGCGTGTGAAGTCAAGTGCAAAATTGATATTTGAGGACAGCTGATGCATTGTGGGAGCCAGGTCTGCTCAGTGTCATTGGTTCAGTGTCACCGCGATGCTACATTGACTCTGTTTCTATCACTGCTTCACCCAGAGCACCCCCCCCCCCCCCCCCCCCCGGTCCCCGCCGACTGAGCGAGGTGAGGGAATTGTGTCTAGAAAATAGTCTCACAGCTGCCGGGGGGATGTTCACAGCAATTTAACTTCTGTTAAATTACTCTCAATTACTGGAGCGCCTCAAATTAACGTTAGCGTGTGGCTGACCTGGAAACGGCTGGTCTTCCATGGGTAAAAAGAGGAGAAAGAGGACAGGTTTATCTGCCTCACTGTGCTCCTATCACTTCCTAAAGAGGAGTTTCATGACAAATCTAAGGACTTTGGGGGCTAAGTGACCGTAAATCTTGGATGTTTATTGATTTAACATCAGCGGGAACAATAACAATAATATCTCTATCAATATTACTAATGTGACCCAGTTTTCTAGCAAAGAGTTGGTTGTGTATGTTGTACTGAATAGACATTTCATTTCTACATTTTGACCCACCAGCAGAGCGCAGGAGAGATTCATTGTCATGTGAGCAGCTGTCAAAGTGTTGATGAATGTGACCCCATCACAGTTTGGTCAGGTTAAAGTAGGGCAGCTCTGTAATCCACTCATCTGGATCAGATAATCCAAGAACCAATGTAAGCAGTTAATGGTTAATGGGGCTGTAGGTTTTACACTCCTTGTTCCTCAGGACATTTCATTCTCTGAGAAGAAGCTGGGCACAAGGCGCAGGCCACGCCCCCTCACAACAGGAAACACTTTAACATTTCAACTGCACAGCTTATTTCTCATTTCAAATGTTTTCAGAAATACATTTAACTGAACTGTTTTAGTAATAAAAGAGAAAATTTGTGCCCGGGCTGCGATGTTGGTCCGGTTTTAACTGCAGGTTTTAACAGGCATGAATAGGAGTACCAGTATCAAACCGATACCTGCTACCGGTCGTAAGCTTTTCTTAGTTTGGATTGTTCAACAACTGAGCATTGGAAAGTGGACACTGATTGGTAATGCGTGAACCAACACACTTAGATTAAGGCCTTTTATCATTTTAGTTCTACATCATTACACCACTGAAATCTTAGAATGTTGTTTTTGGCCCGAACTGAGTTGGCAGGACGTCACTTGAGCTTAACCAGGCAGTTTTGCCTCACAAATAACTGCAAATAATTTATTTTTAAGTTTAATTACATCTGGAAATAATAAGATAATCAGTTCCTGGTCTAACAAGGCTGCATGCAATACTGGCTACGTTCATAGTTTGGCACTTAATAGTTTAACTTTAGGGAAATGTGCTTTTTTTGGGCAGGAGTATGAATAAAAGTGAATATGAACCCATTCAAAGTGAACCGCTTCTGCCCTCTAATGATCAACGAGGCAAGATTAAGGCTGCTTTTGGTGTTTTCCCATCTGATAGAATAAGAACAGGTTCATCGTCTGGATCCCACGCGCTCCCCGACACTGAACAATGAGGCTCTCCACCGCTGATTTATTTCACACAAAATGTTTATTTATCCCGGGGAGCTCACGTCCTTCTGCTCCATGTGGATTTAAAATGGGGAAAAACCTCCGGTGCAGGTCGCGTTTTCCTCCTGGGACCCGGAGCAGCCTGCCGGGGCCTCCCCTCGGCCTGCGGTGATTGATGGTGCGGGGGAGTAACGGGACATGTTTCCCTGGAGGCCCGGCAGGTTAAACAGCTCTCAATACAGAGCTGCTGCAGCAGACGCCTCAGTTCTGACAGTTTGGAGAATGAAGTCAGGCTGGATCACTTTTACCAACAAGGACACCAAAAAAAAAAAACACGTCCAAAATAAAGATAGAAGCTTCACTTTATTTCTGTGAAGCTACACATGGAAGCGTTTCCATGCTCTCTCGATGCTCTGCAGATCAATATATTTAACCAATCAGTTGGAGACCTAGTGAACTGGAGTCCCGCCCACTGGGAAGATATGAGTGTGTAAGGTCACGGGTCGTGTGTGTCGAGAGATTATTAGTCATGGTGGAAAACACAGAAAAAGGCGGGACAATCTGAACAAAGAAGAACTGGAGGGAAACCATTAACATCCGCTTACATGAGAATGTTTGAAGTGGAAACAGACGGTTGTTGCGTCTTCATTTCCAAACAGTTTTGGACACGATGTCTGTTTACAGTAGAAACGCTGCAAACATCGTCGTCTTCATGTAGAGACGCTTGTGGTACTGGGTTACAGTACTGTAGGGACTCACATTGGGACATTTCACACCAGGAGCTCAGGGCCATCGGGCTGTCTTTATATTCTTTCAAATCGTGATTGTACGGACGGCGATGCCAGTGGACGTCCTCACACGAGCGCTCGTTGAAGTAGGCGACCGTTGTTGTACCGCCGCATGCGTGGACGACCCCAGAGGTAAAACCTCGCGGCCCCTCGCACACAGGGGCGGATGATTCTGTTCACGTCACATGGGCTAGTGCGCGCCCCACGGACACGCGGATGCAGGAAGTATGACTTGGCCTTTAGCTTTTCTGCAGGTTAAACCAGCTCACCGGGTTAAAACATGCTAGTTGTTGGAATAAGCTGGCGAGCTAACAAATGAAGGCGAACCCCTATTCATAGTGATCGTTGTCATCTGTGTTGGGCGGATGTCATGCCACCTCTGATAATCATGAAAACGCACTTTCACATAACCTGATATTAAAACAACCCACCTCCATAAAAAGTTCCCTCAATCCGCTTTTCCTTGAGTAACTTTATTGTAACTCGACAAAACAATCTTGATTGTTTTCCCTAAAACTTCAGTCGGCATCAGAAGCTCTTATTTCTCACCGGATTCCATCCAGATTTACTAGAAAAATTTACTCCATCCATCCATCTTCTCCTGCTTATCCGTTTCCGAGTGGCGGGGGTGTCAGTCTGAGCACCGTCACCGAGGTCACATTACTCCGATGAAGAACCTTTCCTGCGGGTGGTGAGCCCCCCGGAAGAGAAAAATGAAGTGTATGTAACAAATGTTTGAAGTCTTGTGACGAGAGAAGATATGCAGTAAATGACCAGCAAGCAGTCCTCTGATTGGCTCCTCCCCTTCTCTCTCTCTCTCTCTCGCTCTCTTCGCTCTGATTGGTCGATAAGCAGCTCCTGGACCTTCATTTATTTATTGATGTGCTGAAGCTCAGTTCATGTTAAGCAACACTTCAGTGGAAAGAACATCTTTTCCCTTTTAAGACCAAACAGAGAACTAAACAGAGTTCCACACTGACACCTCCTCCTTCACCTCCCTCTCCACCACCTCTACCTCTTCAAGCTCCTCCACCACCATCTCTTCCTCCACCACCTCTACATTGATTACATCCACCTCCTTCTCATCAGACCACCATGTTGGATTGTTATTATAGTGACTGTCAAAATAAAAGTATGAAGTCCAGGAGAATATGCACTCATGGGAGTCATGACACGACAAAGGACACGTTGTCCTGATTGTCCTGATTGTCCTGATTGTCCAGCTACTAAGCCTGTGAACAAGAACTGTTTACGATGGTCTTGGTTAGCATGCGCAGCAGCAGCGTTTCAGAGAAGTTGCGTTTTCCACGGAGTTCCACCTTGGGAGCCGTTTTGAAGAAGTTGTGTATTCAGTGGCTCCGAGCACCGCTGTCACCCACAACGTCGCGAACGTTTCCCAGTTTCATTGTCGCGTACGAAGAAAGACTTGAACAGTGGTGTTCAGGAGAATCCTGTCCTGCCAGCTGCTGTTTTCAAAGCTCCAGCTCTGCTCTCCTTTTCCTTGCTGGGTGCCGTTCTGAGCCTCTGGCTGTCGGAGTCCTTCAGGGGAGAGATGTGACTGTAACCCCGGGAGACGAGAACTGGAGCAGTTAAATGAATCACAGCGCGTTCAGTCGTCTGACAGTCACACCTGAGAGGACGGAATCATTGTGGCTGTTTAACGACGCCACGTCACACGATCACGTCTTTATGTCTCTGTCACGTCCTCGAAGTGACCGCTGGAAAAACAGTGACGTCAGCTTTTCAGGAGATCCACTGATGCCAGAGAGAGTTCAATTTAGGAAATGAACATTTTCTACATCACTGCTGAATCCTCCACATGATAAATATCTCTGTGCTGCCTCCTCGCTCCCACGTCTGCTTCAGCCGTCCACAGAGACATGGACCAGGCTGTTCTACCTGCCAGACCTCTACTCCCCCCCCTGCAGCTCCTCCCAGGAGCTCCCCTCCTTCTGGTGACTCCCACCATCCTCGTCCCTCTTCATCCTTTCATGACCTCTTTCTTACCTTCCTCGTCCCCCCTCGTCACATTATGTTCTTATTCATTAATTCCTCGCTCTCCATCGTCCATCCAAGTCCTTATTCGGTCCTTTCTTGTCTCACTTCTTCCCTCCTCATCCTCCCCAGTCCCTCCTCATCCCCCCTCAGAAAGAAGTTCTGAAAAGTATAAACTAGCATTTAAGCAAAAAGGCTTTGCAGTTGGATAGTAGAGGAACTACATACTATTTAGTTTTTTTGTTTTCCATTTGTTCAAATTCGTTTTCAACATTTTCCGTTTACAAAAGAAATTGAAACTTAAACAAATATAGTTACAGAAAAATAAAACAATAATCTTTTCTTCATTCAGATTGAAAAACAAAACTTTTCCACGTCTAATTTTTTATTCTCAATAAAAACAGCATGTTTAAAAGTATTCTTTATTCCTTGTTTTATGTCATAATTGCAATACATATAAATACATAGGATATAGCTAATAATTTGTATGCCATTGTTTATTATTTTAACATGTGAAACTTTTAACATTTAAAACTATACATCACATGTGGTACATACCTTACACATACGCACACTTACTTCACTTATGTATCATTAAAGGTTCCAGTACTTTCATGAATAAAACAATGAATAAAATATGTATATAATGAGTTTCTCCCTCACTGTTCAAACATACAATCACATCAACACAGTATCCTATATACTACTTTGTTCTCACATTTAATCCAGTACATCCAGTACTGCTTAAGAAAAATTACGTAGTGTGAGCTCCCACTAGTGGTGGGCGGATGCATGACAGTAAATGAACTTTTTAAAAGAACAGAAACAGGAAGCACTTCAAATTTGTCAGGATCGACCACTTTCTCCTCATTGCTCTTACAAATAACAACTCCAGGTATTTCATGAAGCTGGTCTGACTACACGTTCCCTTATGAGCTGCTCTGAGTTAAATAATACATCAACATACAGGATGTACACATTACCAGAATAAGCGATGTGTCATTGGGCTTGGGATACTTGATGCCATTACGGCCCTGGCCACTAGACAAAACAATCTTTTTCCTCCCCGATCTTGTTAAAAGAAATTCTGTCCATAGGTCACTCTGAACACAGCTCAACATGGTGTCGTACATATGTGCATATGCCAGGCCTTTAGGGGGCGCTGTGACTCACCAAATACATCAAAGACGGAGAAGAAGAAACAGAGAACACTCCTGCTCCTGCTCGAGAAATCCAACCTATTTCCTTTCTAAACCGACCAGTACCAGCAGCTTCTGCAGCGCCACCTGCAGCATGTTGTTGTTATTAAAAGACATCAAATCACTTAACAACGAGTCGCAGCGATGGTGGTGGGGGGGTGGATTATGACATCATCGTTTTCCGCAGATGTGGATCTTTGTCCGTCCAAACCTCACAGCCCAAGTGGCATTTTTAGAATGTCGTCACTCTGGAACCCGTGGGTAAAAAAGCCTGTTCGGGCTCCTAAAACGCTGCGACATGTAGATGATCGGCTAAAAACAGTGCGTTTACATGAAACAGTGTTTTTGTGTGGACGGGCAGACGGCCTATAATCGCCTTGTGTTGCTTTCAGAGGAAGACGGCCGAGCTTGTAATTACCACTTAATCTGATAATTAAGCCTCTGTCATAATTACAAGATCCTATTGTCTCATTATGATTCTTGTAATTACAAGTTGATGTATAATAAACTGATGGGAACGGATCTGGATCGAGCTTTTTTCTTCTTCTTCATAATCCAGTCATCACCGAGGAGTCAATGAAAAAGCAAAACAATCTGAGGCCTCCTTCACACGACAATGTTTCAAGTGAATCTTTACCTTCTCACTCTGAAACTTCTGCTTCAAACACAACTCCGGCAACTCTCTGGTCATTTGCTGGATTTCTGCAGGTTAATGGAGAGACTGACTGCACTTTACCTCCAGAGAAACAAATCCAACTCCTCAACTGTTGAGATGGTCTGTGACTCCAGCATTGTGATTTTAAATGTGGGTTGACAGCTCATTCATCGTCAGAAACAGAATGTGTGTGTGTGAATGGGTGAATGTGATTCACAGTGAAAAGCGTTTTGGGGGCCGCTCATGCGCTGGAAAAACGTTACATACCTAAAAGTAATTTACCATTTGATTATCAGAGCCACAAACGTGCCTGTGCTGGGGTCAGTCTTTATCCGAACTCATCCAATCAGCAGGGCTTCGGACCTAAACAATATAAAAATGTCAAACCTTCATGAAACAGCATGTTTTATCTATAAACATTAAACATTTGTCAATAATCCTCACTGACAAACATCAAAACTAAAGGAAAACAGAGACGGTTGGCTTTTGGATTCTACTTCTCTCAGTTGCTTCACACTTGACTCCAATGGACACTTCAGATGTTGGTGAACCAGAGGAACCTCCTGCAAGCTTGGTAGTTCGACTAACTTCAACATAAAATATGAATTCCAACGCCGAGGGAACGATACTGCTGCCAGTCGATCGAGGTTTCTCCAGACGTGACCTTCCATCCTGCGTGTCGGGAGCTGGTTGATGATCTTTATGTTGGTGTTTGATATGCAAACTTATGAGACTTTAATTCCTCAAATTATTATAATACATTTATTCATAGTTACTGAATTCGCTTGTTTTTCTTTAATTAGTGATTCCACCACTGTGACACCAAAGTAGATCATCTCCTGACCTCCACCTCCTCCATCACTTTCTCTCTCCTTAAAATTCCTTTTCCTCGTCTTTTCTGTCAGGATTTAGTGTCGAATGCCGGCGATCAACAGGCTGAATGAGATGCAAAAATATTGACGAGGCCCTTTGCATTGACCATTTATGGTAGAAAGTGGGCGTGTCCAGGGGCGGGGCCTGAACTCAACCTTCCAGGTGGACTGGATCTAGAAAAGGAAAGCGCGTGCAGATGTGCGTACGCACGGTTTTATCGATCCAAATTTTTTTGGGTCGCACGCCATTTTCTGCTTTTGGGCGCACAGACATTTTTATTAGGAATCCTACGCAATGAAGTCATTGCCATGTTGCATGCAGACTGACCCACTGGAAACTCATACTTTATCCACACAGATGTCCTTCTGCTCCACTTCAGAAGTGCTGGTATGTACTATCCACCTTCAGTACAATTAGTTATGAAGGTAGTAATCATTTACCGGTTTAATCCTCACTAAGTAACATTTCTTTCATAATAAACTTTTTTTCATAAAATCACATTTGGTTCCAGGTGTCCTGCGAGGATTTCGGTGTTGGGACATCCACAGCAGACTCTGTTTTTCATCTATACCTGTAATTAGTAGTAATGAAAGTAAACAAAATCCTTGTATTTGTGTTTTTTGAAAAAGGATATGTTGCTGACATGATGAACCTCATATTTGAGAAAGTCTTTGTGGACCCAACGCCATACACACCTGCACTGCTGGCCGTCCTCGTCCCAGAGTTCTTACTTTGCTGCCCACGCTGAACACCACATAATTGAAAAACTATAAAAGAAAACTATGATAAATAGAACTATAAACCCATACATTAAAACTGTGTAAAATACAACTGATATATACAAGTGAATATGCAGTATACAATTTAAGGTGGAAGTAAAAAATGGTGCAGTCTGTACATAAACGTGCGAGGTATTCAGCAGTAGATGGGTCAGAAGTGAACTGTACACATGTGCAGCTAAAGTACACATACATTGCAGAAGCTGTGCAAATTCAGTGTAAATGAGAGGTATGGGGAGGGGGGGGGGGGGGGGGGGGGGTAGTCCATTGGACTCCTGTCAGCTGTTTAGGAGTCTGACAGCAGAGGGAAAGAAAGAGTTCTTGAGTCTGGTGGTCTTGCATTTCACACTTGTGTCCCGCCGGCCTGAGGGTAGAAGTGTGGACAGTCCGTGTTGAGAATGAGGTTGTTGTCCTCACACCATGTCACCAGACTGGACACCTCCCTCCTGTAGGCCGCTTCGTCTCCGCCAGTGATACGTCCGATCACTGTAGTGTCATCCGCCCACTTGGTTTGATGGTGTTGTCCTCATGGAGCCAGTCACGGAGCTTGTGGAGGAAGACTGTGTTGAAGGCAGAGCCGTCGTCAATAAAGAGCATCCTGATGTCGGGGTCTTTATTTTCCAGATAGGAGAGGGAAAAGTGGAGGGCAGCAGCAATGGCGTCCGAGGTGGACCTGTTGGGACGGTAGGCGTACTGCAGGGGGTGGGTATATGATATAAAGTGACTGGTGCATTGGTGGTGCGGCAAAACCATCAATGTGCATGAGCAGCATTGTATTATGACATGTGTGCTCTGACTGGTTAACCAAATGTTGTGTGAAAGCAGCTTTATTTGGAGCCATTAGATCAAGAATCACAAATGATCAATTTGTGCAGCGTATGGGGGAAAAAAGGAGTTTCGACATGAAAATGCACTTTCCCAGTTTCCTGTATAGAGTGTCATGTTACTGTGTGCACACGTGTACATATAGACTGTTCATTTATGACAGGGAAATATGAAAAATGTGTGTGCATCACATCCTGAAAACATTAACCATCTGAGCTTCAATTATTGAAACTAGGAAGCTTTTGATGTGCGCACACACACACACACACACACACACACACACACACACACACACACACACACACACACACACACACACACACACACACACACGTACAACATGCAGTGTGTGTGCTGTACGTAGCATGTAACATAATTCAGGTTAGTGGAAAACAGCATTACCCTGATCTGAGTGGACTGCATCCATACCATATACAGTAAATGTGTGTGTGTGTGTGTGTGTGTGTGTGTGTGTGTGTGTGTGTGTGTGTGTGTGTGTGTGTGTGTGTGTGTGTGTGTGTGTGTGTGTGTGTGTGTGTGTGTGTGTGTGTGTGTGTGTGTCGTCATGTTAACGTAGGGGGAGCTTTCTGCATTTTTCATGCCTCCTGCATCCATTACAGCTGTGAGCTCTGAGTCCGATGCGCCTGCCATTTATCATGAGCGGCGCTGAGGGCTCGCCTGGAGGCTGAAGATGTGACCAGCAGCCAAAGCTCGCAGGGCAGACTGATGGTAGTGATCTGCTGCAACACTCCGTATTTTATCCCAAGAAATTACCTTTGGATGTGTGTTATAAAGTCGTTGTTTAACCTGGAGCTCCACAGACGACCTCTGAGGAGAACTGTGGACTCTAGCTGTGATACTACATCATGTACCAGCAGGGTTCTTCAGATTGACCAAGCCCACTGTGGATCATGAAGAGGTTCCAGGTGTTTCACACCTTTTCTGAATGCAAATCTGACAAAAACTAACAAAACAAAACAGAACATTTGTTTGTACGTTTGACTCCGCTGTAGGTTTTGGCTGATCATAGATTTTTGACTCTTTGAAGGAACCTGGGAGGGCTGAAGGTCTAAACAGGTGATGTAGATTAAAGTAAATGGGAGTCCTTCAACAACTTAATACATTTTTCAGGATCATTCATAACTTATAGAGTGAAGCTTTAAGCAGCTGTGTGTTTTCAGGGCTCATCTTTGAAGACTTCCTCCCGGGTGTGTCTCTGGGAGTTCACAGAAGAGAGAGTGGACCGGGGGCTCCTCGTTGGACCTGATGAATTGTAGATTCAGACGGCTGATGGCACTCAGTCTTCCCAGGAGGTCGTCTGTGAAGTTCACACCTTGAGCCGAGCCAATGTTCAGTTCAGGAGTGAGATGAACGACAGAGGAGGGTTTCCGGTTGAGCCTGATTGTGATAAACAGGTCATGTAAAGAAAGAAGAATTCCTTTTTAATGTGAGTGGAAGTTCGCCGATGTGACAGAGGAGGAGAAGTGGGTCAGAAAATGAACTTAATGAATAAAAGAGGATCAAGTCAGAGCAGAGAGATCAGCCTACATCCAGGATGGTTAGTTCATCTAAACACTGAAGCGTCCACTCACAGACCGTTTCCATGCCAACAATTTCAAGGGACCTTAACCCCGTGACGTCATCTAGGGGGTTAAGGTAAAGTCGATAGTTAAGGAGATAGGAGGGACAATTTGGACGTACCTCTCGAGTTTCTATAGGCTCCTCCCACCTGAAGCAGCTACCAGAAATGGATTGTCTGTTCTGTCCAGACCCGATCGACATCGAGGCAGAAATAATTCATCCCAGATTAGATGTCCTGTCAGGAATAAATGACTCCACTCTAATAAAAATGTCTAAACACGGTGTTAATCTACTAATTAGGATGTTAACAGAGACTACCAGTTCAAACAGCATTTTGTTGGGGGTTTAGATTACTACTTGAAATAGCTCCTGAATTAATGCTTTTTTATTCATTAGCCTATATCATTTAATTAAAGGAAGGTGCATCATCTGCCTTTCCATTCTGAATTATGGTTTATATGTCATGTTTCGCTGCTTCCTGTTGGATTGCACTTAAAGAAATATCAGATTTTACACCTATTTATTATTTCTACCTGTTTGCTGCCATCTTGTTAAATGTGAAATCAATGGAGTGACGGATTCAAAGTTATTTGACATTTTGGAAATTTAGAAAAATGTGTTCAATCATAGGTTCAAAGCTTTAGTCCCACCTGTGTGGATTCTGCAGAATATAATTCCGCCTTTCTAAACATTTATATCACATGGTATCAATAGACCAATCACATTGCTCCGTACTGGGCCTGATACAAACCAGAAGTCTGTTACAAGTTGTATGCTGTATACTAGATCTTCAAGAAAAAAGATGAATTTGGGGAAAATTAGACGGTGACAAGTAGTGATGGACATTATACACATATTTTAGAGGCTTTGAGCAACACGGCGGCTATTTCTTGGACCGTCTTTCCCGAAAATTGACCGTCTAAATGACGGCTGGCTGCCTGAAACTATGATCCAAGCATTTGAAATATCATGCAAAAGGAAACTCGCGGCTACAGAAAGGCAGAGAAAGAATGACTTGTCGTGCGGTTCTTTAAAAACCTACCCGAAAAGAGTTTGTACGTGTTCCATCTCAAGCGTTAACTCTGGACGAAAATCGAGACATGACAATGTGTGTTATTTATTAACAAAAAACAATTAATTACCTTAAAGTGTTTTATATTTACTTCATGACTTAGACCAAAAACAGTTCAAGGTCATAAAAATGTATTCAGATTTAGCATTTTAATGAACGATGCGGTACGAGTACTAACTTTTAGCTGCTGATACCGAGTACCGATACCAAAGGCTATGCGTTGCGTTTGTGTGTGGTTTCATTACAAAAATAAACAAGCAACAGCGCCCACTAGTGGCCCAACATTCTGCGTGAACAGCCATCGTGTTCAGAGTGTTGCAGGGTCAACACGGCACTTTTCTGAAAGACAAAACGCGGTACGTTTTCACCTGTAACGTTGTTGTGCAAACCGGCCTCAGTAAGCTGCGAGGGATAGAAGTGTGATGGCTTCAGCGTTCACACACCCGTCGGTCCGAGTTCAGCGTTGTGGAGTCAAACCACCGGCCTACCAACACACACACACACACACACACACACACACACACACACTCAACCTCAAATCTGCACTGAACCATGTCAAAACTGCAAAAACAATCCCCGCTGCTAATTAACGCTGTGCGATCTATGTTATCTGAAGGTCAGGACTTGATTATAAGGCTCGGCTAACACATCATTATCTCGTGATTAATCATCTCATTATCTGAAGATAACAAAGCAGGGATGAGATCACAGCTTCATTATGTCATTATCGCAGAACATCGTCTCGAAATTGCTTCTTAATTATGTGAATGTAGCCCAGTTTTCAGGACCTCACACTCTTTAGTCCGTCACAATATTGAAGATCTTATAAAATGGATTTGGAACGGTCTCTGCTTAGTTTTTCTCGACACTTCAGCGTTTATCTAAACACTTCGTTTTGCAGATGTTTGCTGCATTCAAGTCACCATACAAGATTTAAATGCCAAAACCTAAAAAAAAAAAAAAAAACCCGGCCTCAGTGGCGTAGCATTGAGTTTTGCAAATTCACACAGATAAGTTGAGCTGTAAATGACAAGCAGGGCTGAGAGGACGCTTTCCTTTCACCTTCAGCCGGCTGATAAAACAGCGTGAAGCAGCTGTGGATGCCAGATACCTGCTTTAGGAGCGATACAGACGGCATCTTTGCAGCATAGATACTCCCTGCTGGAGGGCGGAAAGGTCCGACCCAACGGGACTCCTTGACGCTGTCGGGTCGAGCAGCACGCAAGTCCAAACGCAGCGTTTGGACTTGCGTGCTGCTCGACCTTTTGCACTCAGCTTCAGCTTCATTTAACACGGACACACAAGGATAATGAGCATTTCATGTTCTGTCACTTTTTGAACTTCAATGACATCCAGCCGCTTTCGGCATCGTTAAATGCAACGCAGTGTAACAACAACAACAACAACAACAACAACAAAGAAAAAAACATCAATTATGAAGAAAATGCAAGAAAGAATTAAGTAACTCCCTTTATGTACTACAGTATTTAACCCTTCAAAACCGAGGTGCAGATGGAATAGGAGAACCTTTCCTCTAGGAATATATAAAACTGTTTTATATACTGCAAACTCAACTCAAAAGCAACTTGGCCAAATACCAAAACCCCCGAAGCATCAGGCCGTCAGCATACTTGTAGCATCTTGGCTGTTAGCTTTCTGTTAGTTTATACCATAATCCATCACAGTCAGAAGAACTTTATAATTGAATTAAAACTATAATTCTAAAATGTGAACGACAACACAATCATTTCAAGGCACTTTCACAGAGAAAAAACAACAATTCACCACGAGCGAGAACAAGCGAAGGTGGAGAGGGAAAAGTCTCTTTTAACTAGAACCGGAGTCGGCGACCTTCAGCGCTCAAAGAGCCATTTGGACCCATTTTCCCACTGAACACAACACACTGGGAGCTGCGCCGACCACAAACATTACTCGTCGCCGCCGTCTGAAGAGAAACACTGAACTTAAGGAGAGTGTGTATTGTCGTGGGTAATACTTCTGGCCTTCCAGCTGAGGTTCATATACGTAGTTGTACCAGAAACCTCAGAGTGCGGCCAACAATTTTAGAATAGATGTTGCTGCTTTATACTTTGCTTCCACAGATAATGTTGGTTTTGATGACATTTTTTGAATTTTTTTTATCTGTAATCCAATCAAAAGTGAGTTTCTTTTCACTTAGAGTACCCAGGTATTTGTAAATATCCACCACCTCCACCGGGGCAAGATGGAATAGAGGCGGTACTTCATCACCATCTCTTAGGTTTTAGACCCCGTTCACAACGTTTCAAGTGAAAACCCAGTTTCACGTTTACACGGCAACCTTCGGAAAATTATGTCACACATGTTTACACAGGAACGGCAGAAACACTGAAAACAATGTACTCAGCATGCCAGGCCACAAGGTGGCACTGGTGGTTGTTTTTGTAATGAAACATCAGACACCCAGAGCTGGGTTGGGGTCTCTCCTGGAGACAGACAGCAGGGACAGCAGCACAGTGTCTTCTGCAAATGTTACCAGGTGGAGGTTATTGCCGTCATCCGTGTGGAGAATAATGAGCAGAAGTGGAAGTGGAGGGGTGTAACCGGTCCCAGACTTTATGCTTCACCGATGCTTCTCAATGCAAATTCAATCAGGTCAACTGGACTTGATCACATATCCTGAAAAATGTTTCGTAAGATGCTGCACCAGATATCCAGAGTTTTTTTTTTTTAATTTCTTTCTTCTTCTTTCGTTCTAATTTTTTATTTAAACTTTTTTTTGAGCGCTGGGAATAGTATGCACTTGCTGGAACCAGCAGATGGCGGTAGTGGAACTTCCCGGATGCCAAATGCCATTGAACCCAAGTGAAGAAGAAGAAGAAGAAGAAGAAGAAGAAGAAGAAGAAGAAGAAGAAGAAGAAGAAGAAGAAGAAGAAGAAGAAGAAGAAGAAGAAGAAGAAGAAGAAGAAGAAGAAGAAGAAGAAGAAGAAGAAGGGACACAGTCATCAGGGATGACAAGAGCGGTGGGAAACAATGTCGTCAGATAGAACCAGCAGATGGCGGTCGGACAGTTTTATGGATGCAAACTGCTGTTAAACTCTAAAGAAGAAGAAAAAGAAGATACTTTACTAATTCACGCTGTTATCTAGTCTGGTTAGTCTGTCTGGTCTAGTGAACCTTGGATAAAGGGGTGAAATGTCTTCCAAGACATGTGTCCTGTTGACCTGATTCAATCTGATGACCCAGAGGAAAATAACTGTGTTAAATGCAGACGGGGAATCAGCAAACAGGATTCTGGCTCCAGTTTGGGGTTTTAATAAGAGCTGGTACACTGAGTCCAGCAGAGAGTTTAGTGGCTGAGCGATATGCAAACTGCAGTGGGTTGAGTTGGGTTGATGACGTGTCAGTACAGATTCTCACAAGCGTCTCAAAGGTTTTCATCACTGGGGAAGTCAGAGCAGTTGGTTAATCTGGAGTACCGCTGAGTCGAGACCCAACCGGAAGCTGAAAGAGCCGTTGACATGACTCAGCACAGTGACGGAGCGTTTGCCTGCAGATGTTATCAGGAGCTGGAGCTTTGTGGACCTCTGTCTTTTTAAAGCCCTTTACTAACAGACACACTGTAGATTCTGAGGAGCTTCCTTTATCGTGGTCATTTGGGTGGTGGAGTCGGACTCAAACCTGACGTAGCATGAACAAGGTCATTGTGAAGAGACTCCCGGCTGCTGCCGTCAGTGGGGATGTGCCTCCCATCGTCCCAGTGGTTCACAGCAGAGATTTTACTGGAATGCTGATCCAGGTTTCTCCGTTTGAATGATAGTGCTACTTTATCTTATTTCTATATAAGTTTTGCTTTGCTTATTTAATAGTTTGCTTCACCTTGTTGTTGACCTATAAAATTCTAAAAGGTCTGAAAGGTCAAATCATCCAACAGAACAAGTAGTCCTGGCCTACTGAGGCTTGTTGCACCATTTCTTTCTTTCTTTCTTTCTTTCTTTCTTTCTTTCTTTCTTTCTTTCTTTCTTTCTTTCTTTCTTTCTCAACCCAGTGGGTCAAAATACAGGAATTTATGCAGCGGGAACTGAAATGATAGAAGCAAGGACTGAATTTAGTTCAGCAGTTTTATTTGACTCCCAAAAAATGTTCCTGGGCAGGAGGGAATATTTCCTAATGGTTCCGAAAATGTGTGGGTGTAATCTGCAGCGCTTAACTTTTCATATCGTCTCCTGCCCACCGTTGTTTTGAACCACTTGATTAAGTAATAAAAACACATTTTAATCCTGTTCCCTTTAGTCAAACGAGGATGTCGGTCTCTCCTCTGCCTTCAGGCCATCATTGTTTTTGTAAGAATGAACGTGAAGGTGATTGAATCCTGCCAGCTGATTGGCTTCTGAGGAACCCATGTACCTCTCCATGTACCTCTCCCTGATCTTTTGTTTTTCTGTTTGAGATAGTGTAAATACTCGATAATATAAAATTACACATCATCAAAACAATATTTATGATCATATTGTAGAGAATACAGTATATATGGCACACCTCTATAATCTGGATGTTAGAGGGAAAAGGATGCTCTTATTTTGGATTAGAGCATCTTCCTTCACTATTTGATGTAACTTCAGATTATAGATCATCTTGCTCCCTCTAACGTCCAGATTAGAGCGTCTCCATCGCACTAATAGTGTAACTTTTGCTGAATCTAATGAAAGAATCAGTCTTTTGACTGACGGCTCAGCAACAGGTTATATGAGGAGACCTAATAAATCTGATCAGTTCAATTTACTATTTACTGTCATTCATAATGTCAATACTACTCTGAAAGGATAAAATAGTAACTGTAACCGTGTTCTACTTTTAATTTATTATAATATATGCAATTTCGCTACTATAGTTTAGTCTTTGCATTTGAGCTCATGCTGTTTGCCTCCTAAAAGAACTGTGTTCATTTAATAACTATCAAAGCTTGAAATGTTCAGAAAGTGGCAGCAACATCTAAGAGAAATGTCTAAAGATGATGACCAACATGAGCTGAAGAAATTTCTTTTTTTCCACAAAGGTGTCACATATAAAAAGGGAAAACTTGAAAATACATGTTATGTATTCTCTGTATTCATTAAAAGTTCCCGTGTCTCCAAAACATGCAAAGCTGTGTTTTTGTGAAATGAAGAGGTTCGTTCACATTGTGGTTGTTTTATTCCTCCGTGGTCGTTAGAAGCTGATTATCTCACAGCATGCAGAACTTTATTTTCATGGTATATGTTGGATTCCTCAGGTTCCTTTGACGTATATCTATATAAAACCTTATGTTGTAAAAGTAGATGGACACGTGAGTTGGTACTTTTCAAATACGCAGCCAGTTGGTTCATCCACGGGGTGGAAAGAAGTTTTTGTCATTTCTTGATTTTATTGTAAGTTCTGCAGCAGACTGATGTTGAGCAGCTGGACCATCAAACACAAAAAGCTTCATCGCCGTTCATTCTGATACATTTTATAACTGGTATGCAAACCGACTTTATTTACTGTTTAATATCACAATGAGTTCATTTCTTTACAGGGACATGATTCTGTGAGTGTGTGTGTGTGTGTGTGTGTGTGTGTGTGTGTGTGTGTGTGTGTGTGTGTGTCTATTTGGAGTGTAGAAGTTCTCAGAGTCTCCGCCCCTCTGGAAACGCCTTATTTGTCCGTTCTGTTCATCTTTGGTCTGTAACATGGAGTCGAGGGTCCGTGTCAAACAAAAAGGGGGATCCGTCCAGCAGCGCGCTGTAATCCACTGATCACGTCTCCTGGAGGACGAAGAGTCTCGGTCTTCCAGGGGAGAAGAAGCATTTTCAGGCGTCAGTTTCAGCAGTTCGCCCGACATGTGTGGAAGCGGAGAGCGCCGGCCCTGCTGGGCATGCGGCGTCGGCTGGTGGGGGGTGTCGCTGTGATGGGCGATGGACGATTGGAGCTGGGCTTTCTGTCCTCGCCGTCACTGTCAGGAGACCTGGAGGAGAGATTGAGGCGGCGTTAGGAGAAAGACCCTCACAGACAACCAGAGAACCATCCACAAGACTTTAAGCTCCAGTCAAAAGAGAGACGAATCCAAAACCCTTCATTTTGTGGACATTTTGTGGACATTTAGACTTATTTCTGGCGATAGATTGACTCGTGCTCATGAACGCCGTCAGGCATGTCGGGGAGCCACTAACCATTGGCGCTTTAATGTGTTTGGCACCAGAATCCTGTCGGCGCCAGAATCCTGCCCCACCCAACAATGTTGATTTCCTCTGTTTCTGTAACTCGAGTATTGTACAAAATGGGATTGTTGGTCCTGTATTCAACCCCCAACCTTGGAGGACCAGGGGATCCTGCCTCTTCAGGCCTCTACCATTTGACCTCTCTGGCATGGGTGACCCTCCCAGGAAACAAACCTTCCGCCAGCACAGCTGTAGCGGCCACTGAGACAAGTAGGCCCACCAACCACCACGAGGCGGTGATCCTTTAGTTCAATATTAGATTCAACTTTTTAAATTCAGTCAATAAAAACCGAGGTGGTAACACGTTTGGCAGCACGGTGGGGAAGGGGTTAACACTCTCACCTCCGATGAGAACGTCCCTGGTTTGAGAGTCGCTCACGGGCTTTTCTGTATTGGGTTTGCATGTCCTTCCTGTGCTTGTGAGGGTTTTCTTACCCCTGGGATGGACTGGTGACCCCTACAAGGTGGTTTTTGTTGTTCTGCTTGGCAGCTCAGTTTTACAATATGAGATGACCGGATGTCTTATGGTGTCAGAACAGGTTTCTTGTGCAAGTGGAGGATGAAATTCTTCCATTTCCATCCACTAAAATATGTTTGGCATTGGTGCCGGAGAGACCCAGCGATCCAGCCATGCAACCCAGATCACCATTCTACTCCTGTTTTAGGTGTAGCAAAGTAAACCCCCACTTCAGGTTTGATTGATATTCAAAATGTACATCGATCAGTCGTAAATCTTTTTAACCTGTAGATTCTCAGTATCGACTCTACCAAACCTGTGCTGTGGAATCTCCACCGAGACGTTAAGTTCTGAAAGTCGTCAGTTTGAGCCTGGTGGTGGAGGTGAAGTCAACAGCCAAACTGTTGTGATTGTTAAACCTCGACTGAGCTATTTTAACTTTGTGACAAGGAACATTATGGGGGGGGGGGGCTTCACCGTGAGAACTGGACGGTCTCACCGGTCACTGCCCCCCTCAAACCAAAGGATTTTATCTGTGATTTTTCCAAATTTCTCACGTACTTCTGCTCACTTTCCCTAAATATCATCTTGCTGGGAGATCGGAACATTCAGTCGGACAACACCAGTCTCCCACTCTCTCTAAGGACTTTACAGCACGCCTGAACAGGTTTGGATTAAAACAATGGATCAACTTCCCGACACACTCCAAAGGACATGGTTTAGATGTGGTCCGCTGCTCTCGTGTCACTCCCTGCAATCTCCCCATCCTGACCACATGTTAACTCATTTAACCTGAACCTCACACTGTCCAAAAGTAAAACACCAACTATCGTTTCTCATCACAATATCAAAAACATCAACAGAGCAGCTTTAAAATCAGACTGTGACAATAATCACATCATAAACTCCTCCTCCACTGATCAGCTGGTCTCTCACTACATCACATGCCATAATAAAAACCCGGGACTGGACTGGACCAGGACTCATAAAGGAATGTATCACAGCCACATTCTGCTTTACAAGGACACTCTTTCCACAGTCAAAACTCACAACTATTCAGAAAAAATCAGCGCTGGTTTTGTGGCCAAGATCCTATAAACATCCTCAAGCACTGGAGGGTAAAACATGTTTTTGTCAGAACAAAGAAAAACCCTTGAGCACATGACCAATAGCGCCATTAGTCAGGTGACACCCCAGAGGGGGGCCCCTACAAAACCCCTCATAAGCTGCACCACTGCCCATCACCAGCAGGCGGACACATGGCTATAAAGACTGTCTCCCGGACCTGAGACCTAGTCCAACCATTGGTGGAGACGCAGCTGAAAGCAGCGGGGGATCTGACTACGAAATTCATGTATAAAACAGTGAGACCCTGCTCACCCCGGTCGGACCTCCCGTCTTCGGCCCAAAGACCACGTGGAAACGCACGTGAACCAGAACCTTGATTTAACTTGCTGGATGAGTGAAAACAACTTTTCTTTTTGTGAACTGTTGGATCCACGGAGGACGCTGCAGCAACCCACCCTGTAACCCCCAAACTATTTCCCTCCCCACTTCTACTCCGCTGACAACTGCAACTCACTTATGACATTTTGTATTTCAAAAATAGACCAGACCACCGGCAACTCACCCCTCCCACCTCCTGCAGCTCTCCTCCCCGTTTTTCTCCCCCCTCTCACCCAACAAGTTTCCACCTTCCCTCTGGAGCCGACCTTCCTAAACTCGTCACTAGAACCCCAGTTCTAAAGAGACCTGGCTCGGACCCCAACAACGACAATAACCTCCATCCCATTTCTAACCTTTCCTTTTCTCTCGAAGATCCTGGGGAAAAAAATGTAGCATCACAAATTCACTCTCACCTCTCCAGCGACAAAGTTTAGGAACAGTTTCAGTCTGGTTTCTGTCCTCGCCACAGCACAGAAACTTCTCACATTAAAGTCAGTTTGTTCCACTGAAATATTTTAGATCCCCGCCATCTCCCCTCTCCTTTGGTGTCCCCCAAGGTTCCGTCCTAAGCCCCATCATCTTCATCATTTACCTCCTCCCCCTTGGCCACATTTTTCAAAGACATAATATCCGATTTCACTGTTATGCGGATGACACCCAGCTCTACCTTTCCACCAAACCCACCTCCACCCTCCAGAACGGTCTACAGGACATCAAATCCTAGTTCTCCCATAACTTCCTCCAACTCAATAGTATCAGGAGGTTTTCCTCATTAGTTCCAAGTCCACCCTGTCCATCACCATCGACAGCTCCTCTGTTTCTCTCTCCTCTCAGGTTAAGAGTCTGGGTGTCATCCTCGACAGCTCACTATCATTTCAAGCTCACATCACAACTATCGCTGGGTCAGCTTACTTCCAGCTACGCAACATTACCCGCCTTCGCCCCTCCCTCTCACCCAGCAGCACTGCCACACTGGTCCACGCCCTGGTCACCTCCTGCCTGGACTACTGCAACTCCCTTCTGTCTGGTCTCCCTCTCAAGTCCTTTCATAAACTCCAGCTGGTCCAAAATGCTGCCGTCTGGGTCATCACCCGAACTCCCTCCATCCATCACGTGACATCAGTTCACTATTACCATCACAGACGTGACACGACACAACAAACTGTAGTCGCAAACAGTTTGAATGGTAAATGGACTTTACTTCTATTGGGAATTTTGAGCAGTCTTAATGTGCTTTACACCGATGGTGACAGCTGTATATGGACATCAAACCCACAACTTCGCAATTTTAACTAAACTAATTATACTTCATTAACCACCTCTGGGGAAATTCCTTTTTTCTGAATTGACCCATTGGTGGGTGGCCACATTAAGGCCCTTCAGAGACCCGGTGGGGGTCAAGGGTCTTGCTCAGGGACCCACAGTGGTGACCTGTCAGCTGTGGGATTCCAACCTGCAAAGTCCCAAATGTGTTTCTCTAACGTCCAGGCCAATACTGCACCCGTTTTAAGCCAATCCACTTTTCCAACTGAGTCACAGCCATCAAACAATTATGTGGAGCGAACCCACGCTCTACACAAGAAGACTCAATCTGATGTAACTTAAACTCGTTGTCCTTCTTGCTATAAGGTGAGTGTGCTAACCACTACACCACTGTGTAACTAGACTCAACTTATGCATCGTCGACCTTTTAAACAACTACTATTATCTGTCTATGAGTGTTGTTTCTTTGCTGAATACCCAAGGCATGGCCAAGACTGGCGGTTACATTTTTTATATGGGTGTGTCCTTGAAATGTATCCACATTCCCCTGACATCGTTTAAAAGGGTATCCACTTGAGTATATCAGGTCCCACAATTCAGAAGGCATATCAGCACAAGATGCAAGGAACTCTAATGAAATACACTGAAACATGAAGAAAATCTCAAAGTGAATAAAGAGTATTTCTGATGGAGCGTCCTCGCCTGCTCAGCTTGACTCCTCAGCTTCATGACATTCTCAATTTCAGAAACTCTGCTAGGCTTTAGTAGAGACCAGGAGCCATCAGAAGAAAAAAAACATCCACAGTCCTCGGTCCAATTAAAATACCTGTGCAGGGATTCAAACTCACCACGGAGTCACTGGGGAGTTTGGAGACAGGGAGAGAGGAGTAAGACCCCAAAATATACACTTCTATACTCCAGCATAAGTGGCGGCAAAGCCTGCAAAGAGGCCTTCAGTCTGTAAAGAAGGTTCAAATAATAGGAAAGTGTTTCTATGATGCTCTTTATAAAGTGTATATTTGATCTACCTCCGTGGCTTTAGATGATTGACAGCTCAAAGGAATCCTTCTTCATCTTAAAGCAGCACTTCATTCAGCGTCTCAGTTCCAAACAAGCCGTGATAACTTCAATCTTTTTAAGTGTGTGCACCTTCGACGCCTGTTTTCTCCTGATTGGAAAGGTTTCAGGAAGATTCCTGTGAAGTGAGAACTAACATCCGAGCATCCTAACAAGGATTAACTGTTTATCTAATTAGACCTCGGTCCAGTTGTTTAAGGTCTTGCTGTCATCAAATTCAAAATGAGACAATATTTTTCATGAGATGGTAAAAATGTCAAATTTTCAAGTTGTTTATGTTCTGTTTGAAATAGAATGTGAGATGTGCAAATCCTTGCGCTCTCTTTTACTTTATATTCAACACAGTATCCCAACTTTAATTGTCATAGGAATTGAATTTAACATGTTTGTAATGGTATTTCCGAGTTATAAACTGGTACCACTTTATTAAAGGACTAGTACAAAGGATACAAGGATTTATTAAATGCTATTAAACCTAATGTGTACTCAATATGCAAATGATCCACGGAGGCTGTGTGTTTACTAGTATTGGTAACGGTGCATCCAGAGTATTTAGTCTGTATTGAGGAGAGTTTAAGTACTCACAGAGTGGTATCTGAATCATTATAAAAATACAGTTAAACTGTTTTTGAGTGTTTATTATCTCAAGTGAAATTTCTTTATGACCTCAAGAAACAATAAACATTTGTGATTTTTCAATGATCATCTCACCTTTCTGGTTCAGACTTTCCAAGTCCAACAGCAAGACAATCAAAACGAGAACTGAACATATTTACCCTACATGTTAGTCCTAAATCAGGTCAGATATGTTGGGAGGCAAATCCATCCATCCATCCATCCATCCATCCATCCATCCATCCATCCATCCATCCATCCATCCATCCATCCATCCATCCATCCATCCATCCATCCTCCATCATCCCTCCATTCATCAATCATCCATCCATCATCCATCCACCCATGTTTTACCAACCATACATCACCTTATAAAGTATTTCAGATCACTGAAATTTAAACGTTATCATTTTTTTTTTTTTTACTTTTTGATGGCAAAATATTTAAAATGCAGAAAAAGTGTGAATATCTTACCCAAACTTTGTGTTTGGCAACTGTGTCTTAATAACTCAATGTTTTGAATGTGAAAATATGCCAGTGGGCCATAACATTAAGACCACTGACAGGAGAGGTCTGATTACTTATTCATTCTTTCACTAGTTATCTGGTGGGATCCTGCTACTACCATAGAGGCTGCTAGAGCTTTAGACTGCTGGAAGAGCGGCACTGAGCTTCGTGCCTCTCTCACTCAGTGTCACATGTTGATAAAATATGTCATAAAGTTCTTCTAACTCTGATCGATTATGATATTAAGGAGCAGAATGCTGACGACCTGATGCTTCAGGGGTTTTGGTATTTGGTCATTTATTTCAAGTTGCTTTTGAGTTGTGTTTGCAGCATATGGAAAGGTTTTATATATTTCAAGAAGTGAGGTTCTTCGGTCAATTTCATGTCACTTAGAACTTACATTTCAGTCTGTCAAAAGAAAAGTGAGATCCTCGTACTTCAAGAGTTAAGTACTGTAGTACACAAAATAATTTTTTTCTTAATTTTGTTCACATTTGATGTTTGATGTGCTCTGGTTCTGCAGGTTTCCTTCCACAGTCTCCTCTGCTTGTTCTTGTGGAATTCTTAGGTTTTCCTCTGCCTTGAAATGACTGTGTTGTATTTGTTGCAATAGAAATATCATTGACTTGAATTGAATTTACCTTGCCTGCCTTACGGCTGTTTCATACTGTTTTATTGATGCGACCACGAGCTCTGCGCGGCTCCATAAGACCGCATTAGGTCACTGCCGACCTGTTCACGCGGACGTCACCGCTCCGTGTGCCTTTCAAATTTTTCTGACGACACGGATGGAGACGGGCGTAAAAAAAGGCGTGGCTGAAGAGGAGGAGGACTGAAGACGTGGTTTTAAAGACACAAAGAGCATGAAGCTGCACATCGACACTGAAAACACAAGATTTGATTCATAGAAGTCAATTTGCTTCAGTGTCAGACTTCAACAGAGGGACAATTTAATTTGCGCCGGTCCGCTCTCCACTCACAGGATCACCTGCTGGTGTCGGAGAGAAGAAGTCTACTTCTTCTGCTCTAATTTAATTCTGCGGTGGCAGTGCGTTTACGATGCACTGCCCCCTGCAGTTTGGGAGTGGGAGTTCTCTCATGCTGATTCCGCACGTCTAAGTTCAGCAAGTCACGCCCGTGCGTCAAGCATAAAACAGCCTTAAGTGCATGTAAATGCTTTTAATTAGATAATTTAGCTGTATTCGACAGTAATTAGTTGCTGAACCAATGCTGATGTTCTATTTTAGCGAGGCTGTTTGATTTCTTCGGCTGCCGGCAAGTTTTTGATGCTGAACTGCCTCTTTGTTCGACACTAGTTCGTCCACACAACTAGAATCTAGATTTCGTGTAGTGGACACGTCCGCCTGAAGGCTCTGAGATTAAAAACGTAAAACTTGACGAGTTGGAACACTTCATTTCTGTCTCTGCTCTGAAGAAAGGAGCTCTCCTGTAATTGATTCCTGGTGAAGACTCGGGGAAAAAAAAAAGAAGCAGAAAACGAAGAAGCGGTGGCAGCGGCAGCGACACCTCTGAGACACGTTCATCTCTGAATTATTCATGTCTGTTCTGTTTGACTACAGCTGGAATCCGAAAAAAGCCACGGGAGTCAGTCAAGGACGAGCCAGATTACGCCTCGGAGCAGACATCACAGTGAGGCGGCATCAGCATTCAGGTCGTCCCCTAAACGCCGCGCTCACAGCTGATTAAACGCCGAGGTGATGGCGCGTCCGCAGTGTTTCACGTACTGCCTGTATGTGAAACCTCTTTACAGGACAGGAAAGAGAAAGCTCTCACTGGTGCTCTTATGCAGTCGGGTGAACTAAAACAAGCAGAGAGCAGGTCTGTGTGAAGACAAAGCTCAGAAGGGTCCTCTGGTCCTCCACAATCCAACAATCCATCATAGATTAGAGACGGGCTTACGGGTCCCTGGTGGTGCAATAGGTAGATCCTGCAGATAGTCTTTCTTGTTCAAAGTACATCAGACACATACTGGGGCAGGACATTATAGGGCTCTGACTTTAAGTAGAAACATTTTAGATTAAATCAGATGAAATTGGAGTAGATATTACAAATTGCAGAGAAGAAAACATGCAAAACAGGAAATATGCACCCAATAAGAGTTAATAAATGGACACGATCTAGAATAATGTACGTACAGCTTAAAGTAAATGTATATGTACTGTGTTTTCCAGACTACAAGTCACTTTTTTTTGTTGTTTATCTGGTCGTGTGACTCAGGATCCATTTCCACGACATTTTAAGCAGAAACAAATAGTTTTTGCAGTTTTGCTGCAGAAACGTTTTGTGTTTACGCGGCAATGTTTTGAAAGCAATGTCCGTTTACACGACAATGTCAGGCTACGAGTGGGCACCGTTTGTTTACTAATGAAACCACACACACACACATGCAGCAGAGAACAATCCGTCCTGAACATCAACAATGGGAGAACACTGACATTCTAGTGGACAGACGATCAACTTGGATCGTTATTACGGTGACTGTCAAAATAAAGTCCAGGAGAATATGGACTGGGAGTCACGACACCACGGAGGAAAACATTGTTCTGTTTGTCTCTACTGAGCATGTGCAGAACCACTAGTCACACAGCAGTGTCTCCACAGAGAGTCGGGACGTTCCACCTCGGGAGACACTTTCAGAAAGTTGCGTTTGCAGAACCATTCTCACCCAGAACACAAGGGAAGTGGTCCGTTTTCACTTGAGAACATCATTTCACAGGGAATCCAAATTGTGTTGGAAGATCAGAGCAGCTGATAGCCGGCATTTAAATGACCTTGGGAACCAATAGACGTTAGTGGTTGGAAGAGTGCTGGCTTTCACCACAACACCTCCCACTGACAGCTCCAGTGAGTCGACATTAATCTTTAGAGCAATGACACCAAATCTCCTTCCCCTGGAGCTCCTGGAGATTTCCTCTAAGAAAGGCTGCAGGCCTCTTCCCAGGGTGTTGCGGCTCTTATGTTGTGTACTGACTGCTATAGAGCAGTTTGTTGTAGATACACTGAAGGAATCTCTTTCAATTTGCCACATATGAATAGAATCAGACAAGAGGTCAAGGGTCGGTGTATCGTCCCGTTTGAGTCATATTTGTGTGAACAATAGCTCGTAAAAATGTCCTTGCGCAGGACACGTTTACGCCCCATATCGCTCGTTGTCACCATGTGAGTAACAATGTGAAGTGCTTTGAGACTGGTGAAGTAGCTTAACAAAAACACAATATAATGTTTTATTAGAATTCTGCAATGCCACAACGGAGCTTGCATGAATGTGGATAAACAACATAAACTGTAACTTTGCTGGTTACCAGAGTCATATAGCAGCAGGACTCCGTTGTTCAATGATATTGATTTCCACATGTTTGAGTCATTTAACCTCATTCGACTGTACGACGGTAATGCTGAAACAACACACAGTGTAAATCCATCACAGCTCCTCAACAGAACGCGAGAGCAGAATGTTTCTGGACTGACTGGGCTCCTCTGCTGTGTGCGTCGGTCCTTCCAGAGGGCAAAGCAGAGTGAAGAGGACACAAGTAGAGTTACAACAGGATTCAATTTGTGACCCGACATGTTCCAGCAGTTATTTACTGCGAGCTGCAGCTGCGACTGTCCATTTACTGCAACATTTAACATTTTGCACAGAGATGTCAAACTCATTTTAGTCCCGGAGCCACATCCAGCTCCGTTTGATCTCACTAACAATGAGCGCTGTTCATTTCTGCACATGATGTGAAACTGAGAGTTTTTACTTGGTGGGAGTTTTACACTGAACTTCTTATATCTGCTACCTGAATGTTGTTTTCACGACAATGTTTCAAGTAAAAACACAAAACTTTGGTAGCGTTTGTGGGTCTGTTTACACAGGAACTGAGCTGTGAGCCGCTGAACTTCTTGAAAATGGCTCTGTGTCGATGAAGGGAAATGCAACTTTTTGAAAACACTGCTCCTGTGCATGTGAACCACAGCCATTGTTCTTAGTTCTTCTGCACACGTACAACTAAATGGACAATCAGAACAAAGTTTCCTCCAGAGCGTCATGATTCCCAGTCCATATTCTCCTGAGGTCTGTACTACGAAGCTGGATTTTCTCTTATCGAGATAACGTCAGGATTAACTCTGGTTTTCTCTTATCAAGATAACTTCAGGATTAACTCTGGTTTTCCATACTACGAAGCTCGTTCACTTCTCACAGGGATAAATCACCTGGTAACTGACGCTGAAAGTCTAACCTGCTCCAGAGCAGGCTATGTTCTCAATAAGAGGTCAGAGCTCCGCCTCCTGACCAATCAGATCTCTTGGAAAATGCCCCGCCCATTCTTAAATGATGGTGATTGGTAGGCAGGTTCAGCACTGAGCTGCAGCGGAGAGGAGAAATTAATTTTGATGATCTTTTTGACATAATAAAATAAATCCTGGTCACTAAGGCTTTGAAGGATGTTTTTGTTCTTGACTTGTTCCAGGTCTGTTTATCTCCACGAGGGTTGATCTGGAATAATGAAGTTAATGATCACACCTGATCCCCGGCTAGCTCAGTTGCGTTAGGGTTAGCATTTGACTCTCAATCTCAAGGTAGAGGGTTCTGCTGTAATAAAATGAAAATGATTGATCAGCGGATGTGCTGTCTGTTTATATCGCTGATAAATGAATATCATATAATCTCACCAAGTCAGCATTAACAAGTCAGGAAGGTTCTGGCTTTGGCTGCAGCAGCAGTGTTGCTTTTAGCTGCTGGATGTGTTTTAATTCTTCATATTCTCTGATCCTTCAGTAATCTGTAAACTGAGCTGCAGAGTTTGTCTGTCTGGGTTGAACCAGCGAGTTCATAACCTGCTTCGTAGTAACGGTGATCAGGATCGCTCATGTCTGGATAAGTCAACCCAGGAAACGGAGAGAGATCCTGGATATGTTGATCAGGGTTCGTAGTGCAGGCCTTTGGACTTGGTACTTTTATTTTGACAGTCACCGTAATAACAATCCAAGTTGATCGTCTGTCCACTAGAATGTCGGTGTTCTCCCTTTGTTAATGTTTAGAGCAGATTGGTTCTCTGCTGTATGTGTGTGAGGTTTCATTATAAAAACCAACTCATGGCCCGACAAGCGAACCACATTGTTTTCAGCGTTTCGGCCATTTCCTTGTAAATAGACGTCGTTTTCAAAATGTGTAAACACAAAAAGTTTCGGAGACAAAAATGTAATAAACAATGTATTTTCACGGGAAACATACGTTTCATCATGTTATTAGGACCTTAATATAAACGGCTCGCTGGAGAAAATTAAGTGCCTCCAGCCGGATTTATTTTCAGAAACACTTTCTTCGTTGATGCAGTAATTTCACCACTTCTTCACGTTCTTCTACTTCTTCTACTTCTGCTGGTTTAGAGGGAAGTTTCAGTGACAGCGACCCCCTGCAGTTTCTAGCTGAGGAAGGAACAAAGTGGAAACAAGCTGTTCATGTCCTTACCCCCCCCAAACCCCCCCCCCAATTTACAGGATATTTTGAGAGTGAATTTGCATTGTTGCTCGCTCACATTTGAAGTAAACAAATGCCCGTCTCTGCAAGGAGAATTGGATTTCTGTCTGATTGAGCAGACTGTGATCTGCTCCTCTGTCTTTTTCTCCCGGTGCAAACACAAATACATGCAAAGTAGCACGGCGGCTTTTAGCCACACGGGATGCTTCGGTAAAGTCAGACGCTTCCAGTGCGGCAGGTCGTAAATGTCTCCTGGAGTTTGCGGCGTGAGCTGATCAAACCTTAGTGAGGACAGATTGTTCCGTCGCGGCTGCGCAGGCTGTAACCATCGTCTACAAACCTGAAGTTGCTGCTGTGTCTGGGAACTGTTCAGCCTCGTTTACACGACAATGTAAAGTGAAAACGGAAAACGTTCGTTGTATTTTGGGTGTCTGTTTCCCACGGCAACACAGAAAATGCAACTTTTTGAAAATGCTCGACTCCGTCTCCATAGAAATGGGAGAAAACGTTTCAAAATCTCTGCTGCTGTGCATGCGCAGCACGGCCATAGTAAATCGTTCTTCTGCACATGCTCAGTAGGTGAACAATCGGTGTCATGACTCCCAGTCCAGATTCTCCTGGACCTGGTAGTTTTATTTTGACAGTCACTGTAATAACAATCCAACTTGTTCGTCGGTCCACTAAAATGTCGGTGTTCTCCCGTTGTTCATGTTTAGAGCTCCTTCTTCTCTTCTGCATGTGTGTGTGGTTTCATGACAAAAACAACCAACAGCACCAACTAGTGGTCCAACATGGAAACGACTTTCACCTGTTTCCATATAAACGGACATCATTTTCAAAACATCGCTGCGTAAATGCCTAATTTTTCTGAAATAAAAACAAAAAAACCCCGATGCGTTTTCACTTGTAATGTTTTATAAACGGGCGTCGATTAAGATGAAACCCGGGAGCAGCTCGTTCCGTGTGGCGTTGCATTAGCATTAATAAGGAGCATCTGATTAAGATATAGCTTTTATGCGATGGCCCTCTAATGCAGACGTGGTATTATTCCTCCCACAGATGGCCCACCGGGGATCAGGTGGTTATTTGAGTGTTTTGCTTTGTTTCAAAAGTGGCGTGTGCCAGTCGTGCACTCCCCCACAGAGGCACCGAGTCAGAACGTTGATCAACCATTTCTTTATGAAATAAACTAAAACCAAAGTCACAGACACGTCTGCCTCTTTCAGGCTCTTCTGTGAGTCTGTGTTCACTCCCGCCTGTCAGGGCGGCTCCTCCTTTATGGGCAGAGAGGTGAGGCAGCACACCTGATTCACATCAGGGGCTTAATCACCTCTCTGCCTCATGGCGTCTTTGCAGTTTTAGTTTCTCTGTGTACATAATTCATCATCGATACCCCAAACTGCTGCCTTGCATGGCAGCCGCCTCCATCGCTGTCTGACTGTGACGAACATTGTAAAGCCCTTAGAGGACTGTTGAATAAGTGGAAAAGCAGCAGTGGGGTAAGTGGATGCCTCTACCGCCTCAGGGTGAGAGGGTTGTGGGGTTGAGTCCCCACTGGGTCCTTCTGTGTGGAGATTGCATGTTCTCCATGTACTCGTAAAAGCTCAGCGATACAAACCCGGGAGCAGGTTGACTACAGAGGACGAGCGACGTCCACAGTTTGGAGATTCTTTATTATTAATGAGAACGACTAAAGTAAGACAAACTGTAAATTATGTTCTGACAAAATATCAAGAGGAGGAGACAGATAGTTCTTACAGCATCAGCAGAAACATTTAGACCAGCAGAGTGAGAACGATGTCGCTCAGTAGTTTAACTGCTCAGTGCATCAGGAGGATTTTACCCCGAGCCGTGCTACATGCTACATGCTACATGCTAAAGATTTTCAGGCTCATACACCAGCGATGCTACATGCTAAACATGGTTAAAATGTGACTGATACACTCACTAACAGCGAGTTTGGTCCCTCGGTATGCAGTCTGCAGTACACATAGTATGCAGTCTGCAGTACACATAGCATGCAGTCTGCAGTACACATAGCACAGTACCTAGAGCGGCGCTACGCACTGCGCTATCCGTACTGTAGACTCAGTGGAGTTTTCAAAGCTGTTGGGGGTTCGTTGCGTGCAGCGTTGATGCAGAAGCTGTTTTCAAGATTCAAAATACTTTACTCATCCCCTGGGGGCAGTTTAAAAGAGCCCACGCTGAGTAGTCATGTAAGCACAGACATCAGAACATAAAGAACTGTGGTAAGGTGGTTCTTGGTAACGCACCGCCTTCACACATTGTTTGTCTATGGAGTATAAATTAGGCTTAACGGCATTCAATAAGTACTTGTATCGGTACTCAGTGTCAGGAAGTAGCTGAAGGTTAGTATTAGTAATCCTCCTTTATAAAAACTGTATCGCTGCATCCCTCCTATAAAGACAAATTATTGACGATGTTCACAGGGAACAGAAGCAAACTCTCCACAGAGAGTAATCTATTACTGCTCTGCAGGTTAGAGAAGTGAGTTTGTGACTGGAGGTTTGCTGGTTTGAATCCCGGTGCTGACAGGTTTTACTCCCGGCCACAGAACATCCTCTAAACACTTGTTCAATCTGCGCGGCTAAACTCACGTCCCCGAGTACCACAGGAAAAACTCATTATGAGTTAAAGGGGTAAACTCACTTCATTCGACCCCAAACACTTCCTGGTTTTTATCAGCTGACCGGGGCTGTCGGGGCGGAACCAACGGCTGTTATCGGCGTTGCCATGGGGATCTGAGCGTCCTGGAGGACTTGTCTCTTCTCCTGCTGTTGGCTTCACACGAGCAGTTTAAAGCGGCTGCTGTGATTGGCTCCGTCTAAAGCCGGGCGGCCCAATGGGATCAATTACAAGAGGAAGGCAGCTCCTGTCACGCTTTGCTCTCTCCTCGTCCCTCGGAGGAGGAGAGGTTTTAATTCACAGCCAGGTGTTCAGACAGATAACAGAGCCGAGGACGACCACGCGAGGAAACAGTGAACCGGCCTGTCCAGATAATGTGAGCACACGCTGAAGTGGAGTAATTGGACAGCCCTTAGTACTTGTTCTGGTGAGTATTCTGGTGAAGTCCCTTTGATCCAATTAAAAAAATATATTAAACTACTGGGAATGAGACTCTTCTTCTTCTTTGTCTTTTTTTTTTTTTTTTTTTTTTAAACTTTGCAGCAACAGTTTGTTTTATATGCAGCATCAAGTCATCCCAGCAGAGCAGGGGTGTCAAACACATTTTTAGTTCCGGGGCTACATGTAGTCCAGTTTCATCTTGAGTGGGTGAAATAGTGCCATGATAACCTTTAAATGTGAACTCTAATAGTTTCCACTGTGGTGGTGCAGAGGATACGTGATGAAATCGTCTATATCGACCGTAACGACTCCAATATCAACGTGAAGGCGATTTTAATGAACATTTCTGCTGCAACATGCAGTGAAACGTGCGGTTTGACCCGCAGGCCTTCTCTTCGACACTCCTGCTCTACACATACAAATATAGAGTTAAACTTTGACTTAAACTATTGTCTTCAGAGCTTTTCTTTACCTGTTACACTGAAAAAAACTAAAGATCACCATGTTTATTTTCATTGAACTCTGATGAAAGCTTCAAGAAGCCACGGCGGAGTCCACACCCTCACTAAGTTATAGACAGTCCAGGTTTTGCTTCTCATCAGTTTCCTGACGTTGTCAAAGCAGCAAATGTTTCCATCCACTGAGCCGATCACAGCATTGTTTAATGGTGGCGGTGGCTGATCACAGCTCATATTCTGTGCTGAAGAACCTGCAGTTTGTAAGTCTCGCGGCTACTTGCCCCCAAGCCCCGGATGTCCTGGAGTCCAGCGGTGTTGTGTGTAGTGAGCCCAGCGAATTTGACGCTCCTTATGTGAAAAAAGACGTCAAAAACAAGTAAAAAAAGAGCAACTTTAAAGGAGCGTCACCATCTGCTCTCTGTTTACACACAACGTTAACGAACCTCAAAAGTCACAAAGCAACAGCGGGAGGAAAGCAGAAGAAGCCGGTATAATCAGAGGCCCTGGCGAGAGGAGAGCATGTCCTCCGGAAAGCTGTAAATGAGGCAAAATATTTAAAAAAGAAAAAAAAATCAGTGGCGACAGCCACAGAAATGAGCCTCACTGTGTTGTTAGCGTCACTTTGAATCATAATACACTCTGCAATGGCAGCCATCAGCTATCACGGCCTGTACGTGTGTTGGTGTGTGTTGTCTGCTATTTCCATGATAAGCGCCGCAGCTGGGAGTAAACTGGAAAGCAGGCGGCCTTGTTTCCCACATAATTGCTTTATGATAAATTGCGCCTGGTGATGAGAAACAAAGAGGCCTGTTTCTATTTATTTCACAATGCAAAAACAAGCAAGCATCATTAATATTGCAAGCTGTGGCCTCTTAAAATATTGAAGAGGGGCGATAAAACCACGTTTTCTAATATTCCCGGAGCCTTCCGATGTTTGATATCCGGCCGAGCGTTGACACACGCTGGTACGACTTTCTCCTTCACTTTTGCTCCATTTGTCTTCACACTTGGAATTCCCAACTCTGAATGAAGACACTTTGTGGGACAAACACAGGCGCTTCGCACTTCAGTTGGGTCATTACATTGGAAGTCAGAATAAAGGAAAGCCATTCGGGTCTTGAATGAAAACATTATGCCACATAGGGTATGAATTACTGGGATGACTGAGGGAGTATATCCCCCTCTGAACTGCATTCACCATTACAATTATTTTTCTTGAAGTGAAAGCTGCTTAGCAGCAGCCCACTCACAACATGGATTTATAAATGTAAGTAAAACAGCCCATCAAGAGGGAATGTAAACAGCAATGATGTAATAACTTTAAGGAAACATAATGCAGCTCTCTCAAATGTCCGTTTTTGTAGTATGAGATAAAAGTGAAGAAAAAACGTACAACCACCGGGAAAACACGTAAACATGCAAAGTGTTGGGTGCGTCGTCTCAGAATTATCAACACTATTGACAGCAGAAGTTGGTAGAGATATTGGTCTAAGGGGATTGAGTCGTTGTGGGTCGAAACTCAGGCCCCGTATACAAGAAAACGTTTTCAAGTTAAAACCCTAGACCTTAATAACAATCCAACCTGGTAGTTTTATTTTGACAGTCACTATAATAACAATCCAACCTGGTAGTTATATTTTGACAGTCACTATAATAACAATCCAACCTGGTAGTTACATTTTGACAGTCACTATAATAACAATCCAACCTGGTAGTTTTTTTTTGACAGTCACCGTAATAAAAATCCAACCTGGTAGTTTTATTTTGACAGTAACCGTAATAACAATCCAACCTGGTAGTTTTATTTTGACAGTAACCGTAATAACAATCCAACCTGGTAGTTTTATTTTGACAGTCACTGTAATAACAATCCAACTTGAAGGTCTGTCCACTAGAATATCCGTGTTCTCCCGGTGTCAATGTTTAGAGCTCATTGTTCTCTGCTGCATGTGTGTGTGGTTTCATTACAAAAACAAACAACAGCATCCACTAGTGGCCAAACATGAAAACTACGTTGTTTTCGGACAAAATGAGTGGTGGACAAGATGTCCAGGGTTGGAGTTTTGTGGACGAGTTGTCCTGTGCACCATTTTCTTGACCCCGGGACTTTATATTTCATCTTTTTTTGTGATAAATCAGAGAAATTAAGTTCATGTGTAGGAAAGGGAAGGAAGAGGTGAGATGGCTTTGACAGCGGGTAATTTATTTTGATCACGAGAACAAATTTCCGATTCAATCCTGACTGGTCTAGGACAAAGCCAGTTTTCTTTTGTGTCTCCCCCTGCACTCGTGAGCTGATGATCCCAGTTTTAAATTGGGATTGAGCAGAGATTAAAGGAAGAGTATAAAACAAGGTTTTAACTCTAAAATTGGTGTCAAATTGAGGTCGGCCGTGCCTCGTAGAGTTTAGAAGATCATGTTGAGAGTATTTTCTCCCTCTTGGGTGGTTTTACCTCAAGGCTACCCAACGTCTGAACAATACGACACACTTTCTGCCAGATAACATTTCCATTTCATGCAGAGAACATTTAACACTGTGAGCTAAAAGATAAGAGAGGATTCAGGGACGTTAGGACTTAGTACAGTCAGTCTTCGGTTAGCTGCTCTCAGATTCGCATGTGAAGACGCCCGACACTTCTCTGATTTTATGGTCCAAAACAGCTGAAGATGTTTGTTGAGATGAGATGCTTCACTTTGATGGAGTGTTGATGGTCACACTTTTGCACTGAACCACATGGAGTCGACGGAGAAGAACAAATCTTGATTATGAGACTTTTTTTATTGGCCAAGCTGCTGTATTGAGTTAAAAACTGAGTCTATTTTACTAGATGGTTTTCACTTAAGGTTTTAATAAGAGGCATAACATTAAGGATTATAATCATATAATATTAAAACTAAATATTGTTACATTTTAATATGATAATAAAATATGAATCATTTGTTTTTGACATTATTCGTGTCAGTCTTTTACAGGTCAAAGTTGTTACTGAAAGAACCAGATCAATTGCCAGACAAAACTAGTAAATGCATTTTTATTAAATCAATATCAAAATGATTTGGACCAATAAAACAGGTTAAACTGTGCATCTGTGTGCACTACTAAATCTGTCTGTGTGCTGCTGAAATATTTAGTTTGTTAGTAGCACTGCTGCCGCCTGATAATTCAGCATCCAGCCGGGACGACAGAATCATTATGCCTTGGATTAATTAATCCTAAACACTCCTGGTTCGGAGTCAGGATTTGTCTTAGGGTTAAAGGTTATGGTTAAGAGTTAGTATTAGAGTTAAAGGTTATGGTTAGCAGTTAGTATTAGGGTTAAAGTTTATGGTTAGGAGTTAGTATTAGGGTTAAATGTTATTGTTAGGAGTTATTATTAGGGTTAAAGGTTATGGTTCAGAGTTAGTATTAGGGTTAAAGGTTATGGTTAGGAGTTAGTATTAGGGTTAAAGGTTATGGTTAGGAGTTAGTATTAGGGTTAAATGTTATTGTTAGGAGTTATTATTAGGGTTAAAGGTTAAGGTTAGGAGTTAGTATGAGTGTTAGGGTTAAAGGTTATGGTTAGGAGTTAGTATTAGGGTTAAAGGTTATGGTTAGGAGTTAATATTAGGGTTAAAGGTTATGGTTCAGAGTTAGTATTAGGGTTAAAGGTTAAGGTTAGGAGTTAGTATGAATGCTAGGGTTCATGGTTATGGTAAGGAGTTAGTATTAGTGGGGGGCGGGAGATGGGGCTCCCCCCAGAACCTCCCGCTGTGATCTCACCCCGGTCTGGGGTGAGTAAGGCTGGAATGCGGGGGGCGCCCTCGCTCAGGCATGGCGCTCCCGGGGGGGCTGTGGTGCGGTGCTCCCTCCCCATTCGTGGTTGGATTAGTGGAGAATGGGATTTCGCAGTGGCCTGGTGAGGGCCCGGCTGGCGGCCTGGGGGGCGGGTGGCATCACCCTCCCACCAACTGTGTGTGTGTGTGTCTGTCTGTGTGTGTGTGTGTGTGTGTTTGTGTGTGTGTGTGTGTGTGTGTGTGTGTGTGTGTGTGTGTGTGTGTGTGTGTGTGTGTGTGTGTGTGTGTGTGTGTTTGTGTCTATCAAGATCGGGGGGGGGGGTCATGGGGCGGGAACGTGGGTGGTGGGGTACGAGGCTCCTGGGGTTGTTAGGTTGGCTGTCCTCCAACTGGCCCCGGCCGAGCCTTCGCTCGTCCTCGTCTGGGGGGGTGCTGGTCCGGGGCGCAGCGGCTGGGGCCTTCTCTGGCCTGCTGGTTTGGGGGGGGTTGGTAGTTGGTCCAGGGGCCCTGCTCCGGCCGGTCTCGGCTTGATAGCCTGGGTCGGGGCCTGGGGCCCGGTACCCTCTATCCTTCTCTTGTGGGCTCTTCTGGCCTGGGGGGGGGGATTCCTCTCTACATTCTCCATCTGGTGCTCTCTGGGCGGGGGCGTGGCTCTCTGGGGAGGTTCGCTGGGGCCTCCCCGGGTCTGGGAGGCTGCTGGCCCCGGGGTGTCGTTACGGGTCCCCCCACAACAGTTCCGGCCACACCCAGTGGACAAACCACACACACACACACACACACACACACACACACACACACACACACACACACACACACACACACACACACACACACACACACACACACACACACACACACACACACACACACACACACACACATTTCCACTCCTCATGAGATGTGTTCCTGATGTCACCAGTTTTCTACCATCATTCGTTCAACTTTCAAAATCATGTTTTTCTTTTGTTGTTGCTTCTTTGTTAATTCATGTTCCTGCTTCACGTTATTGTCTAGATAGAGCTGCTCAGGCTGGTTTAATCTAGAAAATCAAGTTACTGTCTAGATAGAGCTGCTCAGGCTGGTTAATCTAATAACAGTTGGAAAGTATTTGGATCAGTGTGATAACTGTAAATAATATATGTAGCACTAACAAGGATATTGTATGTTGCCCCCCCCCCCCCTCTATCCCCCTCAATCTTCTCTCTTCTCTCTCTCTCTGAGCGTTCCCCCCCTGTCATGTACAGCAACCATACCAACTTCTAATAAAGCAGCAACAGGAGGAGACTCCAGGTCTCTCCCTGTTGAAGAGCAAAAACTGTTCTGACTCCAGAAGGTTCTCAATCACATCATATTGTTTGTTGAAGCTGTCGAACAGGACAAAGGGGGGAAAAAAAAAGGAGTTAGTATTTGTCTTATGGTTCAAGGTTAGAGTTAGGATTTAGGGTTTTGTGGCTCCATACAGTTTTTTAGTTTGGAGGAGGAAAATGACTCTTCTGACCCTAAAGGTTGTTGTAGTATTTCGGCAGGTCAGAGCCATGTTGAACTGTGATATTAGGTGCATTCAATCACTGATTCATACGAAAAAACAATGAGTCTTGGTTTGTTCTTTTTCTTGTGTTTGAAACAAATGATAAGATAAAGTAATCCTCTGCACACGTAGTATTCCGTGCTGTTCAAGCTTACATGCAAAACTCAGCTGCGCTTTGACAGACCTTATTTTTCAGAGGGTGCGCTGACTCGTCTAAAATAAGAACACAGGAGAGATTTGATGGGCCGGTGCGGGGAACTGCCCGTTAGATTTATGAAACTCGGAGTTCGACGACAGCCAGACTGGCTTTGGCAGTTTGCAGATTTATTTATTTTTTTACGACTACATTTAATTTCAAGCAAGACTTCTCCTGGAGGAACAATAAATATACAGGTTGATTTAATACAGGTCACAATACAAGATAAGCTCAGGGCAAAGTGGAGGGAAACTGACGTTGATGCTAGTTGTTTTTTTAATCAACTTGACAGTCAGTTGATGTAAACTCACTTTGAAAATGTTGATTCAATGGCACTGAATTGGATCGTTATTGATGTGTGTTTTTTGGGCATGCATTAGTCTAAATCAGGGGTGTCAAACTCGTTTTAGTCCCGGGGCCACGTAGATAAACCTTTATTGTCATTGTACAAATCACACATCAGTATGAAGGAATTCGTACGGAAGCATTTCACTCACACATTACACTACATTAAATATACAGACCATTTCATCTTGAGCGGGCCGGACCGGTAAAATAGTGTCAAAATTATCTTTAAAATTTTTCTTTGTTGTGGTACTTAACATATGTGATAAAAATGTCCGTATTTTCACAAAACTAAACAATTACTTCTGAAAATGACTCCAATCTCATTATGAAGCCCGTTTCAATTCAACCTTCTGGTGCAAAATACAGTGAAATGTCTAAAAACTTCTCCCACAGCTGTTGCAACATGCGTGTTTTTACAAACTCACGCTGGCATCATGACTTCGGGGATGTTAGTAACGAGGGAGCTGGTTTTCATGGCAGCATCAGCGATATCTCAGCGCTGGTCCCAGAAGCCGCCTTTACACCGTCACTGTTTGGTCAATCTGTTTGGACTCTTTCCTTTTCGAGGATCAGATTGTCCTGTTTACATGAACGTTGAATGAAGGACTGAGAACGTTGTGCCGATTTATATTCACCAAAATGTGACCTGGTTCATTCCAGTGGATCAATCCCATAATGCTTTGCACTGTGACGTTTGCTGATTTCTGACTTTGGCACGGAATCCCACGTTCGGTTTTACCAGGACGCCCACGAGGGTCAAAAATGGAATTACCAAGAGTGATTCCATCTGTGGAGCTTCTATTTCATCATTTCTTTGTAAACTGCGACATCAAAGAAACATTCTCTTGGTTCAAAATATCCTCAGGAAGAGACAACAACGGGTCGCTTCTTGGCGGGATGCAGCGGGGATTACTCTGCTACTGAGCTTTGCTCTCGCTGTGACATCAGACTCTCACCCAAAGCTCCAGCTCAACCCACGTGTCGTTCAGATGGACTATGATTGGATCGAATCCCAGACTACACCACCCCCTACAATCCCATGGCAATTTCAATCGGATAGTGCAAATATAATCCGATGGGATTACTTTTGGTCCATGTAACCACAGCTACTCTGAACAAATCTGTCAAAAAAATCGATGCTTTCTTTGAAAGTTTGACATTTTGCATCGGTGGTTTGGCGGGCCGGAGTGGAGCGTCTTGTGGGACAGTTTCAGGCCTGCGGGCCTTGTGTTGGACTCTTCTGCTCTAAATCATTAAAGGAATTCACTTGTGCAAACATTCATTCCCTGCTTCAGCAGTCCCACTTACATTTTCACAAACTTTTACACACTTTGTGTTCGAGAGAACACGACAGATCATGGAACTGATTAGTGACGGGAAGGCGAGCCGCTCTGCGCCACAGCCACTATGGACGCAGGGTCAACATCACATGAAACAGCTGGAATTTCATGCCGCGACGGCAATAATAAGTCGGGATCCCCCTGTTCTGTTTGATTGTTTTCAATATCTGGTGGCGAGCAGATCATCATCCGAGCCATCGAGAGAAATGAGAGGCTGCGTCGAAAGAGAAAACAGTGATTGAGCCTCGCTTGCGTGAAGAGGATTTTGAAACAAATGCTGTTAATCAGCCGCTGTGAAGTGTGACAGATGGAGGAGCGGATACTCCAGGGAAACAATTATTCAATCAACACGCAGGCTGCCATGTTAACATGGAACGGCGGCGTCTCTGTACGAAGACGCTACGAAGTCCAAATGAGATCGCTGGTTGAAGACTAACAGGAGGGAGTGATGGATGATCTGCTTCCCTCCATGATCATCATTCCTGCCACGTCTCCTACCTGCAGAGGCAGTAATGTCAACCTGATAGGAACAGATTGAGCACATTTCTGCTCCGTGCCTCTTTTCCTTTGCAGTGGTGATGGTTTCCGTCACATTAGACAAACAGAACGTCTCCCAAACGAGCTGAACTGTGTGTGAACTGCAGGATGTGTCTCTCGCGTCCACAGCTGGCGCCGACAAGGGAGGAACATTTGTGTTGTACGGATTCACATCTGTCGGGAGGGCTGCTGACATCTGGCTAGAGAATAGAGATGGGGACGCGGCGCAGCGCGTTCACCGTCAACCTGCTGCACACCTGTGGTGCTTCAGCCGCTGCAGCAAAAGGTCGGGTCACAACCGTGAGCAGCTGGGATCAGCTCTGGAGGGCCGACCAATGGAAACCCTTCTAAAGACTTGTTGTGTGTGTGAGTTACAGCGGGCAGAGACACAATCGGACAAAGAGAAATTGATTGAAAATCCTCAGAAATAAATGAAAGAGTAGAATCAATATTTCTGTATATTCTGTATAATATTGTGTTTGTATTGTGTTTATATTGTGTTTGTATTGTTTGTATTGCGTTTATATTGTGTTTGTATTGTGTTTATATTGTGTTTGTATTGTTTGTATTGCGTTTATATTGTGTTTGTATTGTGTTTGTATTGTGTTTATATTGTGTTTGTATTGTGTTTGTATTGTTTGTATTGCATTTATATTGTGTTTGTATTGTGTTTGTATTGTGTTTATATTGTGTTTATATTGTTTGTATTGCATTTATATTGTGTTTGTATTGTGTTTATATTGTGTTTAGATTGTTTGTATTGCGTTTATATTGTGCTTGTATTGTGTTTATATTGTGTTTGTATTGTGTTTTAAAGTAAAAGTAACGTAAAAAAAATGCAACAAATGCTAATTAAAAGAAATAAAATGGTTTATAATATCTAGTTAAGTTGTAGGTAATAAACACAAAATGTGCTACGTCAGAGTTTTATCAAATCAAATCAAATCAAATCAAACTTTATTTATATAGCACTTTTCATACAAAGGTTGTAGCAAAAAGCGCTTCTCATACTATAAAAAGAAAAATTAAAACACACACATATACGCATGCACACGACCTCACCTATTAACAGTTAAATACGTGAGAAGATGAGAGCCCAGATCTACACCTTCATACATTTGCTTTGGGATTTTCAAGAGTAATGAGATAATGTGTTGTTGTTAACGACAGGAAGTCCAGCAGTGTTTTGAAAACTGCAGAAAAAGGGTGAGAGTGTGAGTTTAGAGTTAAATGTGAGAGTTGGCCGCCCTCGTTTACTTTGATTTGTGAGAAGGCTTTTAAAAGGAATATGTGTGACACAAAAGAGTCAAAGCCCAAGAGGTTGGTTCTCATATACTTTTCCTTCAAAATGTTAAGGTTGAACACTGCGAGAATCTTAGAACCCGTTTATATGACAACGTTTTCAACTAAAAATGGAACATGCTACGTGCGCCATAGCCGTAGTAACTAGTTGTTCTGCACATGCTCAGTATAGACAATAAGAGCAATGTTTCCTCTGTGGTGTAGTGACTCCCGGTCCATATTCTCCTGGGACTTGGTACTTTTATTTTGACAGTCACCGTAATAACAATCCAACTTGGTCGTCCGACCGTATGAATTGTTAATGCCAGTAAGCGTATTGTTCTCTGCACACTTGTGTGTGTGTGTGGTTTCATCACAAAAAAGAAACAACGGCGCCAACTCGTGGCTCCATATGCTCACTGCTTCATTTTCCAAAATGCAAAAAACGATGTGCAGAAGCAGAATTTCAGTTTTGGAGTTGGAGCATTTTCATAAAGTTGTGTTTTTCTCGGTTACACGGGGGAGGAGCGTTTAAAAAAAGCTCCACCTTGCAAGCAGTGTTCGAAAAGTTGTGTTTTCAGTGGCCCTGAGCAATGTAGGCGTGTAAACGGACACCCAAAATGCAATGAATTTTGTGTTTTCACTTGAAAAGGTTGTCGCGTGAAGAAGGCTCGCCACCCTTCCCAACGCCGACCTGCTGCGAACAATCACACCAACGTTTTGACGTGAAATCGAAAAACAGGTCGGGGTTTGAGTGGATTCTGACAAGCGTGTGAAGTGACTGGTCGTGTTCTCACCGTGGTGGTCTTGACGCGGCCCCCTGGTTGTGTGCAGGTCCAGCCCGACTGATTGACCAGGAGGTTACAGCCTTCATCGTCCAGACACGGAGTCATCTCACACCACTGCCGACTCCTGACGATACGAACTGACAGGGGAGAGAAGATACAACGTGAGTGCACTCCTTCCATCCTGGCTTCATGACCTAAGTCGTTTAGTTTGATTGCTTCATGACCAGGTTGCCCCTGGAAGTGTTCACTCCATCATAATAAATAAAGACGAACGTTGTGTGTAACGGGTTTGCTTTGCAGTGTAGAAAGCTGTATTGTTTGAGATTACACTGTTTTGGTCTCACGTTAGAACACGCAGGGTCTGATTTCAGATCATGTAAAAATAACAACATCTGCATAATCAACTCAGAATGACACTGAGAGTGATATCACACACAGACAGCAGGAATAAACTGAGTCTTTTGCAAACTTTAAACTCTTTTTACATGAAAATAATCTGATGGAAACATTATTGAAGTGTAAGAACATGGAGTTGGACGTGTTGGTGAAGGATGTTATTAAAACAGACTGGAGCTTTACTGCAACTACATCTAAGGTCAACGCTATGGGAGAATATCGTGTGGATTCAGAGAGACCACAACACAGAGCAGAGATATTAGCAAAGTCCACCAACAAAAAGTCCCGGAGGGCCAGCTGAGGACATCAGAATCACAGCAGCATCTCTGCTGAAGCACAAACGTTCACACTGCAGAAACGTTAAAAACGGGAAAAAACTAATTAAACCTTTCACACTGTGTAATTCCAGAGTGTGTTCAGACTCGATGGTTCATTCTTCCTCTTAGTAGATCAGCTTATGGAACACACACACATGCAAGTTCATTCAAACGGATTCGATTATTATTATTTGTTTTATCTTCACGTTGCACAAACTTTTCCATCAGACTTTGGTTGATTTCATTTATTTTCAGACTAAACAACACTTGTCAACACTTGTTCAGTAAAAGCTTTGTGAAGTCTCCATATGTTAACAGCATTTTCAGTGCTTTCATTATTATGCCTTGTTGTTAGCGTTTCAATTTATCTGTGACCAGAAACTCTTACAGAGAAATGCAGCTGTGAAACTGTTCTGAAATAGACAATAAACATTAATTTGACGCTCTATCTCAGACCTGGGTGTCATAAGGCTCGGGGGACAGATGTGGCCCTTGAACTCAACTTGACCAGCCCTCAGCGACACTGGGAAATCCTCAGTCACATGAAAATCACTGTTATTTACTGACTTATTACATTTTAAACTGTCAGAATAATGTTTTTTGGTCATTATGACAGGATAGGTTGCTGGATGGTGTCCGGCACCTCAGCTCGCAGAGCGAACAAAATAAAGTGAAACAAAAGAAGGTTAATGAAAACATACACTTATTTACTTATTGACCGAACTAAACATTGTGAAAAATTGAATCACAATTACAAGACTAAAACTCAAACTGCTTTTTATCGAGAGATAATTTATCTAATTGAACGAAACTCAGGTCAACTTATATCTGGGCTCTCTATAGTAGTGCTTATTTCTTATGTGGCCGCTTTGAGAAAATTAGTTCGTCACACCTGATCTATTTATTGCTTTGTGAAATCGTGATTGGAGTCTAGGAAATGTGTAGCGTATATATAAACACACTCACAGAGTACCATCACACACAATATGCTGCTGCTGTATCAGTGTCTTTTGAATAATGCCCTTTCTGAAATACATTACAGAGCTTAGTTGCATCTGTATATATAGACACTTTTGGTCCTCATGGTGAATAAAGGGGTTTATTGTTTTTAGACCTTCTTCAGCATCAATATAAATCAAAGGAATATACAGATATCTCACGTAACAGTGTCAGTTAGTGGAGTTGCCCCATTATGGTGAACAGAGCTGACGGTCTCATTATCATTACTGTGACTAAAAAATACTGTGTATTGTTATTGTTGGGAGGAGAGTACGAAGCCAAGATCAGTCCGTAATTAACCAGAACGTATGTGCATCTCATTTAAGATGGCCGCCATCCCCAGGGGAGGCGCAACACACAGGAGAGAAGTGATATGGAGGGAAAGACTCGGAGAGGAAGCATCAAACAAGGAAATAAATCAAAGGAGCGTTTCCTGTAAACAAGGCGATGAGATAAGAGACGGTGCCTTTCAGTGGAAAGTATCATAAGTTATCTCGAACCTGAAAAGTGGGATTTTTGGCCTTATGCTGGTTTTACTGGTAAAGAAGACAGTGAGGTGTTTAAAACTCAAGGCTTCCAGTTGATTCTCTGATAATGTCTTTGAAAATTGTTCCATCAAAAAATACACAAGTAGAAGGACGAGTACTAACTTATAGCTACTTGCGGATACTGAGTACCGACACGAGTACTGAGTCTACAGTGCACCTAGCGCAGCATGTAGCATCTATCTGCACACTGCGCTATGCTACTGGAGACCAAGGGACTGGGCTCTTAATGAGTGTATCAGTCAAACTCTTTGTTTGTAGCATGTAGCATGTAGCATGTAGCATGTAGCGTAAAATCCGGAATGGGGGGGGGGGTTAATGAGGTGTTGCTGTTCATCCTGGGTTTCTGATTATAAAAACCCAGACACGTTTTTTCACAGTCACGTTCTCAGCGCAGTAGGAGATACAGTACATGAGAGTACTTTTAGTGTGTACTCTTCCAGTTTTCGAACATATTCCACTGAGTATTCATGAAGCAGTCCTGAAGCTAAGAAAGTGCATTTGCGTCGTTGAAGGTTTTGGGCTTGAATTTTGTCCGGAGTGGGGTGTATGTAACCTGGGGTGAGGGGCAGAGACAGACGGTTTGACTGAGTCTGAATGTTGGATGGAGGAACTGCCCTGTTAGCATGTGAGATGTTCCAGTGCACATGACCCAGTGTGTTCTTCTCCCTGGTGGCACATTTCACAGATTGTTTGAATTTGGTTAGAACAGTCTTCAACTGGCCCTGGTTGAAGTCCCCAGTATGCCTTCTGCCGCCTGGTTACCAGGCTGTGCAGGTGATGGAGGGCTAGGCTAACGTTAGCATCGGGGGGGGGGGGGGATATCGACAGCCATTGTTATTACTGCTCACAGCTCTCCTTCTGTTTCAGTTGCAGGGTGTGTTTTGTCGTCTGCAGACATCCTGAAATCTGGCTGCAATCAAAGGTACAAGAGCAACAAGATTCTCACACATGGACTCCGGTCAGGCTGACCTTTATCCTCCACCCACTCCAAATCAACTGCTAGTGTCTCGGAGGGAACACACACACACACACACACACACACACACACACACACACACACACACACACACACACACACACACACACACACACACACACACACACACACACACTGATCACTGCTCAGTGATCCTCTGTCGCCCCTCTTCCTGTCATCCCATTGAAGAAAAAATGAATTGTGGTCTCAGAAGGATTTCCTGCTGTTCAGGCCGATACCTCACCGACCCAATCATCCTCCGTCACTCCCTGCCACTGCTAAATCATACTGACAGCGGTGGATGAAGTAAACTACAGTCTGTCTGAGTCTGTGTGACATGTAACCTGCTCCGTTCCGTCAGTGATTGTGATCACACGTTAGATCCCAATCATCAAACCCAGTTCTTATTGGACAGCAGCAGCTCTGCTCAGTGCTGGTAATCAAACCCTCACACAGACACCAGCCTGATCCTCATTTATTAGATCTTATTTTCATATTTTAGGTTCGGCTGGAAAGATAGATTGCAAATTACATGACGGTTGTATTTAAAGAAAATCTCTTTCCACCATTTTCCCAGTCCTGAACTTATAAAGACAAGTTACGTTTATGTAGATCGTCAAGATTCCAAAAAGGTCGGGACAATGTTCCCAGAGACAGTGGTGAGATGTTGGAGGTGAGACGTTTCACCAAAGGAACATCTCAAAAAAGTTGAGACATGAACAGCAGCAGTCAGAATTGAAGAAAGATTTCATAAACATGTTCTTCCAGCTTGCAAAGAATTTGTAGACGACAATATATCTAATGTATATCACCAACAGATTGAGGCTGTGGGGTGCAGTCGTAGAGCATCTGCCGTCCACAGGGAGACAGAGCCTGCCTGTTTTCAAAAAGTTGCATTTTCCCTATTTACACGGGGCCGGAGATGGGGGGTGGCACGCTTTCAAATAGTTCCACTTTGCTGGCAGACGTGCCGGTCACCCTCGGGTCCACACGCAGAGGAGAAACGGAGTCCGATGGCCAGTTCACTTTCTTTATACTTCATTTAACGTAAACCACCACCTCAGCTTCACACAGCAACGTGTACTGCTGCCCGTTCCCCCGCCTGTCACCTCTGTCCCTGGACAGAGCCTCACGTTATGGGAAGAGAGATGATCGGCTCGCAACAACCTGCAGCTGAGGACGATCATCCCATTTCCACAGCCACTTTTTGAAAACAGCTCCCAAGGTGTAAGCTTTCAAAAAGTCTGGGAATCTCCAGGGTAATGGTGAAACTGCTCCTGCTACAGCGCAACACGGTCATAGTAAATAATTATTCTGCACGCGCTCAGTAGACGGACAATAACAATGTTTTCCTCCAGAGTGTGAGTCCATGGTCTCCTGGGACTTGGTACTTTTATTTTGACAGTCACCATAATAACAATCCAACTTGGTACTTTTATTTTGACAGTCATCTTTATAACAATCCAACTTGGTGCTTTCATTTTGACAGTCATCTTTATAACAATCCAACTTGGTACTTTTATTTTGAAAGTCACGTTAATAACAATCGAACTTGCTACTTTCATTTTGACAGTCATCTTTATAACAATCCAACTTGGTACTTTTATTTTGACAGTCACGTTAATAACTATCCAACTTGGTACTTTTATTTTGACATTCACCTTAATAACAATCCAACTTGGTACTTTTATTTTGACAGTCACCTTAATAACAATCCAACTTGGTACTTTTATTTTGACATTCACCTTGATAACAATCCAACTTGGTACTTTTATTTTGACAGTCAGCTTAATAACAATCCAACTTGGGGGTCTGTCCACTAGAATGTCCGTGTACAATCATCGTTAATGTTTAATGATTGTTCTCTGCTGTGTGTGTGTGTGTGTGTGTGTGTGTGTGTGTGTGTGTGTGTGTGTGTGTGTGTGTGTGTGTGTGTGTGTGTGTGTGTGTGTGTGTGTGCGTGCGTGTGTGTGTGTGTGTGTGTGTGTGTCTAGCTTCATTACAAAAACAAACAACAGTACCAAGTCATTGCCCAACATACTAACTACATCGTTTTCAGAGTTTCTGCTGTTGGCGTATATAAGACTGCTTTATTTAAAAAAGTTGACGTGTTAATGTGAAACATTTCTGAATTTCCACAGGAAACCTTGTGTGTCTGACACTGTCAATGTTTGTTTCTCTCTCCATGGTAAACACAAGCTAACAAACACAGAGACGATTCAATCACCAGCAGATCTTCCTCATATAAACACTGTGTGACGCACACAAGCCCTCGTTCTGAAGTCTCCTTTTCTGCCCGTGAGGTCACTGAGGTATTACTCTTACTGTGTCGCCTGCACGTAAACCAAAACAAAGATCTATTTATGCGAGTACGTAGGATCTTAGTCCGTCAGGCTTCACAATATGGTTAGGAGAGGAACACATGGCCGTCAGTGTGAACAGGTTTGGAACGTAAGGCTTCACACTGAATTCGTGGGGGTGAACTTTGTCCGTGGCACCTGAACGCCTCCACCCAGTAAAAACACGACATAGATGAAAAAGTTCTTCAACGGTAAATCGTCAAACACCCCACCCCAAAAAAAAAAAAGAAAAGAAAAAAGAAGAGCCTACACTGTGTCGTGGAGACGCGGTGGATTAATCGCAGGTATCAGTAAACACCTGAACACCTGCGAGCGCTGATGAATTAACGGCGGCGCTGCGGATCCGTCCGCCACCGCCGCTCAGCACAGTTCATTTATCCCAGATGAGAGGACGCCGCTTTGTAATGGCTTCATTCATCACCGGCGGCGTCCAGAAGGAGGGTCGCCGCTTCGTCCCCAGAGGAACGAGATGATCGGAAACGGGAGGAACGAACCAGAAAACAGAAGCTTTAATCTCAGTAGGTGGAACGACAAACCAACATTTCTTAAAAGGCTCATGCTTTTGTTCTGCGATTTACGTCTTACCACACTTTTTTGTTTTGTTTTGTTTTTTCTCTCGGTGTTACGAACATCCTATGAGTCTTTCAAGCTTGCCTTATTTTGTGTTTGTGTCTGAGGTTCCTTCAGGATTCTTCATCTCTTCCGGTTGGGGGTAAAAAGCGATGAAGCCCTCGGGAGTCCCTGAACCTCCCTGCCCTTTTCCCTCAGCCTCCACCTGATGAGAAGCAAAAAGCTCTCATCTCTCATCTGTTTGGTTTTCTGGCTCGGAGCCAGAAGAATTCATTTCCGTCGTTCTGATTTGAAACAAAACAGCAGCAGCAGCAGCAGCAGCAGCAGCCGCAGCAGCCGCAGCCGCAGCAGCAGCAGCCGCCGCAGCCGCAGCCGCAGCAGTAGCAGCCGCAGCAGCCGCAGCCGCAGCAGTAGCAGCCGCAGCAGTAGCAGCCGCAGCCGCAGCCGCAGCCGCAGCAGCAGCAGCAGCAGCAGCAGCAGGTGGTCGAACCAAACTCACCCGCTCAGATCTGAACCTGTGGAGGCAGACGAATAACATCTGCTGTCATTTACTTCTGAGTTCTTCTCAATGATTCTCATTGTCGTGAACGGGAGCAGCTCCTCCGGCGGGGCAGCGGTTTTCTTTACCAAGAGAAATCCGCTCACTTTTTAAACCGGAGTTAATAATGAAGCATAATGAAGCACGCTGATTCTGCCCGGGTGTTAATTTTCACGGCGGACCGGTGAGGAGCCTCAGCTCAGGCGCTCGTCAGTATTCGGGACACATCTCAGAGATGTTGGGGGGACAGATAAGAAGTGATTGCAGTCTGACGCGTCCTCTGAGCTCGCCGGTTAGAGCACTGCCGCAGGAATTCAGCAGCACAGCAGCAGAAAAGGAAAAAGGCGAGTAACTCCCTCGGATACAAATGGACAGAAAACTCAACATGCGGCAGCGGAGTAAAGGTCACTGAGGTCCAGACGGATCTGCCGCGCACATCTGTTGTGTTTATATTTAGGACTTCCTGAGCGAGCCTCACGAGCCTGAACAGAGTCGTTTGGCCTGGAACGTGAGGTCGAGGATAACGGAGAACTGCTTCGTCCGTTCCTTTTTAAAAAAGGTACTCAAAGCTGATAAAACTGTAAACTTGAAGACACATTTTCTCGTCCGTAAATCCGTTTCAAATCGATCTTCATCATAAACGAGGAGCAGTTCAGCAGTAAATAACCCGTTTAGTGTCTCTCAACAAGCTTTTTATCTGCGTTGAGCTTCATCTCCTCCTGACAGATTCTCAATCCCCCGTCAGACTGAATGAGACGCTGCTGAGCTCTTCCACCCACAGCGGGGATGTCAAACATTAAGCTCGTAGGCTGAAACCGGCCTGCAACAGAATCCGGCTCGCCAAGACAACATGGAAATTTTTTTTTATAAAAAAGATAAAAACTCTTAAAAAAGGCGACCAGTTTCACACACTCCTCTGAAACAACAAATCTGCTCAGTTTGCCTTTAGTGATTAATCATCATTAATGATGCTAATCTATCTTAAGACACTGGTCGCAATGATGTCATAGATCGTTGTGCCGCCATTTTGGACGTCCGCGGTGGCAGTAAACACAATTAATCACAAGTAAACGCTGCCATAAAACAGCAGTTAACAGGAGTGATAAATACATTTCTAAGTGTTCAGGCATGTCAGCAGCCACACAGGGATCTGACCCGAGCCCGTCTCTGAAGGCAGGTTCTACCTGGACAGGTGAGGAGTCCACCACAGTCCCACACACACATCCATGTGCACACGGCAGTGAGAGTCACTCACAAATACGATTTTTGGACTGTAGGAAGACACCACCTTTCTTGGAGAGAAAACACACACACACACACACACACACACACACACACACACACACACACACACACACACACACACACACACACACACACACACACACACACACACACACACACACACACACACACACACACACACACACACACACACACACACACAAGAAACATGAAAACACAGGAATACGATCAGTCTTTCTGTTTCTGTTCCTAACAACTGCAGCCATACCATGATGCTGCCACCGCCGTGCTTCACTCTAGGAAGGCCCCTGCTTCTAATTTCCACCTGGTTGGACTCAGAACTGAGTATTTCTCCTGCTCAAAGGACAGCAAATTAAATCCTGCCATCGACATCAGTATGTTAAGAGTGTCAGAGTGAGTCTGCGACGGAGTCGGATAAGATGGGAACCTGCAGCTTCTGTGACGTGTTCCTGGTCTGCGGAGGGATGGAACTATTAAACGTTGTCCAAAGTAAAAGCAGTGACTGGCCTGTGTCTCCATCTCAGACCTTCACATGATCGATTTTCTTAAAATGCTCTGTGAACCAGTTGCTGTGAACCTTCTTCTTGGGCTGGGTTCAACACGTATTCCCTGACTCGTCTGCAGGTATGAAGCCTCACACACATCAGATTGTGGATTCTGACACAGTAAACAGTAAAAAAAACCTCTGTGGCACTTTGAACTCGCGTGTTGGGAGTAGTTTTCACTCCCCATCTGCACCAGTGAGCCTCATCCGCCCATGACCATCAAGCGCTCTGGAAAGGTCACAGCAGGACTCAGACGGAGGCTTATTAAATCTGCTCTGTCCACAGAAAATAAATCCATGTTTTTAATTCCACTGTTAGATCAAACGAACGACTGTAAAGGAGGCGTCTCTTGGCCGGGGTGTTTGTGTGCCTCCGTGCTTTCAGCTGACGGAAGGAATCTTTATTTACCCCGTTCAGCCGACCAACAGTTTTTGTTCTGTCTGACGTCTCATACAAAATATACCAACGATCAGCACCTCGTATTTATCAGCGGGAACTGAAAGCAGCACCGGCTCAGCTTTCTAAGACTCTCCAGGAGCGTAAAACCAGGAGCTGGTGACGAGTCTCTGAGCTCGGAAAACAGGTCGCAGTGATCAGCAGCGCTCTGGAGCTGAAAATATCCACCCAGAGCAGCAGAGCGCGTTCGCACCAGCTCTGATCGCTGACGGAACACATCTTAACCCCTTCGCCTCCAACGACGCAAGTTTGACCCTATTTATTTCCAACACCGACAAACTTCAAAATCTTTGGCTCCGACGCCAGCAGTCATTAAACAGACACAGAGAGACAGCAGCTCCCTCAGTGAGCCACATAAATATAAATGAGAGAGTTCACACTTCGGAGGAAATGCTCGCCTTGGAGTCGCATCAAGCACAGATGAGACGCAATTTGTCTCGCTAAAGTTTTAACTTACAATAAAGACTTTGTGAAAACTTTCTCCTGTTTGAGCATTCATTTGAATATTGTCACTGAGTTAAATGGTTCCTAGTATGAGGGGTTACAGGGTCCAACTGGAGCAATCATTAATATTATGACTTCTTCTTCTTCTTCTTCTTCTTCTTCTTCTTCTTCTTCTTCTTCTTCTTCTTCTTCTTCTTCTTCTTCCATTATCATTGTTGTTGTTATTATTATTACTTTTATTATCATTATTATTATTATTATTATTACTGTCATTATCATTACTATTATTATTATTATTATTATTATTATTATTATTATTATTATTATGGTCTGAACCCGAGCCGAGCTGTGAGAGACCCTATTGGAATGCCAGTAATAATGATTATTTTACTCTTTCACAGCTGAACCTGCTCCATGTTTCCATGGCTCCATGTCAGAACACAACCCAGAGGACAACCACACTCCAGAATCCAAAGGGAGAAACATGACTGGACCCTGAAGGGGAAACATGCATCGGATCCCCGGGAACTCTAACCTGTCAAACATTCCAGCCCCGAAGCACAAACGTGCAGATTTCCCGCTGCCCAGGGCCAAGTCTTCCCATGTGACCGAGAACAGAAAGGTAGGTAAGATTTGGGACACAAACAAAAACGGAAATCAGTTTTTACTCGACAGAAAGTTTGAAGTCATTGTCAAGACATGATTTCTCTGATATCTAGAAGTACAACGGATTCAAAAATGTGGTTCTGTTGCTGCAGAAAAAGAACTCAACTCCATCCGTTACGAATTGTATTCAACTTCAGCTCAAAGAAATTGTCTTTACTCAACCTATCAAGTACTTTTGGTCGACAGTTAATGTATTTCTCACTCTACTCTCAACTTAGTAAATGTTGACAGCAAGCACGATGAGGGTTCTGAGACACCCATCATATGAACAACAATCAACATGAGCTCATCGGCTGAAATGTGTTTATAAGAAGATCATTACTGGTGTTCATGAAGAGCCACAGAAATTAGTTATATCAAATTATTCTAAAAACACAACATACAAGTTTAAGTCGTGAACTTGAGAAGTAACTCAACCTTTCTCATTTGTATGTGTGAAGGTGGAATGTTTCAGAAGAAGTGAGAGGTGGTTGTACTGAGCAGTGTTGAAGCGTATCAGAAGAAGTACTGAGAGTGTAACTGCAGAGTAGCTTGTGGTTAGCCTTTACGTTTTGTAGGGAAACCATAATTCTGGTGTTCAACTATGCAGATGGATACAGGAAACCGTTCTCCCATGGCTTTGTGTGGAGGTGAAAGCTGATCCTGGGCTGGCCGACGGATTTACACCGTCCATACGACTCAACGAAGCATTAAAACCTGAAAGTGCTGGTTTGGCTGCGACAGTTAAAAGTAAATGACCATGAAAACCAGAAGCCCGCGGAGCTCGCACCTGTTCAGTAAACAAGTGTTTATGCTGATCAGGAGAAAGCACCAATTTGGAAACAGTGTGTAAGATCAGATCATTTCCACCAGTTTGTCCTGATGGTAAAGAATCGGTGCTGAAGTAAGGAGAATATGTGACGTTAGATCCAGACGAGGAAGGATTAGAAGTTCCTCCCTCGTGCAGCTCTCCTGCTACAGCAGCAGGGACGGAGCGCAGAGGTCTTCCTCTGCAAAAGGGGTGAGAAAATCATCAGGAGAGCTTGTAAATCCCTGCGGGGCAGAGCGAGTCCCTCCAGCTGTTGTCATTCTTTCCAGATGGCAGGAACACAGAGCGAGTGAGAGAGGAAGAGAGGGAGAGAGCGAGAGAGCGAGAGAGCGAGAGAGCGAGAGAGCGAGAAAGGGAGAGAGCGAGAGAGGGAGAGATGGAGAGAGCGAGAGAGGGAGAGAGTGAGAGAGCGAGAGAGCGAGAGAGCGAGAGAGGGAGAGAGCGAGAGAGGGAGAGAGGGAGAGAGCGAGAGAGGGAGAGAGGGAGAGAGTGAGAGAGCGAGAGAGCGAGAGAGGGAGAGAGGGAGAGAGAGAGAGAGGGAGAGAGCGAGAGAGCGAGAGAGGGAGAGAGCGAGAGAGGGAGAGAGGGAGAGAGTGAAAGAGGGAGAGAGGGAGAGAGTGAGAGAGCGAGAGAGGGAGAGAGGGAGAGAGCGAGAGAGGGAGAGAGCGAGAGAGGGAGAGAGCGAGAGAGCGAGAGAGCGAGAGAGGGAGACAGGGAGAGAGCGAGAGAGGGAGAGAGCAAGAGAGGGAGAGGGAGAGAGGGAGAGAGCGAGAGAGGGAGAGAGCGAGAGAGCGAGAGAGGAAGAGAGCGAGAGAGGGAGAGAGGGAGAGAGTGAGAGAGCGAGAGAGGGAGAGAGGGAGAGAGCGAGAGAGGGAGAGAGCGAGAGAGGGAGAGAGCGAGAGAGCGAGAAAGGGAGAGAGCGAGAGAGGGAGAGATGGAGAGAGCGAGAGAGGGAGAGAGGGAGAGAGTGAGAGAGCGAGAGAGCGAGAGAGGGAGAGAGCGAGAGAGGGAGAGAGGGAGAGAGCGAGAGAGGGAGAGAGGGAGAGAGTGAGAGAGCGAGAGAGCGAGAGAGGGAGAGAGGGAGAGAGAGAGAGAGGGAGAGAGCGAGAGAGGGAGAGAGCGAGAGAGGGAGAGAGGGAGAGAGTGAAAGAGGGAGAGAGGGAGAGAGTGAGAGAGCGAGAGAGGGAGAGAGGGAGAGAGCGAGAGAGGGAGAGAGCGAGAGAGGGAGAGAGCGAGAGAGCGAGAGAGCGAGACAGGGAGAGAGCGAGAGAGGGAGAGAGCAAGAGAGGGAGAGGGAGAGAGGGAGAGAGCGAGAGAGGGAGAGAGCGAGAGAGCGAGAGAGGAAGAGAGGGAGAGAGGGAGAGAGCGAGAGAGGGAGAGAGGAAGAGAGCAAGAGAGCGAGAGAGGGAGAGAGGGAGAGAGGGAGAGAGCGAGAGAGGGAGAGACAGTCGCTGATGAAATGCAACGCAACTGTTCCCATCCGAACTGTGACTTTCTGAACTCCTCAGCCCAGGAGCAGAGAATTTAGTGGAAAGCAGCAGGTGTGTGTGTGTGTGTGTGTGTGTGTGTGTGTGTGTGTGTGTGTGTGTGTGTGTGTGTGTGTGTGTGTGTGTGTAAACAACGAGCATCAGGATGCAAAGTGACCTTCAGTGTTTGCACACCGGCTGACATTTTCACAGAATATCAATCCGTTAAATTCTGAACGGCCGATTTTACAAATGAAACCCCGATGATGGTGAAGACACAATCAATGTTGAATACAGAGAGGAAAAAAACACAAAGGAAAAACATCATTTAAACAATAAAATGCAAAAATGCCAAGTCGTTTTTAAGTATGACATCTAAAGGTATGAGTAGGTCGACCCAGCATGAGCTGCAGTAATCAGAAGCAGTGCCCGTTTCATTCACTTGTGTTTAATGAAATATCTGGGATTGCATTGCAAATATTCACCCTGAAATAAGAGTGTCACCAGTCAGCCAAAACATCATGACTGCCGGACTCACCAACTTGAACTCCAGCTTCAGTCCCCTGAAATGTTTTATCTGGAACAAAGACGTTATCGCATCTTTTCCGTCGTCTCTGCAGTGGAAATGTTTTTCTCCCACTTCCTCAGTTGGATTTAGATCTGAGGAATTTAGGGGCCAAATCAGCGCCTCGAAGCCATTTGTTTTGTCTGAACCACTCACCTGCTGAAAGAGGCTGTCAGGGCACATCATTTCTATAAAAGACTGCATCGTCTGCAGAAATGTATAATGAGGTGGCACGTTTTAATGGAACATCACAGTATCGGCGCCTTGCAGCTCTGCAGCTACACACTGAACACACTGTGTTATCCTGGGTATTCTGATACAGTCCTGTCAGAACCAGCATTCGTATTAATTTGATCTACAGCCGTTGTGTTGGACGGGACAGTCCGTTCCAGCCTTTACTCCGCATCAATGAGGCTTGACCATGAATAACCTTGTAAAATGTTGACTGCTTTTAATTCCTTGAACCAATGTTGACAGTATCTGAGCCCTGCAGAGTGGAAACGTCCCAAAGCAGCTGCGGAACATTTCATCCTGACCTTGTAAATCTCACTGAAATTCTTCTAATGATCCACCTATGTATTTCTAACACTTTGAGGATAAAATGCTGATTGGTGTCTGATTGATTCCAACCACATGTAGGTACCATAATAACGACATAGTCAGTATTAATCCCTTCACCTATCAGGCCTTTCTGATGGGTGGAGCTGTCCTATGGAGAAGTTTATCTTCATGATGAAGATATCATAAATAGACTGAATGGTAAACAGACGACACTAAACTATCTCCAATTGATTTTTCTTGATCTCTCATATTCACCCATATGACAGTGGTGACAATTAGAAGAGTCTTTCTCAATGACGCTCAAAGAAAGAGCGAGATGCAGGATTGAACCTTCAACCTTGGGACTGGGCGACAACCTGCTCCACCAACTGACCGGAAAGCCACAGCCCTTTTCTGTGCTCGAACACGCCGATCTGTTGAAGAAGTCCCCCGACGTGTCTGACCCCCCGGGATCACATTTCAAAACACGGAAGATCTTTCTTGTGTAAAGAGAGGCGTTTTCTCTGCTGGCGCCCAGAGAAGTTTATTCAGGATCATTTCTGTGTTCCACCTCTGATTACATCTTCCAAACATTTTTTAATCTCTTCTGTTGCTCTTCTTTTTCCCACTTTACAACAGACAATTTTTCATTTGTGTTTTTTTTTTTTTTTTTTTTTAGCAATATTCAGATGAGTCCCCTTTAGCCTATTTATGTTTGAAAATTTCCTCCACCACCTCCATGGTCACTTTTGGGAAAGCTCCGTTTTTACAGGAACGAGTTCAAAGTTCAGTTCACAAATTTTAAAATGAACTAGTTCAGTTCCATCCATCCATCCATCCATTTTCTCCCTCTTATCCGTCTCCGGGTGGCGGGGGTGGCCATCTGAGCACCGTCACCCAGATCACATAGCGCCGATTAAGAACCTTCCTGTAGGTGGGGAGCCCACGGGAAGGTGGCGCCCGGTGTGGGACACGAACCCTCTACCTTGAGATTGCTAGTCTCATGCTCTACCAATTGAGCTGGCCGGGGACTCCTAGTTCAGTTCATAGTTCATAATTCAAAATTTTGAACTAAATTCACAGTTCCAAATATGAACTAGTTCATAGTTCTTTTTCTTTTTTTAATATGTTGCTGTACTGGCTTTTCCACATTGTTGCCACCTATTCAGTCCACACTAGTAGCCAGTGGCAGCTTCTCACCCCGAGGGTACATCTGAATTGTCCCTCCTATCTCCTTATCTATCGACTTTTCCTGAACCCCGGAAGTGTTTAGTGTGGCGGCCCCCATAAGGACTGTACAAAATCTCAATAAGCAAAGGAAAGGAGGCTCGTTGCTTCCTTTAGAACCTCCTTTAGCTTAGGAACCACTGATGCTTCCTTTATCAAAGGAGACCAGCTCATGTTCCCCCACAATTCCTTGCGGTGACAACATTTAAAGGGACCCGCTCATCGGAGCGTTCAGGGAAACTCAGGATGTCGGAAAAAGGAGCAGATCATGCAAGTTACCAAAGCAAAAATTTGCCTAGAAAGACTTGAAATCATCTAAAACCCAAATGAGCTTTTTGTAGTCCATTTTCTGAAACTTGTAGTTCTTCCCCCACCATGGCGGACGTCACTAACTTGCGCCGCCTTCGCATTATTATGACGTCACTAAGTGAAACTGCGGTCTGACAGTCACACCACCGTGATCACCTTTCACTAACTCCTTTAGGAAGCCTCCTAACACCTTTCCTTAACCCTGTGACGTCATCCAGGGGGTTGAAGTAAAGTCCATAGATAAGGAGATAGGAGGGACTTTTCGGACGTACCCCTACACTTTAAGTACCGTGATTTCCGGACTATTGAATATAAGTCGCACCCACCAAATTGAAAAAGGAAAAAAAGAAAAAGAAATGTCAGCGTTACGTGACGCACTTGAACGCATCATCCACGTATCAGCGGCATGAAGCTCGTTAACCCTTAAAAAGCTGAGTCATCTGCCAGAGGGTTCAAAGCATGTAAAAAAAAAGAAAATGTTGTGGGTTATCGTCCAGAAAGATGAAGTATTAATGGTGGAGGCAGAGTCTGAGGTCGTGCTGCTGTCTTCCATTTGTTTTTGCCGCGATGCTTCGTATTTTGATGACGCATGCGGCGGTGCGACTCTGTGTCGGCTGCTGTTGCCAGATTGGCTGTTTTCCCCCGGCATGATAAAGCCCGTTTACGGTGAGCTTCAGCCGGGTTTTCGACAGGAAGGCTCTATGGAAATCTGGCACCCTCTTAAACAACGTTGAACTGTGAGAGCGCCGCTCACAGTGACGTTCATCAGGCAGAAATACAGAGCGTTCAGTTCACGTTCGCCTAAAATATGAACGAGCGTTCACTGAACTCGTTCAGGCACAACACTGTCCATGGTATCACAGTTTACTGTGTGCTTGTTGGCTCAACAATAATCACATAATAAGCACCTCGCTCAATTACACTTGATGCCACTCCTGGTATTTTTCTCGACTGAACACGCATCAGACTGACAGCATGGTCTAAAGGTGTGAGTGTGCAACTTAGCACCATTTCTACAGGATCTTTGTAAATCTGGTTCTTACATTTTTATTTAGCCAGGAGAACCACATTAAGATTAATAATGTCTTTTTCAAGTGTGTCCTGGAGAGCTGGGGGGGCTGAGGGTCTTGCTCGGGGACCCCAGTGCATGTTTTTGGGACTGTAGGGGAAACCAGATTACCCGGAGGAAACCCACACACGCGGAGAGAACATGCAAACTCTACGCAGAAAGGCTCTGTGTTTGAACCCACGACCTTCTTGCCGTGAGGAGAGTGTGCTAACCGACATATTTCTCTTAACTGGTAAACTTTCCCGACTCTCCTGCATAGATTCCTTTATTTCCGGTTAGACACAACACACTCCACCAGTTGTGATGTTTGGACCAGAAGACCGGAGAAACTCCGATCCGGACCACGGTTTGAATCCCTCCCCACAGTCTGTCTGTCTGTCATCTCCCTTTCTCTCTTTTAGCCCCAAAGCTCAACCAGAACAGTGGAAAGTCTCCACCTCTGAGTCTGGTTCTGCAGGTTTCTTCCTGTTAAAAAGGTAGTTTTCCTTTCCTCCGTCTCCACCGAATTGTGGGTTTTTCTCTGTAAAAGTACCTTGAAATGACCGTGTTGTATTTGGCGCTATAGTCGCCAAGAAGCGATGCGCCTTACCGTCGACGCAGGCCGGCCGCGCTCGTGTCGTGCCGGCGATCTGACCCTTCTTGCAGGCGCAGCGGGCCGTCTGTCGGGCGATGGTCCTCCTCGGCTGGCTGCTGTCACGGTCCAGAGTGATGATCTCACAGGTTCCTGCCATCAGCTGACCTGAGGGAGAACAGATGAAACATTTGGGTGAATCAAGTTACGGACGTACGGAAAATGAGAAACGTATCCCCTTCATAGTTTAAGAGTTTCCTCTACCTGCGATTCCCAATCCTGGGGCCTGACCATTTCTTAGCATTTACATTAAAAGTGTAATATTTTTATAAGAAAAGAACATTTGAAAGTAGGTAAGGTACGAGTCAGCAGCAGGAGAAAACAAATGGTGCTTCGTCAGGCTAAAGAGAAGCTGTCAAAAGTCATCAAGCTGTCCAGTGAAGGACAAAATTAGAGCTGAATTCATTTTTTGAGGTGAAAAACTGGTGAATGAAAGTTAAAAATTGTTCGAGCTGAAGCAGCACCAGTCCAGAAGAGTTTATCCTCATCGTTACAGAATGTAATAATGAAACTTTATTTCACAGATCGTGTGTTATGGGGCTCCTTCATTTAAAACAGAAATTATAATGGTACAGGGTGTGGTGGAGGTTGCCGAGGTTTCCATTAGTAAAAATGTGGGCTCCTCAAGAACAAGGCTGAGAACCGCTGCTCTACACTACATATTAAGTCAGTCGTCCTTTTAGACTAAATGTAAATGTGTCGTGGATTAATAACAGAATTAACCGTTTCTATCGCCTGTAAGTACATCTGGAACAAAGTCTCATGTAAGGATGACTGCTGGGGCCCGAATAGAGCTCCTGGTCCTGTGTTGGGTCACTGTGGTGATGGAGCAGCTGCCTCCTGCATGTTGATGAAGCTCATCAATAGAGCCTCTCCAGCAGAGACGACGCTCAACAGCCAAAACCTCCGAGAACAGAGGGCTGAGTTCAGAGAGACGGAGGTCAGCAGGGTCAGGGTCAGGGTGGGGGGGAGGGGGGGGGGGGGGGGGGCATTACTGATGGCATCATCGTCGACAGAATCACCGACCTCCACCACCACCACCAACAACAACAACAACAACAACAGCGGCTCATTAGATTAAATTGTTCTGAACTCCTCTCAAGGCTCATTGTTGCCTCTGACAGAGCAGCTGGTCGCTCCTCATAGGTTCAATTCATATAAAACTGAATGACCTCCCTTCTTTATTGGAGTTTCCAAAAGTCACATCACTCCAACAACATGCTGATGGATGCTGGAGGACCCTGAAGCATCAGCGGGGTACTCCAGAAAGGAGTTTGAACAGCCAGAATGAAAAGCTTCATCAATGGAGCCCCGATACCAGCGGTCACTGTGGCACCAGACCGAAAACAATCAAGTTATTTCACAGTAAAGCTCCAGCGCTGCGGCAGTTAACGCATAAGTTTGAATGCATACTTTCATTGACTTAAGATTTAAATTAAGATGGCAGCATACAGGTAGAAATAATATAAAGGAGTAAAATCTGAATTTCATTGAGGAGCATTCCAACAGGAGGAAGGTGACTTGAAGCAGCTTAAAATATAAATAAAAAAGACATCATTTACAATGAAAAGGCATAGATGAATATATGCTATCATTGGGCCTCAATTGGATTTTAGTTTGAATATTTAAATTGATGTAGGCTATTAAATAAAAAAAATAAAAAAGTCACAAGTTTCAGGTCTTTGTACAGTTTAAAAAAATAATTTATCTGGACTAAAGATGTAAAGATTCCCTCGCAATGTAAAGCATCTCAAATTATTTCTGCCTCGACGTCGGTTGGGTTTGGAAATAACGGACAATCCATTTCTGGTAGCTGCTTCAAGTGGGAGGAGCCAGTAGAAACTCAGGGTTTCCACAACAGAACCTGCCAGCGAGCAGCGTAACGGCGGTTACGTACGCAGATTTTCTCGTGTGTACGATGTTAAAAACCGATTCCCCTGCACCCTTTGCTCCCACGCAGTTTCAAAGTGTTTTAACAAACACAGCGTACTGCCTGGTTAACGTCCACATTCTGCCACAAGTCCGCAGGATTGCTGAGTCTATTTATGCACCGCGTGCAGGAAGATATGGGGCGGCTGTGGCTCGCTCGGTAGAGTGGTTGTCTCTCAATTTGAAGGTTGCGGGTTTGATTCCCCATGTCCACATGTTTAAGTGTCCTTGAGCAAACTGTCCTTGAGCAAAAAACACTGAACCCCGAACTTCTCCCAATGGACAATAGACAGAGTGCCTGACATGGCAACCACATCAGAAAAAAAAAATTTCCCCAGGATGATTATTAAATGATGAATACTGTAGTTTGGACTTCCATTGGTGCAAGGTGCTCATCCATCCATTAGGAGCCATTTGGGCTCCAGTGTGTTGCTTAAAGACACTTCAACATGTTGCATCAAACCTGCAAGACTCTAAACGAGAGACAGCCCACTTTAAAAACGGAACCCAGAGCGCCTGGAGCACGGAGCATGGACAACATGCACACCCCACTCCTCCACCCGGCAACTGTGTGCTGGCAGTCACTTTAGAGCTTGAGCAGTACCAAACAAAATGCACATTCATATCTTGAAATGTCTTATTTCATAATTCCCATCTCCACCTGTCCACGTGTTGAAGTGTCCACGAGCAAGACACCGAACCCCAAATTCTCCCAGTGGACGGACGGAGCTCCCTGCATGGCATCCACCGCCACTGCTGTGTGAACCTGTGTGTCATTGGGTGAATGTGGTTAACAGTGTAAAGCACTTTGGGGACTGCTCAGGTGGAGGAAAGCCATTACATAAGGAAAGACCATTTACCATTTCTCTTATTTTGAATATTGTATGATTGAACGTAACAGTAGCTGTAAATCTATTTCCTCACTTCCTGTCCAATGAGCCAACAAATAAACAGATTTTTCCAGTATGAACCTTTGAACCTCCTTTATTTACAATCTTAGAAAAGACTCAAACTCTCAGTCAATTTAACGAAAAGTTTTCCACCATGGAAACAGAAAACTTTGCGTTGAGGTACAAGAAACAACATATTTGCCTTGTTGCCCAATGTTGAAAATGTCTTTTGATGCGTCTGCGTCCTGTTCAGGCAGTTTGAAGACTCATTGAGGATTCTGGAGACAGTTTGAGCAGTGGGATGACCTTCGGGGGGGGTTGGAAAGTTTTATTTTTTTTAACAGTAGCAGCTGGTGCAGCGAACTGTGGGGGAGGAATGAAGGTTTATAGCTCTTCACTGAAGGAGGACGAAGCGCTGGAAATGGCGCTGTCGGTCCACAATTTATTTCATCAGCGAGAGCGAAAAAGAAAAAAGAACCAACAGAGCTCCTGTTCACTGCGATAAATTCCATAATGTACATAAACATCTATAAATCCCCAGAGAAATCACGAAGGTGCAGCTTGTGAGCAGCCATCGGTTCACTGCGTGATTATCTTTTCTTCTGCTACTCTGTACTTCTGCATTGAAAAGTGTCGAGCCTGCAGATCTATTTTGGCCTGAGACTCGCGCTACATGTACTGCATGATACCAGCAATTAATTTGTACCACATACTGACGCATGCTATCAGAGTTCAAATTCATAAAATTAGATTTTCCATGTGTGCAGTTAGAGTTAAAATAGTCGGGTATATACAGACGATCATGTATTGTCATCTCCATGTACATTCTGGCTTAGTCACACTTTTATTCCATATGTAGTCTTTTATGTTGCTTGTATAATCAGAACTTATTAATTACATGTGCACCGCAATTGATATGAAGGCTGTCTGTCAGTATCCTCCTCTGGTCTGCTTTTTACATATGAAGATAGACGTGTGTGTCTCTCGGCTGTCGAAGAGGCAGCGAGCGATGGCTGGACGAGGGTCTCCTCCGTTTGAGTTTCGGACCCCCCCGTGGCGCCAGGCCGCATCCTGACCAATCTCCTCGCGCTGGTCTCAGGTTCAGAGAGCAGCCTCCTCCTCTGGCTGTGGCGGAGTTAGTGGAGCCCCCTGGCGGTGAGGTGCAGGGGTGCAGCTTACAGGAGGAGTCTGAGGGGGGCACCCTGGTGGGGGTCACGTGACCAACGGCGTTTTCTACCACGCGGTCACCAGGATTTTCTTTGTTCAAGAAAACAGGAGGGAGTGTATGCTCGGCCCAACACATACTTCCTTTCCTTGACCTTGAACTGAGGCCTTCATTCAGACCTACTGTCCACACACACACACACACACACACACACACACACACACACACACACACACACACACACACACACACACACATAGAACAGTCTTTTTATGTATTTTTCGAAATATCTCGATTTGTATTTGTGCAGTACCACTTTAATAACGACTTTTCAGATTTTCCTTCTACATATATGAACTTCCGTTGCCATTGACCTTTTCTTCTTGTATATAAAGACTTTCTGTCAGTAGGCCCATGCCCTGTGTGTACTTTGACTTTTACAATATATTACCATTCATATTCGTGCTTTCAGATCCTCCGGAAGAGGATGATTTCCTGACAGTGTTTTCTTTTTAAAGAATTGATTTTACAGCTCTATTTGAAGGCCACGCTGTCCTTCAGCTGCTTGCCGTTTACTCCGTCATCGATGGAGCCCTTTTGGAGGCCCGGATGACGGGGTGAGAAGCTTCGGCTGTCACTCTGATGGACGACGCGGTGGCGGGCGTGTTGAGAGCTTTCGATGTGAGACATGAGTGAAGACACGCAGCTGTCCGTCAGCAGAGCGATCACTCAGGAGGATTAATGTCTGTCTGCGTCTCCCTCACGCATTCACCCTTTAAAATGATGTGAAAACTTGCTGCATCGGGTCAACTTAATGAGATTTGTGGCTTTTTATCTGCAGAACCAAAGTCCTCCAGCAGTTAAAACCTCTGTGTCTTTTATCAATGCAGGAGAAATCTTTTGATTCAGTCTCACACGGTGTTTGGATTTATGACCCATATTGAAGATTATATCATTTTCCAGGCTCTCTGCTTGTTAATTTAATTAAACAGTTGCTCCGCTTGCTGATTTGAGCAGAAACACACAGATTGTTGTCAGGATCCTGGAGTTTAGCTGGGTTCTTTTTTTTCATTTTCCCAGTGTCTGTGTTCCCATCTGCTTCTCAGCTTTCAAAGCCTAGCAGCTTTCTGAGGCGCGTTTGTCTTCCCTCTTGTTTGGTGTTTCACTTGTGTTTGTCTGGTTTTCTGTAACTATATTTTGTTCCTGTACTTTTCCCTCCCGCTGCTCGCTGTGAGCGAGTATTGATTCAATTTCACCCTGATTCAACTCCACCTGTGCCTCCTTGCCCTCTTCGAGTTTTTGGGAGCATTCAGGCTGCAAATTCCAAACCCGACACTGACGCCCAGATGAATGTTGTTGTCAAACCTCATAGGATAACATCAAAAAGAAATTAAGCTTACGAGGTCAATAGCATTTGTGCATTTCTACAAATTTCCATCTACTAATTTTAGTAGCTGATTGACGTTAGGTCGAACTCGAAGAAAAACAGAGAACTTCATTTGTGATGAAAAGGTGCGTTTATACATAACGACAAGTCACAAAATGCAAGAAACTCAATTCCTGACTGCAGATCTTGATTTCCGAGGCGTCACGTGCCGTGGCGGTCATTCATGACCTGTTATCATGCATTACAAGTAAGAGCACGAAATGGTGGCGGAATAAAAAGGCATTACGCACTGTCACCATTATTGCTCCGCCGAGTTGAGCACTGCCGTGAGCCATTGGTCACCGTGACTTTCCCTCGCTAATCTGTGACGAAAGATACGAATCGGGAGAATTTGCTAAATACAATGGTGGATTTTGCTATGGGCGATGTGGGCAGGCGCCCAGGGTGCAATCTGTGAATGTGCACCGCATACCAGAGGAAAAGAGAATCACTGTCTGAGATTCATCTCGTGGCGCCGCAGCCGTTCGCCCAGAATATAAAACAAGCCAGGTCTGGATATATATATGACTTCACACACACCCCAGTCATTTTACCATCTGGCACTGAACCACAGATTTCTATAGACCCTATCTAGATCTATAGGTCTATGTGCTGAACAGTTCATGCACTTGTTGCTCTACATCCAGAGAAATGTCATAGCAGAGAGGAGGACGTTGCAGCGCTGAGAGCGTAACTGAGTCATGCCACCCTGTCACGGACGGTAACCGACAAGAATACATTACGAATGCTGTCGTGCTGTATAACGCATCACCACGTGTCACAACTAATCGACACACTCAGTTGCAAACTTTACAAAGACAGGCGATTCTTGATCCTTGCGATAATTGTTTTGGCATATCAAGAATGTACGCTCTGATTTAAGAACAATATTTAGGTGAGGTACGTCATATAAAGAACGTGAGGAATGTGCCAGCAATGACGAGAAAATGATATTCGTAACTTATCGTGGGTATGAGTAAAGGCACCTTAACTCAGTCCGCCTTTGTTGTGTTATAGAGATGAATATTGGAGTTTCCAAGAAAAAACAACAGAGGCTGGAAATCAAACAACAAAACTGCTAAAATTCTTACAAACATTGAAAATGTGGGTACTCTAGTGACTCACTACTGCCGCCTAATCGACAAAGTGGTACTGCATGAACTTTACACATTAAATTTAACAGTTCTTCGGCAAGTTGAATAATTAAAGGTCTTGCACTATTTCACATCAGATTATGTATTCAGATTTGATGCTCATGCATCTATGAATAATGTTTAAACTGAAGTACTCTGAATTATATTTTGGCTGCGATGGATCATACAAATAAAAAGTAACCATTTTATTTGTTTCTGTCTTTGATTATCTCAAATAATTTTAATAATCTGCCAAGAAATTATACAAAGCAAACTACAGCAAACTCAGAACTCTGCAGCCAGGCTGTTGACCACGACCAGCAGGACAGAGGCAGATTACAGCAGGTTTGAACTGAGTTAGTTGATCAAATATAAATCATTTAATCAGTTATTATTGCACTTCGTGCAACATGTCATGGTGTGCGACCCCGAAAAGCCCCGATCAACGTTGTACCATTGCCACATGCCTACTTGTTTACCTTAGCCAGTTAGCATTAGCATGAAATAGCCAGAAGCAACACGCCACCAGAAAGTCACTGAATAAATGTTCAGGTTGGATTTCCAAAGATCCAGACCGGACAGTAACATCGTATGCAGATGATCCACATGTGTTTGTCACACGCTCACTATCAGGTTTAACTGTGCCGTCACTAAACCGCAAAATAAATGTTATCAATGTCTTTGTGAACACGGTCTTTCTAACTGTACTTCCACATCACTGTAGATTTTGTACCTTTGAATAAGGTGCATTTATTTGTACATTTCTATTCCAGGTGTTGGAAAAACATCCACGTCACACACTCACTATCAGACTCTTCTGTCATAACTAACTGCTGTATAAACCGCTGCAGCACTGATCTATCAAAGGTTTGCATGTATACAAACAGGCAGTAGCAGGATATTGTTTGCACAGTCAAGTATTAACTGATCTTCTAACAGGAACCACTGACATGCAGCAGTTATCACCTTTCTCTTTTTTTACTATGGCCTGTATAAACCTACTTGTCTGAAATATGAAACCAAAATACCAAAAACAAAATAAAGGCATAATGAAATTAAATGAAATAAAGTATGATCTTCTATTTACAAGAGCATGTTAATCAGCAGGTTTCATACAACATCTGAGTAAATCAGGTGTCTCATTATGTCGTCACTGCAAACTGATATAACGTGCAGACTTAACAGGATGAAACTTCTCCTTCTGAACACTAACACTGCTCTGAGCTTTGTGTCGGGACTCCGAGCAGCTTTAATGAAGCTCATAATTGGGTCTGACAGCCCGCATTAACACCGCCACCGCTCCCCGTCTGATGTGCCCTCCCCCTCCTGTTAGCCTCGGGGCTACACGGAAGCTAATACTAACTCGTCTCTGTCCGAGAGCTGCTGCGATGCGGGTTATCGCCTCTGCTTTCTTCTTTTCAGGCAAGTTGGTTGCCTGAAAACACTCTGACTCTGTCTCCATGGAAACGGGGGAAAACACAACTTTTGAAAATACTCGGGCTCTGTCTCCGTGTTAATGGCGGATACTCCGCTGCTGGTCATGTGCACCACAGCTGTAGTACATAGTTCTTCTGCACATGCTCAGAGGACATACAATAAGAGCAAGGTCTTCTCCAGAGTGTCATGACTCCCAGTCCATATTCTCCTGGGACTTGGAACTTTTATTTTGACAGTCACCATAATAACAATCCAAGTTGGTCATCTGTCCACCAGAATGTCCGTGTACTCCCGTTGTTAATGTTTATTGTTCTCTGGACGTGTGTGTTGTTTCATTACAAAAACAAACAACAAGCACCAACTAGTGGCCCAACATGCTAACTACATTGTTCTCAGCGTTTCTGTTGTTGCTGTATAAAGGGACAATATTTACGAAATGTTGTTTTGGAAATGTAAAACTTTTCTCACCAAAAACTCAAAAATGATGCGTTTTCACTTGAAACTGTTTAAGCAGGGTTTAAAAATAACAACAAATTCAAAAGTGGGTTTATTCTGGCATTAGACTCTATTTAGATGAGGACAATTTACAGTCTTGAATGTCGTCTTTAACGTTTCTGATTGAGACAGAAATACACCGTCAAAACATCTCAAAGGTATGTTGTAAAAATCTACTTTCCTGAAAAAAAGAAAGAAAAATGCTGATGAACAAACAGAAGGCACAATGAAGTTAACCGAAATGTAATAAGAAAATACAGTCAAAAGGAGAGAATCAGAGGCAAACAGAGACTGTCTAGACTCTTTTTTGACGAAATGCTTTTTAATGAACCGACTTCATTAGTTCCTCTGCTAACTAAAGCATGATTAACATCTTATATAATTCTGTTTCGACAACATCTCAGCTCCTTGGGCCCGGATCGGGAAGGATGATGATGAGATAATTAAAAATACATGACAGCTATACTTGATCATAGTGAGAATAATCCTAACCCTTGATAACCAGTGAACACATTCATCTCTGTCCTGACTCACATAAGAAGGTGTATTAATTTAAGGCATTTCCAAGACTTCGCTTTCATAAGAAATAGGACAAACACATCACTCTTTGACAGAGAGAGACAAAAAAGTGTGCCAATATTGATTATAAACTCCATCAAGATGTTTCAGAAATGTTACCGAGAGCAGGATGAACAGAAGGACCAACGAGCTGACAATCCCAAACAAACACACATGTTGAAATGACAACTTATGGAGGATGCGACAACATGGGCAAGAAAAGGGCTGCCTAATAGACAGGATGCACCGAGACCAGTATCGGGTCTGATACCGCAAGGAGTATTCCTACTTGTAAAAAGATCCCCGATACAACCTGGCAAGTTTTATGTGACGTCCTGCATCAGCAACGCCGCACGCAGGTACACAGGACAGCATGAGCAACGTCAGCGGTTTTGAAGTAACACAGGTTGTAAATTATGTTCTGCCAAAATATCAAGAGGAGAGAGAAAGTTCGTACATCACCAGCAACTTCATCACCAGCAACTTCATCACCAGCAACTTCATCACATTTGGACCAGCAGAGTTAGAACGATGTCGCTCAGTAGTTTAACTGCTCAGGAGGATTTTACTCCGAGCCGTGCTACATGCTACATGCTAAAGAGTTTCAGGCTCATGCATCAGCGATGCTACATGCTACATGCTAAACATGATTAAAGTCTGACTGATTCTCTCACTAACAATGAGCTCGGTCCCTCGGTCCCTCGGTGGACAGTCTACAGTACGTATCGGGAGCGCAGTACGCAGCGTACTGCACACTTCCTACTGTGAACTGTAAAAGTGTTGCAGTCGGTCGTAGTGTTGACACAGAGGCTGTGGAGGTGATTCACAGCAACACAAAGCCTTCACACCTTGTTTGAATATGGAGTAAACATATTGGCAGAATAAGTCAAGGAAGGGCATCGTCTCAGACTTTTACAGTTTGTTGTTATCCAGTTGAACAGAAAACTCAACTGGAATGAAGATTTACAGGTTAATATGAGTAAACAGGTTTGGGGAAGGGCATGCAGTAAAACTCTCACAATGACTATTAATAGTCGGCTAAGGATACTACAATTCAAATGGTTAATGCGTATATACATCACAACTGTAAAACTAAACAAATATAATAAAATCATTCCGGATACATGTATAAAGGCTCTAAAGGCACACTGATACGCTGTATGATGGAATGTAGTCAGATACAACTATTTTATAAAGAAGTTAAAAGATTAGATAGTGAATATTATTTCAAAACCTGAAATATTTCTATCGTCTTTATACTCACAGAAACGTAATTTTATTAAGTCTGAAACTACTTTTATTGATTTCGGCTCACTGATAGCAAAAAGATGTATAGCGCTCACCTGTAGACCCAGGGCCTCCCTAAAACAAATGCTGTCTGGTCTGCTATTGGAGAGAATTACATATATTCATAACACCAAACAACACGTATTTGAAAAGATTTGGGGACCATTTAGAAATTTTGTTCAGGACTTGGACTCTTATGATGACTTGACTAATTTCAGTGCAGGAAGTGCGACGGTTGTAAGATGATTACCAGAGCTGAAGAAGCAGGAGAAGATAATGTTTTACTTTGTTCTTTGCTTTGTTTTTTTTGTTTTGTTTTTTAAAATTGCACCTTTATTTTGTTTTTAATATTCTCTACCATCAAGAGCATGTATAAACATCGGTCTGTAATGCAATTATCGTATTAATATGGTACAAATCTTGATTAAAATATATATGGCAAAAAAAACCAATAGTGGCTTTTACTAAGTGCTCATATCGGTACTCGGTATCTGCAAGTAGCTAAAGGTTAGTACTCACACTTGTTTTTTTTAAAAAGTGATATCGGTGCATCTCCAGCTAATAGCTTGTAGCTTGGCACAGCGAGAGAATGAAGGGAACCGCTAATGCGGTTCTTTAAAACGCGCGCTTCAAGGTTCTTTATTCGCACCTTTTACTATTGCTTTACATCTGGACATCTCCTTGTATGTTGACACTTAAATGATCAATTTTATTTCTAACCATTAATAGGACAAAACAAGTAACAAAGCTACACTAGTTAGCCATTTAATGCTAAGCTAAGCTAACTTATTGATGATTACTGCCAATTTTTTATCCAAAAAAACCTTGAAATACACTTTCATTCAAACTTTTCATCAAATTATTTGTCCTTTTTTCCCCCTTTTTATTCTGTAACAACCAGCCGATAACTTATAAATATAATATGACATTTGATATTTGAGCCTTTGTCATGAAAACATTTTGTTAAGGATCTAATAAGTTATTACATTACGGAGTAGCATTTAAAATATTGTGTAATAATACATAAATAGGACTGCATCTTGTGAAAAGAAAGGATTTGTTTCCAGGTTCGATCAAAAATAAGCAGAATGGTCACAATCATTCCTCTACAAGTTCAAAACTAAACGGACAAGCTTTCTGTACTGGCGACCGAGTTTATGCCGAAGAAACTTTACTTCAATTATTATACGGCAACAACAACAGGAATAATGTTTATAATCCTCAATCCAAACATTTTTAGTATTACAGGACACCAAAACCAAAAACGCTGTAATTTAATATATATATATAGATCTATATCTATCTATCTATCTATCTATCTATCTATCTATCTATCTATCTATCTATCTATCTATCTATATATATATATACATATATGCACACACACCAATCTGGACTTTTGAAGTTATTAATACACACAAAGAAATACTCATATTACACATCCATCGAGTTTACCTGTCTGAAAAGGAGTAGGAAACAATAAAAATAACACTTCTTGAAGTAAAACTTTAAATATTAAATACGATAAGGGATTTTAATTTGAATAATAATTTCACTCCAGAGTCACGGATAATTTCTCCCTCATTTTTAGTTTTTTTGTTTGTTTTAACTTTGAAGCCCAGGTAGAGTCTCATATTTACAGATTTAATTCTCTACATGTCGTCAATGTTCTATCACGTCTACTGTAATTCATTTTTTCCCGTAAAGAATTTCCCCTGGAATGAATAGTCGGGACACAAACCACCGCTCCGTATAATTACAACAGAAAGTTGAAGGAACCGCGCAGCACACTACATACGAAATCCAGTTTCTTTGTTCTGTTCTGTAGGGATGAGTGAGGAGAAACTCTTTGGGTTCACACTCCGTGTCGGGGTGTTTGGCGATCTGGAGCTGCTTCAGTTTGCACTTTCGAACCTTCAGTTCTCCAGTTTTTCACCGCAAAAGATCCATTCAGTTCTAATATTTTCCATTTCGGTCTATGTAGGCACATCTTATGTAAACTGTCCCACTGCCAGCTGTTTACACATTTAATATAAAGGCTTAAATTTAGTAGTTTTGTGACAAAAAAATTTAATAAATGCTGACTCGTGTATTTTTAAGACACGAAAAAAATGATATGCCCCTTAAAATCAAGAGGGAGGGCTTCACAACACCCCATGAATCTGGTGGGGGTCGCACCCCCGGGCGGAGAATCACTGCTCTATCAGGATGAAGACTGACGGCGCCTCACATGTACACAGCAGCAGTGACCCAGAGTCATTGAACCCCTCGCTGAGCGCAGGGGCAGGACTCCTAGACCCCCGATGTGACAGTCGGATCTGAACCAGGGCACTTTGATCACAACCTGATACGGCTCCTCTGACTCTGTCTCAGTTTAAAAAGTCTGTTCCTCCCTTTGTGATCCGACCCGATGAAGCTTCACAGCCAAACAACAATTACGGCACGCAGCCTTCGACTCTCCTTCTGCTGTTCCCCGTCCAATCAGAGCTGACACATAATCTATTCACGGCCGAGAGGAAGAGAGATAAACTGACATCTGGCTGATATGTGCCTTTATTATCTACCGTCTCCCTTTTTTTCTTTTTATTATTATTTCCGGGCAAATTGAAAAGTCGCCGTGTTTGCACAGCCACTGAGGGCAGAGGAATAACGATGAGGCTGGAATTAGTTTTGACGCGCCGCGGCGACTGTTTGCTGATCGTCTGATGACGGTTAATGAGTCTGTTATAGTGCGGCGGGAGACAAAGTCTGACATGAGGCAGGTTGGAAACAACACGTGAAACCTTCAGAGAACTTCCAGCTTCAGCTGTACTGGATATTTGCGTGTACATAGAAGGAAATAACGATGGTCCGCTGTACCTTAAGCTTTATTTCCACTGCACGGTACGTGCTGGTACAAGTTTTCATGTATTTCCACTGACGAAAGTTGTGGATAGTACTAAAAGTACCGTACCCAAACATTCCCATTGTTAATGTTGAGGTAGCGAGGACATCGGTCCCGTAAGGACGAGCTACAACGCAGCCGTCTGCTGATTGGTTGTGATCGTCGTCACTCTCAACAAGCAGCAGTATTGAAATAATTCATTTTCCTAATAAACCCTCCCGTTGTTGTTCATATACGCCGTTTTGCCCACACTGATTGTTCTGCTAACGCTGTTTCTTTAAATGTGGGCGCTACACTGCCCCCTGGTGTTCCGACGAGGTGCAGCCGCTCCTCTCCATGACAAGAGAGGAGGAGATTGATTGGGAGCCGGACGCTGCCGTTCACAATGAGAACGCTTTCCCAGCTTTTCCCCAGAAGAACCGAGGCTCAGGACGCCTGCGCAGCGCCGCAACGAATGTGTTGGATTCATGTTGAATCATATCTGGTGGAGCGAAAAGACGTCCTGCTTCGAAACCAATAAGACAGTGAAGTAGCCGAAACCATTTGAAGATTTAAAGAAGGATAAAAACCTTTATGATAGAAATAAAAAGACCTGCACACATCAACATTCCAACAGTAGAGAAAGATGCAGCTGTGTGTGTTGCAGCAAATTCATCTCAACGTCATAAATTTCTGTTCTGACCTACAAAAACTGCTCCATACAGCGTTTGATCCTGGAAGAGGCATCGTCGACCAACAACCAGGCAAAGTGTTCAGACTTGAACTGTGTGGCAGGGATCACAGGACACGGTCACAACTTCACAGCTCAGTTTGATCAAATTAAATTAAATTGTGTTTAAAACTGGAAAGCAGCCACTGCGTGTGTGTGTGAGTGTGTGTGTGTGCGTGCGTGCGTGCGTGTGTGTGTGTGTGAGACGAGGCTCCAGTGTTTGGATTCACTGTCCTGTTTTGACAAACTGGACATTGGAGACGGGCTCCATCCCAGGAGAAACATCGGGAACTATTTCTATCTCAACACTTTGTTTATACCAGCGGAGCTTGAAGTTAACATCCAGGACTGATCACGGGTCTAAAACAAATCTAATGGGCGATGAAGTTTCACTATTAAAACAACCAGCAGGTCTTTGGAATATGAGAGAAAACTCACGTAGTCCCGTCAAGATTCTCCTGATTCCATTTATTCATAACGCATTGTGTCGCGTCCCAGAACTAAACATTAATGCATATTGCTTGTTTAACCAAGCAGCCTTGTTCAAACTGTTGGCAGACGGGAGGAAGAAACTTCTTATTGAAGCAAATAGTGAAATGTAGAGTTTTTGTTTAGTTTCAGAAAAACATCTTGAAAACGACGTTGTTTACATGAAAACAGCAGAAACACTGAAAACAATGAAAAACACCATGAAGATGAAGCTTTGCATTTAAAGTTTAGAACAACTTCTTAATTTTTTTTTACTGAATCACACGTTTATCTACATTAAAATACAGGTATGCATTATGTACAATATAGATTATTATGGTGGAAATTCGGGATGGCCCATATTGGTGATTTGTGAGTGATCGGGGATCGGCAAATCCAGCCGATCACCCCGCCGATCTAAAAAAAAAAAAAACGCAGTCCACAACGTCCCTAATAACCACAACAATCAGGGACTAGAAGCTCCGGTCGAGCTGCAGAAGCTAGAAGCAGGCGGAGCGGGGCCATAGACCTATAAAACTAGAGTTATATATCGTGGTTTATGTGTTTATGTGCAGAAGTCTACTTCTAAATTTCTATGTGGTCTGTCTTCTTCTGCGTTTTTATTGTGTTTGGTGAGTCACAGCGCCCCTAAAGGCCTGGCATATGTACTACATGCCCTGAAGCCTCGTGTTGAGCCGTGTTCATAGTGAGGTGTGGACGGTTTGTTGAGAGAAGGCCGGGGAGAAAAAAGATAATTTTTTCGTCGTGTGGATGTTCCCTCAGTTTACAACAACAACTAAAGAGAAAGAGAAGAATTTTGATTCAATAAGTGAGTTTTACAATAATTTCTAGCTAAACAAAGCTTCTGCCAATAGTGCTTCTAGCTTCAGACGTCTTAGTCGCTCCGAAAATAGACTATTGAGTATATTTGTAATAGCAATGTGAGTATCGGATCGGGAAAGTATCGGTATCGGCCGATACTCAATTCTGAAAAATCGGATCGGTATCGGGGGCAAAAAAGTGTGATCGGGACATCCCTAGTGGAAATTAATTGAGCTGTGGACTTTGACGGGCAACACTTCTTTTATTAAGGACTTTCATGTTTGGTTTAGCACTGCTGCAAACGCATCCAACGACCTCATCTTTCTTTCTTTTTTCCTTTTTGTTTTCCTGCCTGGTTTCACACTCACCGCTGAATCACTGGCCAATGCATGATTCTCCAGATGCACTTATTTAAATCCAATTACACCCTCTGCAGCACCTGTTTTCTGTGTTTTTGTCTTATTTTCTCTCAGCTGATGAGCTCGTCTCTCGAACGCTCCGTCTCCATAATTCCCATGACAATATGACGGATTTAATGGAGCATTGAGAATTAATTTGGACTCTGTAGGCTCCTTAGGTAAGCTTTCTTCACCGCTGGGCTCAGCGCCGTGCGTGTTGCATAATGGGCTTGTTTCCAGGATCCAAACCGGGTTCACGTGCGGGCAGGGGAACAGAGAGGAGGAAGTGTGTAAACGGAGCATGTGGGAATGAACGTGGGCCCGCGGGTTGTCTTCATTAAAGCTCTCCACGCCGGGGGTGATCGGTAAAGAAGCGCCGAGCGTCGGCGCTTCTGGATTTGTTTTGTTCTTCACGAGCTGACCCGCTTTTGATGCTATGCGACGTGACGGTTGCTCCGCAGACTGAGAGCGTGTGCACCTGCTCACCCGAGTCTGTTTGAGCTCTGACTGGTGAATTTCAATGAGCAGCTGCTGGACTTTATGATCTTGCTTCTCGCCGCTGCGGTGCTGATTATCCCAAAACATCTGCATAGTGGGGGAGCAGGAGAGGCAGCGGCAGCTGTCCCACACCCCCCCCAAAAAATAAAACACCCTGCTTCTGCGTCACGTCGTCGGAATGAAGGGGACGTCCTCATTTCTCCGAGTCAGTGCAGATCTGACGAGCTGTAAACGTCGGGCCTGTGGCTTCTCCATTAAACTCCCGCGTTACGGAAACTAACAGAAGCAAGATCAAGATCCATTTGTTTATGGAGGATTCACGCACACGATACTGCAAATATCATCAGGATCTCGGCGTGTGCAACATACAAATCAAGAAACACTGCCTGAACTGTGATGAACTGTGTTTTCATGCACTAAACCAGGCGTGTTCAGGCCATTGGTCCTCATATAGCGACTCTGAACCTTTACCAACATGATACCTAAATTGCGGTTGGCGATAATACAGTGATTGGGTATCTGATGGTATCTAAAAAAAGCAACGGTATCGATTTCATTACTTTGTTAAAAAAATTTAGATCTGCTGCACACATAGGCCCTTAGGTAAATATAATTTATTTAATGGCTAAATAAAGTGTTCAGCAAGTATGTGTGTGTGGCTGAGTTTTCAATTTCATAAAACTACGATTTAAAGCTGATACTAGGATATAATGTTTCACTTAACTGTTCGGGAGACAGTTTTTGGATGTGACGTCGTCATGTGACGGGTCAGAGGAGAGAAAGACGGACAGCCGCGTAACGAGCCACTTGGTTTTAAAAAAGACGCGGGACGTCCACAAGCTGCCTGGATGGGTATACTTTTCAGAACAGCCACTCCAGATTTATACCACTACGTTAGAAAAGAGATTATCACTTATTCCCTCACAGCTGATGTGTGACCATCAGTTAACCATATGTGTTGCTGACTGAGAGTGGAAACTTCAATCTAAATGCCTCCAAGACAACTTCTTTTCATAAAATCCATACAGTGGACAATATTGCTGCTGCGCTCAGATGCACTTCACCACTCACAACTGGTTCAGCATAAACTTTTACCAAATACAATTCAGCACCGAAGGCAGAAAACGGAGCTCCTCTACATTCAACTAGCCACATGTACATGCACCTACGTGCACACCGTCACTGCTGCTGACTTTCATTTATTTTTCACATCTTAGCTCCGTCGAACTGCAGCTGTATGATGTCATAACGACGCTGCACCTCCAGGTCAATTCACACACTTTGTGAATAAAGCATAGAAGAGGGAGGAGAGGCGCCGTCTTATTCCCTATAATACTTATATCATTATGTGTGACGGACATTTCGAATAATAACAACAATATACTATTTTATTGTGGTATACAGTGAAACGTTTCACCTTATAATGTGATGACTTATATTGTTATCACAAGAAAACTCAAAGAGAAAACGTGTGGACCCAAAGTGATTTTTAATTAGAGAAAATGTGGGGAAGGTTTTACGATTTCAAAATGTGGATACCGCACAACTCTGACCTAAAGAAACATTTTGGCTTATTTTCAGTTTATTTATGCACATAAAGTCATTTTCGCCTAAAAGGGTTTAAAAAAAAATAAAAAATATATAAAGGCACGACTAAAATGAAGAACATTTTCTAAAACCACAAAAAATTGGGAAGAAAACCTAAATTTTTCAAAATAAAGAAAAATGACTGGGATTTCTAAAAGAAAAACAGGACGGGGCTCCTTAAAATGGTTGAAACAGCTTAAATGTCAAAATTGTCTTAAAGAATTCTGAAAAATTAGGTTAAGACTTATAAAATCAGGTGAAAATGTAAAGAAAAGTTTTCCAACTAAAAATGCAATTGAAGGTTCATAAATGCAACATAAGACACTGTTTATTTTCATATATCAAAACTACATATGAAACTTTAAGAGCTGTGCTATCCTCATTTTAATGGTTAAATGTTTTTGCGGCTTCGGTCAAATTTGATTTGGTGGAAAAAGACCAAAACGACGCTTTTGGTTATAAAGGTTGCAGAGCCTTGATCCACCCATTCACACTCTGCAAATTCAAAATGACAGAATTTTAAGTAATAGTCCACAGAAAATGTGCATTTAACACAGGTATTGGTGGTCGCAAAGCAGCAATCAGGAGCAGAGATAAAACATTTTTTTTTACCACAAACAACAAAATGCCACTTCTGAAACAATGCTGATAAATAAAAGAGGATCCAGTCACATCTAATGTCATTTACAGGGGCGAGAGAAAGAGCACTGATATTACGAGAAACAAATCTCACAACACAGACATTCACATCATCCGCTTAATCTTTAAGTATTGCCAATGGTACCATTATCACAATACTTAACCACATTACCACATGCTCTCTTAATTGCAGCCATTATTCCTATAAGGGTCAACTGTGGTTTTTAAGTTGGCTAATAGTTTTTAATACGTCCCTATTACATGGTTGAGTCGCCACTCCCATAAAACAGAACAGTATGTATAAAACGTCTCTCAGTGGAGTTTGTGCAGTTTGGTACAGTAGGTCCATGCACCTACATGTATCTGATCATACAGGATCCATGACCACCTCCCCCCAGAGACAACTGCTGGAGTGGGAGAGGAGACAAGAAGCCCCCAGGTCCAACGACCAGGAACCCATCCCATCCAGGAGCCAAGCCGCCCCCAGCACCTGGGGACAGTGCAGGCCAGGTGTTGCCCAACCTCACCGAAAACCAGGAACAGGGTACGGCCTAAAGTCTTCACTCTACCGGCCCCCTGTCATTCCAAGAGAAGGCCCACAGTAGAGGCGCTAAATTCCTGGATATGTTTCCAAGAGTTTAGAAAAGTTACAAAGCCACAACCAGAATCATAAAACCTCTGGCTGTTCATGACCATGAACTTCAGTCTGAAGCAGGGTTGGACCGTTTCAGGCCTCGCTTACATGACGAGGTTTTCAAGTTAAAACTGAAAACTTTTGTCGCGTTTTGGCTGGCCGTTTACACGTAAACGGTGCCACTGAAAATACAACTTTTAAAAACAGATCCCAAGGCGGAGCTTGTTGAAAATTGTCCGACGTGCACCACGACCATAGTAAATAGTTGTTCTGCGACATGCCCAGTAGAGACAATTAGAACGGCGCTCCCTCCATGGTGTCATGACTCCCAGGACATATTTGTCCCGGGAGTTGGTACTTTTATTTTGGCAGTCAACGTAATAACAATCCAACTTGGTATTTTGTGTATAGTTTCATAACAAAAACAAACAATCGCTCCCACTAGTGGCCCAACATGAAAACTACATCGTTTTCAGCGATCCTGACGTTTCGGTGTAAATGGACATTGTTTACAAAATGCTGCCGTGTAAAAAACTTTTGTTAGAAAAAGGCAAGAATTATGTGTTTTCACTTAAAACGTTGCCGAGTAAACTCAATATGTTTGTTCCTTCATCTCTTACAGCATGACAATAATCTTTATTACATCACCTGAGAGGTCTGAACAGAAGCTCGCAGGGGGAGTATCAATAGATTCTGGTTCTACCAGCTCCTCCACACACAGACCTCAACCTGATATCAGGATCCACAGACCGACATCTCAGTCTGTGTACAGTATTCTGTCGTAGCTGCTGGAGAATTATTCGAACTTTAACAGGCCCCGTGTTGGCCAGCTGAGAGCTATTAGGTTGAGTTGAATCCAAAGAAAAACAAAGTTCACCTTCACCTGGATAGTCCAAGACATTGGCAGCAGCTGATCACTCCCTATGTACTGAGTGGAAGAGCTGTAACGTCAAACTCTCCGAGGACACTCATCTGGTCACCTACTGTCCTGCTTCATAGAGCCGTGGATCACAGCAAGACTTCATCTGATCCCTGTTGACAATGTCGGAAATGTAGAGAATAATAATAACGGCTTGGATGTATATAGCACTTTTTTCGAGCGGACTCAAAGCTCGTTATTCATTCACACCAGTCCCACCAGTGATGCTAAGCTACGTTGTAGCCACAGCGGCCCTGGGGCATGCTGACAGAGGCGTGGCTGCCCTTTAGCACCAACGGCCCCTCCGACCACCACCAACATTCATTCATACCCATTCATACAAGGCAATGTGGGTAAAGTGCCTTGCCCAAGGACACAACGACAATGACAGTTTGATAGAGTGGGATTCGAACCGCCAACCCTCCGGTTATTGGACGACCGACTCTACCACCATCGCACCACAAGAACGTCCAGGGTCCGTATCATAGCGTGTGTTTCAGTCCGGATATGTTCTCCTGACTCTCCTCTGTCTTTTACATTTCACAACTTTCAGCTGATTACTGCAGCTGCTGCTCCCCTGCAGGGCATCTCACTGAGGAACGAATCCAGCGCCGCAGAAAACTGCGATAACGAGCTGAGCACAAACCAGCCCTGACACCGAAAAACCATCACGCAAGATAATTAGTGCTACTGAGGAGCGAGGCACACGCTGCTCGATTTCATTTTATTACCGCCCTCTCTAAACAAAGAGCGCTGTGGGTCTTCCACTCGGACCACTGAGCGGGTCTACATTGATTGCATTAAGGCATGCCGGAGCTGAAATGAGGATAGGATATCTTATCTGGACTCCTGTGAGCTTTTTGGAAAACATATTATCACACCGCGGGCAAAGGTAGTTTTTGTTCCTATTGTTTAACCTCTGCAATAGTATTCCACGTTTATAAACAACCAGACACACTTCAACAGGCTGCGATTTGCTGGAAGGCATCAGGGAGATTCATACCAACCCCCTTAAATACAAAGATTACCCACAGACCAGGAAGTCAATAGTTGAAACTTTGTAAATCGACTGAGAAAACATAACTGCACTAGAGAAGTCAGCCAAAATTGGAAATGCCTTCTGAAAGAAAGACCTCCTCTTGAGGTCTTTGTTATTGGCGTCTCTAAAGCGCGTCTCGGGAAGGTAAAATGAGGACCGCAATGAAGCTGAGCAGACAACTGGTGTTTCAACATGTGACTGATGATAATGAATCCCACAATGCACCGGGACAAGCAGCACGCTGCTCTGGAAGGGGTAAGGCCAAATTATTCTCCACACTGACTCCTCAGAAGGATACGATTGGAGCTTTCGGTCCGTCTTCTCTACATATGTAATTTGGTCCATTTTCAAGGAGTTCCAGTCATGACCTGTGGGAGCAGTGTTGTGCAGGAATGATTAGCTCATGTGCGACCAAGAAATGGAATAAAACCAGACATCATTTCTTTGAGGGAGGACTGGGAATATGTGCCATGACCTACGAGCTTACCGCGTCGGGACAACAAACCCTAAACTGTACTTTACTGTACTCGGCGTAGGGGTGTGCCAATAGATCGTGAAGGATTAGAACGTTTTGACGAGCTGACAAAGCAGAGAGAGCGTCTGTAAAACACATTCTATTTGTTGCAGGTCTATGCTGACGCATCAGAAGTTTCACGTGCATCCGACCAACCAATCCTAGCGAATTAAGAGTTTTGTTTGTGTAGCGAGGAGGCGTGGCTGAAGGAGAAACGAGGAGTTCAGAATGAGACTCCTTTTCAGAAGGAAAGAAAAACTCTGTCAGATGTCTGAGCAGTAAAATGTTCTAAAGCTGTTGGACTTTTAATAATCAGGTTCTACACGTTGGACTTTGATTGTTTAAATCGCTGCACTTTAAGAGAAACCCTAAGATGAAGAGGGTAAAGGCAGTTCAGCTCAGTTGTGTGAGCGTGTTTCTACATGTGGGAACTGGACATGTCTCCAATGTATAGACGTATTGTCTATTGTAATAGAATACATGTATCTGTATTTATTTGTTATATTTCAAATAATATCATTTCATAATCATGATTATATATATATATATATATATATAATTATTATTTTTTTTTTTTCTCCTGGTTTTATAGTTGACAGTCATCGTAATAACAATCCAACTTCATGGTCTGTCCACACAAAATTCTGTGTACTCCCACTGTTAATGTTAAAGGCATATTGTTCTCTGCACACGAGTGTGTGGCTTCATTACCCCAAAAAAATAAATAAATAAATAAAACAATAACAACAGTGCTACCTAGATACCTGCTAATGACATTGTTTTTTTGTTTGTTTTTTACAAATTATGGGTTTTCACTTGAAAGGTTGTGTAACAGGTGATAAAGCTGGAGAGAAAAGATCGTCTGCTGCAGAAAGAATGCGCCCAACAATGACCTTCAGACTATCTCCTTGACAAAAATCAATTAGCTCCTGAAAAGTAATCCATCGCAATTAAACTGAAAAATCAACTGAAAATAAAAAGTCTTTTTAGTTTTAATCATGAGCTCAAGAAGCTGACTGCAAACACCCTGGGATCACCTGAAGGTCTTCAGAGTCCGGTCGCTTCGATCTCCTTTACAGTCATTGAACTGAATGTGAGCTGCTTGTTTAGCTCAGTGCATACAGAATACGTCTAAACTGTTAGCATTAGCAAGCACTTTTACTAACTATAAGCACTGTAGTTACTCTGACACTCTACTCATAACTTGTGGATTTACTCAGTTTTCAGCAGGCAACACGGCAATAACTAATATGACTAAAAAAAAAATCATCCATGTTTGTATAGTTTTAGCTCAGGATGCAGCATCACCACTTTTTAAAGGATGAGTACAAGTAGGAGTACTAATCTTCAGCTACTTGCCCATACGGAGTACCGATATGAGTATTTATTAAATGCCATAAAGCCTAATTCATAGTCCATACATGAACGATACCCGAAGGCGATGCTTTGCCACAAACCTCCTCTCTCTCGTCCTGCAGCCTTGACGGCTCCAGAGCGTCTCCAGGACGCAGAGCGGAGCGTCCCTCTACACGCTGCGCTGTGCTACTGTCGACTGACGGACGGCGCTCGCTGTTAGTGAGCGTATCAGTCACACTTCAATCATGTTTAGCATGTAGCATCACCGTTGTGTGAGCCCTGAAACTCTTTAGGATGTAGCATGTAGCCCTGAAACTCTTCAGCATGTAGCATGTAGCATGTAGCACAGCTCAGAGTAAAATCCTCCTGATCCACTGAGCCGTTAAACTACTGAGTGACATCGTTCTAACTCTGCTGGTCCAAATGTCCCCGGTGATGAAGTTGCTGGTGATGAAGTTGCTGCTGATGAAGTTGCAGGTGATGAAGTTGCTGGTGATGAAGTTGCAGGTGATGAAGTTGCTGCTGATGTAAGAACCATCTTTCTCCTCCTCTTTGATTTTTTGTCAGAATATAATTTTCAGTCTGTCTAACTTTCGTCATTCTCATTAATATTAAAGAATCTCCAAAGCGCGGACGTCACTCGTCCTCTTGTCTTCCTGCTGCTGGGGGTTGCTGATGCATGGCGTAACGGAATACTCATCGGTTTGTATCGGGGAGCTCTCACGAGTACGACGACTTGCGCAGTATCGGGCTGATAGCAGATATCGGTATTGGTGCATCCCTGGTGGTGGCAGTGTTGGATAAAGGTTAGAGGACATGTATCATCGCTGTTAGCTGCTCTTTCGTCTCATAATTCGGAGTATTTTAAAAATATTTCTGTCGACCTGGTAACACGTTACAAACCGAATTTTACCCAACTTACTATTGTTGTAATGTTCATTCACCCCTACTAGAGTAAATGTTCTTTTTTCCCCCACAAAATATTTTCATTTAAACTTTCATACAACTACACATTATATTATATAAATCAAAGTATAACATTGCTGCTTTACGCTCAACTAAACAAACATAAAAACACAATAAACTTGCTCCTTGTCATAACGAATGGCAGTCCAGATTAAATTAAACTGTGGTTATTATTAAGAAGAAGAAAACAAAGCTCAGAACTGCAGTCAATTCCCACACCTCTAAAATGAAAAATGAAACCCGTCATTAGGTAATTCAATCATTTCCTTCATCAGTTAGATCTAAATCTTTATTATAGATAATATAGTTAATATACTCTACAAGGTTTTTTTGGCTTAAAATGTATCTTTTGCTTTATAATGTAAAATTAACAACATTTGCCTTTTCCAACATCAACGAATTTTACTAAAATCCTGCAGATTCAATAGTTTATTACTTAGTTCACTTCAATAAATGCCTCGTCCAGGGCCGTCGCGAGCACAATGTGACATAGTAATGCTAAAATAACAAGACTGATTTTTTTGAAACGTGTGCACAGTATTTATAGAAGTTTCATTAGGATTTCTTGACCCTGGATTCTCTGGGTTTCTTGGTCTTGGACCGCAGTGGGTTGCTGTCACTTTACCTTTACCATTTTTCCTCCTAGAATGAAGCTTTACTTCCGAGGAAAAGGCTTCAGGAAGCGATTTACTGTCAGTACAAGAAGAGGCTGCGCACTCACTGTAACTTTATTCTGAAAAATATAGAACGACTCAATGTCGTCAGATTGTCTCGATGGGAGATAGGCTGGGATGTGAAGATGGACATTTGTCATTTTGGTGGTATAGAACTCATTTTAGTTTGGGAGAAATAGATCTAAAGGGGCCAGAGGAGCGGAAACATACGCCTGCAATACCTCCAATACCCCAAAATACCCTAGACATAACGACATCTTCAATGGTTTTTCACTTTAGTGTGAAATTGGAGCAGAACATTGTCCAAAAACTGTATATGTATTCCTATTTTTGCAATAAAGCTAAATTTGTTGACACTTATACAGAAAAAATGTACTTCCAAGATTGAATAAAACCTTCAGCTGCAGATTACAGTGAAATACATTTACTAAACAACACGTGTGAACGTGTGAAATCTCCTCTTTCTGTTCAACTCAGGTTCATTTAAAACGAGTCACTTCTCAGTTTGCAGGACTTCTGCAGTGCGCATGGTACTAATGCTAACTCTGTGGTCGTACGGGAGTTTGGTTTTCATTGACCCGCTTGTTAAATGTCTGTTATACTCTTAATAAAACAACATGATCCACTTAACTAAATCAGAGAGAACTTCTTTAATCCAAAACCAAGTGAAGTCATTTGTCATTTTAACGCTATGGAGGTTCGTCACGTCCAGCCTCAGACCCCCGGGCCACATGTTTGGAACGACCGCTATTAATTTGAAAAGCTTATCTGATTCCAATAACTTTAACTGATTATGTTGATTACTCCCATTTTTTAAATGAGTAATCAATGACAGCAACAAAGAAATGTAATTCAGTAGCTGGTGGTTTGTCCTTTGCAGCACTTTCTGCATTTTATCAGTTAATATTGACGTCTGACAGCAGCGGGTTCCAGCGATAAATGCAACTAAATCGTCAGTAAATCTAACTTCCAACCATAAAATTATATACTAAATTAAAATAAACCAATTTTCCTTAACAGAAGAAAATTTAAACATATTAGTAATCCCATTGGAAATCTATAATTACATAAATATTTTCCCTCCAGTTTTAACAACTGATTGATCTAAATACTTGTATGATTAATATATTATGATGTATTGATATTGGAAGTGTTGATTTCAGAAGTTATTATTACTAATTTCACCTTGTTTAAGACTTCCTGAACACGGTTAGTGAAATGTAAGGCCTGCAGCCGGCTCTGGTCACCCATTCTCATTATTAAAAGAGTGAAAATCATATTCAATTGAATCTTTGTGTTCTCTGACATATTGATGAAGGTGTTTGTCATTTTAAAAAAAGTGACCTGTTCAGATTTTTAAAAAACAAATTTGACTGAACATTTTCTGTAGAATGTAAAACAAAGGGAAACATTTAGGAGTTTTTGGTATTTAAAGTTTATTATTATGTAATGGTTTAACTCTTGACATAAAATACATTTCCAATTGTCAATAATTACTTGTAAAAAATAAAAATAAAAGAAGAAGGAAGAAAGGATCACGGATAGTGAATGAAGACATTGAAATAGATGCACTTCATTTCTTCCCAACGTGTTTTTATGTGTCAGGGCAGGTTTGTCTGGACCCTCCTCTCCAAGAAAAATGTTAATCTAATATAATCCAGACCGGTGCGCTGCTTTCTTTTCTTTATCTTTCAATCTATTGACCCAAACAGCTCATCCTAATCGGGCTCACTGCATGTTTCTCTTGTTTTTGCTCCATGTTTTCCAAATATCTCCAGACTTTCTAACTGATCGCTGCTCCCGGAGTGACGCAGAATGTGCGCAAAAACCGCATTTTATTTATTTCCCTATAGAAATAGACCCTGAGGCTTTGGGGCTTTCCCCCCCACACACCGTTAGTGTGGCCCGCTGGGGCTCCACATCGTGCTCACACTCAGGGACGCAGCGGGAGGGAGGGAGTCGTACTCGTACCTTCTCTGAGGAGCTGGTCGTGGAGCAGCAGGAGCAGCAGGACGCAGCCTGCGGAGGCGCTCAGAGCCCAGGCCAGCCGGAGGAGCTGCATGAGGCTGACACACCGGACGCCCCCAGAACACGAACAAGTCCCGAAGTGCGATCTATCCGGTCCGCGGAGCCTCCTCACGGCGCCGCGTCCGTCCCGGTCCGACCCGGGGCAGGACGGAGGCGGGAGGCACCGGGCATCTCACACACGTGCGCCAAAAAGACAAATCCACAGAGAAGGACGCTCTTATTCTGAGGGACCAGAGGAGTTGGGTTTATTCTGAAGCCGTAGAGGCTCTCCGCCTCCTCCACCTTCCTCCTCCTCCTCCTCCTCCTCCGCCTCACGGTGCGCAGCGGCGGCCGGTCGCGGCTGCAGATGCAGGTGGTCTCCTCCACCGCAGCGCCTTCATCAGGAAACTGCTCTCAGAGAGAAGTTTTGCAGCTTCTGCGCCTCCAAACTTAAAGCTCAGCGCGCCTCGAGTCCGGCAGCTGTCCGCGTAAATCCCGCGTGAGGAGCCCGGGGACGCACGGAGGAGCTGCTGCGGGCATGGTGAGCCTCTCAGCCCGCTGCTGGGTCCGACTGAGCCCGATGGATGCCCGGTTCTGGTGAAGAGGAGGAGGAGGAGGAGGAGGAGAAGGAGGAGGAGGAGACCTGCATCGTCGCTCTCGCTCTCTCTCTCTCTCTCTCTCTCTCTGACGTCACAACAGTAACACTGTCTGCGTTACAAAGAAATGAAATAAAGGCACGACAGAGGGAATCTGAGGAGCAGCAGCAGTGAGGAGGAACCCTGGAGAGGTCTCTTCAAGAAAACAGCGCAAACTGCTGAATTGGAGACAAATATATTATTACTGGGGCTGAAAGTGAAGATCAATACCGAGTTATTCATACAGGCATGTCTGTTTTTGGATCCATGTTGAATTATTGACATGTACATTCTAGTTATAATTCTCAGTTGAATTTGTGTTTTAAGATTAAAGTAAATGCCGAAACAGTCATGTTTCCAGAAGAAGTTGTCTTCTTCTGCCAACATGACTGTTTGCAAACAATGTTTGCCTATTTGTGTTTTTATTAATAATATTTTTTAAAGAAAATCCCTTCAACGTTTCTCTTGTTACGTGACCTGAGAGACGCTTCAGGCTTTCGGACAAACGCTGGTATCAGTACCGGCCCCGTCATGACGCTTTCACTGAAAACGCTTCATTATTGTGTTTTCATTGCAGAAAAGTTTGCGTTTGCAGGCCAACACTTTTAAAACAATACCGCAGAAATGCCAAAAAATGATAGTTGGTGTGGTTTATTGTTTCTGACCGAGGGTCTTGCTCAGGAACCCACGGTGCGGGAGGAAACCAGTGCCCCCGCAGGGAGAACATGGAAACTCTACACAGAAAGGCCCCGGACAGAACGTGAACCCTCTCACTGTGAGGCAACAGTGCTAACCACTGCACCGTGGTGCACATCGGAGTGTTTCCAAAAAGCTCCACGTTGGGAGGAGTCTACAGTGGCTCTGATCACCGGTAAACAGACACCGAAACTCTACCAAAGTTTTCTGTTTTCACTCGAAGACAATAAAAAAAAATAAAAAAAAAGGCACTTCAGCTTAAAGACACAGGGTACTGTAATACAACACAGTGAGAATCTAGTTTTAATACTGTGAATCCCAATAATGAATCAATATGAACGCCTCTGTAGAAATGTCCGAAGCCTCGTTGTGTCTCTTTAATAACCTGTGGTTCGTCTGCTCCGTCAGCTTTCCACGTCTCTGTACATGTTGCTGTAAACAGACGCCAAAAGCTGAATTTTTGCAGCAGCCAACACCTGTTTTCATGCTTCCCTTCAACTCGGACGCCAGTGCGATCCGGCTCTGTGATCTGCCACTCTTTACATCCTGTCCTGAAACACAGAGATATCAATTATTCACAATCACTGTAGAAAGTGAAGCCAGAGGCTCCGGTGATACAGAAACTCCCTTTCCGCCCGGCGGAATCACATTTTCACACTTTGTCAGGAAGAGAATCCCGAGTTGTTCTCTGACTCATTTACGTGGAGGTTTGTTCGTTTAGGAAACGCTGCTGCTCTTTTGGCTTTTATTCATGAAACTCCTTCAACAATTTCAAGTGAAAACTGAAGATGTTCGTAGCTCGGTGAACATCTTCTGTTTACGTGACAACGGTGCTCGGAGCTTTTTGAAAGCGCTCTGACGCCGTCGTTCTGAAGAAAACCCAACTCTTTTGACACGCTGCTCCTGTGCATGCTAACCAAGACCATAGTAAATAGTTGTTCTGCACATGCTCAGTAGAGACAATCAGAACAACATGACTCTCAGTCTGTATTCTCCTGGGCTTGGTACTTTTATTTTGACAGTCACCGTAATAACAATGCATCTTGGTGGTCTGTCCAGAATGTGGTGTTCTCCCAGTGTTAATGTTCAGATCCTAATAGTTCTCTGCTGCATGTGTGTGTGGTCTCAATACTAAAACAGCACCTACTAGTGGCCCTTAATGAATACTACATTGTTTTCAGTGTTTATTTATTTTCCCTTTGTCCTGTTGGGCAGCTTGGTTCAAGCAATATGATGTGATCTAGAACCTTCTGGAGTCAGAACAGTTTTTGCTCTTGAACAGGAAGAGACCTGGAGTCTCCTCCTGTTGCTGCTTTATTAGAAGTTAGTATTGCTGCTGGACACGACCGGGGGGGAACGCTCAAAGAGAGAGAGAAGAGACGATTGAGGGGGAGGGGGGGGGGGGGGGGGGGTATGGGTGGGGGATTACATACAATACCCTTGTTAGTGCTACATATATTATTTACAGTTATCACACTGATCCAAATACTTTCCAACTGTTATTAGATTAAACCAGCCTGAACAGCTCTATCTAGACAGTAACATGAGTTTCTAGATTAACCAGCCTGAGCAGCTCTATGTAGACAGTAACATGATTTTCTAGATTAACCAGCCTGAGCAGCTCTATCTAGACAGTAAGATGATTTTCTAGATTAAACCAGCCTGAGCAGCTCTATCTAGACAGCAACAAGATTTTCTAGATTAAACCAGCCTGAGCAGCTCTATCTAGACAGCAACATGATTTTCTAGATTAAACCAGCCTGAGCAGCTCTGTCTAGACAGGAACATGATTTTCAAGCAGGAACATGAATGAACAAAGAATTCTATCTCTCTGGGAAAAACAAAGTTTGAGATACTCCAGTTTCCGTGCCTGCGTGTGTGCGGAGGTGTTTCTGTCATTTCCGTGGAAACAGAGATGGTTTTCAAAATGTTGCTGCATAAACGCAAAACTTTTCTGAAACGAAAACGCAGCAATGCGTTTTCACTTGAAACATGGTGAAGGCGGAGTCTCATTGTGGAGTCTGGAACAGACCTGGCAGATCTGCACCATAGTGTTGCCCTGCTGGTGTTTAGATTCATCAATCACACCAAGATAAATTATCTTTTTGACTCATTATTTCCTGAAGCACCTGAGCTGAACTCAGTGCGGAGGTTCAACCAGCAGCTGATGGTGTTTTTCCTGGTGGCGATGCGTTCGGGGTCTGTCCGTTGGGTGGAGATGTGTCTCTGTGTCGCGCTGTGTTTACCTGTCCTCTGACTCCTGACAGCTTGTCGTCGCTCCTGAAAACAGCCGTCAGGACGGAGGGCGACACCTGTCCGCCTCCTCACCTGTCAGTCAACCTGCTGCAGCCGCTGCTGTGTGTGTGTGTGTGTGTGTGTGTGTGCTCTGTGCAGCAGGCAGGGCACACCCCTCTCTTCTTTTCTTTCATATCTTGAGATGTGATGCTTTCAGGTTGTCCAAACATACAAACGTCCATGTTTCCGTCTCATTCTGATTAATTTAATTACAAACCCTTCGTAGAAGTGCTCTACACTGTTTCCCAGACTACGCTCCATCTGTCTAAAGCAGCATCACAGTGAAGGAAAGACATACGTCGGTCACTTTTATTCTCCAATATCCACATTATGACCCGGCTCTGCTAGAAGGACGTAGGTGTAGGAAATAACAAGCCCCTGTGAGTTTGGGTGAAATGAGGGTTTTATTAGTAGTTCTCAGGTTTACAATAATCAAACAGGTACTGCCCAATACTAACTACACAATGATTGATTTAATATAACCAAAAGGAAGCGTCTCCTCTGGAAGGCCTTTAACTAAAGTTTCAACTAATGCAAATTTCCTAAACACAAGTGGCAGAAAGGAAACAAACGAAAACACCTAAATAAGGTTGACTAGAGTTTAACTAAAATTCACACGCTCATAGATCGGAGGGGAGCCGAGTTCAAACGATCTCACACTAGTTTAAACACACCAAGGTTCTCTGGGCAGGCTGAGCAGACTCCTCCCACATCCGCCGCCATGAGGAGCCTGCTGGAGCTGATCAATGGCCTCAGCTGGTGGGCGGAGCCAATCAGCAGTCATCCTCCAATCAGAGTGCTCCACATCAGGACAGGAGGGGGACGAGGTCAGTGAGGGGACCTCCTGTCAAACAGCACACACACAAAGAGGCGGCGGCGAGGCCATACAGCCTGTGGGCAGTAACATGTAACTTTACCTTATATTCTGCTGTGTACTTTTCTATAGCGAGATATTTTTCATGCTGAAATTCAGCAGTGATGGGGGTTTTCCTGTGGTACTGGAGCTTCATTCTGCTGTCACACAGTGACACCTAGTGGTTCCAGATGGTATGTAACAATATATTTTAATAAGTAAGTCACACAACCAGTTTAATAGAAAAGTGTAATCTTAGTGACTACAGGTTAAGAACATTACTCTAAAGAAAAAATGAAGCAGTGACGCTGCTGGAGGAGCGACACTCACCATGTTTCATTATTACATTTGTCCACAGTGCTGTCTCTCTGTCTCTCTGTCTCTCTGTCTCGCTCTCTCTCTCTCTCTTTAGAAAAGTTAAAAGAGAGTGTTTGTTTCCACCGTCTCCTCTACTTGCTCGTGTTGAATTGTTGTTTTGCCAATAAGGCACTTTGTATTTTGTCAGGTCCACAACTTTAAATAAAATCTCTTGTTCAAATATAAAGAAAAGACTGTCGTATTTGGTGCTATGGAAATATAATTGAATTGAATTATATATTCTTAATTAACAATAAGAATGTATTGTCATTGCTGCACATTGACATTTTATTTTGCCAAAGTTCCTTGTTACAGCAGGATGTCACAAACCTGCATTCCTATGATACTATTATTGGGTGAAGTTTACTAAATAACAAACACCGGAAAAAACTTTTTTTATCTGGCCCCCGAGACTTTCAACAATGTTTTTCTTTTTATGTCTTTACTATTTTCTCTTCTTCCAGATTCCAGAATCTTCCAGTGAAATCCAGAGCGGCGTGATAAGAGAGCACCTGGGGACAGTTCAGCAAATCATTTCCATCACTGTCTTTCCTCAGACGTCCCCTGAAACAGGCCAGACAGACACATTTGTCCTGAACGCTGGCAGATGTAACCGTCCCTGAATGAGTCCACCGGCTCTGACGGATGGTCGGCGTTACATCTGCAGATCCTGTCAGGCGGGCCGCGGCCCCCCCCTTACCGGGGTCGCCGGCGCCGGGACGATTTCTGATGCTTCTCAATCGATTATCTCTCCACACAGCTGCCAGTCAGTGGGAGGGGGCGTCGTACGAGACGAGAGATCAACGCGATCGCTGTCAGGGAGCGCTGCGGGTCTGTGAAGGAGGAAATGAAAAGTGTCCATCTGACAGGAGACACGAGTCAAACAGACATGAGACAGACCTGCACACTCAGCGTTTACCTGTTAGGACCCAGCGACAAAGAAACCGCTGCACGTCCAGCTTCCTTTAGATTATTTGATCAGGATGCAGTTTATTGTCAACAAAGCCTGAGAGCTTTATGTTGCCATTCTAATAATATTCAGAGAAAAGTTTTACTCTTTAAAAAGAAGATGATTGTGCTCATAAACACAAACTTAGTTGTGATAGTCAACCTTGTTGGCAGAGCCATGACACAATATTGGAAAAGTGCAGCTAACAATTAAACATATATGTGTGTATGTGTGAAGTATTTCGAACTTATTTTGGAGTCATCCTTATATATATAGTGTTTTTTCCACGTAACAAAACCCATAACATAAAAGCTTGCTAATAGCCTAATTATTAGATATTTGAGCCATTATATGATTGAAATTGTAATAACTATTTATGTGATTTTATATATATATATATACACATATTTTAAGATTTATGAAACTTAACATCAAAAGGTCAATGTAGACATTTAATTACAGTTTTTAATGGTTCAGCAATTTAAGCAAATTTACAATTAAAAATAGTTTTAGTTGGATTTTGTTATTTTTGCAGTTTAAACCACTTTAAGATATTTTTGTCATTTTGAGAAAAAAAAAATTTTTTCTAGCAATTTTCATTAATTTCATTCATCTTAACTACAGTTTGAGCTCTTTTGTTATTATTATGCCTGTTTAGTCCTGAATTTCTCTCCGCATAGCGAATACATGAGAAAACCATGCATCAAATTAAATCAATTATTTATTTAAAATAATTTGATGACAATAATACATCTTATTTGTAGTGAACTTTACGTTTAAAATCTGAAAATGCTACAATATGTCGATAGCTTGTATTAAAAATATCTTCCTACATTTAATAATACCCTCTTTTTTACAAGTTTTTATTTTTTTCTAACTTATTTGGAGTCATCCTTTTGAGAGGTGCAGCGAAAAATTCACATATATATATATATATATATATATATATATATATATATATATATATATATATATATATATATATATATATATATATATATATATATATATATATATATACACACACACACACACACACACACACACACACACACACACACACACACACACACACACACACACACACATATATCTATATCTATTTATCTATCTATCTATCTATCTATCTATCTATCTATCTATCTATATCTATATCTGTATCTGTATCTATAGATAGATAGATAGATAGATAGATAGATAGATAGATAGATAGATAGATAGATAGATCTAGATCTCTCTCTCTCTCTCTCTCTATATATATATAATCACATAAATAGTTATTACAATTTCGATCATATAATGGATCAAATATCTAATAATTAGGTGATTAGCAAGCTTTTATGTTATGGGTTTTGTTACATTGAAAAAAGACAAAATGGTTATAATGATTATTTAATTTTATATATTTTTTTCATTTTATTCCTATATTTTCACTGGGTCCACTCAGACAGTGGTGAGGTAAATGTTAGTGAACATACACTGTGGAGAACAGCTGTTCAATTCACTCTTGATTCCTCCCGTTGTCAATGTCCGTGAGCGGTCAGAGGAGTCCTGGTTTTCCTCGTCACACAGACACTTGTTCGGGTTCGTTGGACCCTGGAAGCCAAGAAAGTTTAACGAACCCGACCGAGACAATGTCAACCGAGAACCACGTCCTTGAACACTCCAGCAAGAAAAGTCACCGGTGGAACCTCCCCGTGTGTGGAACACATGTGAGCAAACTGTAGAGAAATGGATCTGAAATCCGGAGTATGTGAACCGTGAAGCGTTGCATTTCAAACCCTCGGAGGACTCCTGCTTCCGCTGACGTTCACTGAACAAACTCAGAGGTCTTCCTGTGTGGCGCACCGACCGTCTCTCCAAGAACAACACGTAAACACCATTAAAAACCCCACCAAGCCTCTTTTCTGATTTCATTTTATGGAAATCGGCTTCATGTGTGTTTCTCCATTAAAACTCCTTCAGACTGAGTTCTGGTGATTTTCAGGACAGCGTGAGGGAAGCAGAGGAGGTAATTCAGCCAGCGTGAAACAAATGCAAATTCTCACACACACACACACACACACACACACACACACACACACACACACACACACACACACACACACACACACACACACACACACACACACACACACACACACACACACACGCACGCACACACACACACACGCACACACACACACACACACACACGCACACAGACTCTTTGTGTTTTTCCAGTTTCAGGCTGTTGTTTTGTTCCTGCAGGAGTCAAATTAAGCCGCAGACTCACTGGAACCAACTCGGTTTATTCACCGATGAGCAGGAAGATGGAAAAGCTGGGGATCAAACTGAGACGTCGCCTCAGTCACAGCGAGTAATAATCAACCGAGCAGAGCAGGAGACACACAGGTCACAGCACAAGATGTCTTCTGCACCAACCTTCATCTTGAGGAACTCAGAATGCTGCCATAGTAAAACGCTGCCAGATTCTGTAACGATGAGTTCCTTTTCTCTGAGGAGACACTCTTTGGGTTTCTCCCTCTGTCCCGGGGTGTCCCGGGGGTGTCCCGGGGGGTTTGGTCGTCCGGAGCTGCTTCAGCTTGAACACTTTCAAACCTTCATTCTCCAGTTTTTCACCGCAAAAAGATGCTTTCAGCTCTAATTTGGTCCGTTTCTTCTATGACGCCTTATTCTATGTAACTCAGTCGAAGTCGATCATGACAGGCCGGAGGAGACAGCATGGGAAGTTTAATGGACGATGTCTTCGTTTAGGACCATTTATTGTTTTGGTCACGAGACATTGAACGTTTTCAGTCTCCATGGAGGAACTGTCCACTTTGAGAACCTTCCGTCTGGTTAATACGACTCTGTACAAGAGGAAATGTTTTATCAGCACTGCCAGCGCTCATTGGCCGCTGTCTCATTTGTTAGTGCTCTTGTCCCATAGTGAGAAGGTTGTGGGTTCAAATCCAGCTGGAGGTGTTTGTGGGGTTAACTTGTGTGAGCGTGGGTTTTTCTCTGGTTTCCTCCCACCGTCCTAAAACATGCATGTGATAGTAACTGGTGATGCTAAATCGCTCCTGTGATAGACCGACTAACCCTAACCCTAACCCTAACCCCTAACCCTAACGTCCAAGAAAGACGTCTAAAAAACTTTAATTCTAGCCCCTCTGAGGACGTCTTCTGGATGTATAGAGACAACGTCTTTTAGACGTGCTTTGGACTTTTTGCTCAGTGGGTAGTTTTGTGACGTAAATGAATAAAATGGAAACTCACCCGAAGTTTAAAACATAGAAAAATGTTACACCCCTTAAAATCAAGATGTTGGATCGTGTTGCATGTTTTTATTCTTCCGGGTCAAATCATTGACTTTTCATTGACGGCGCTGTGGAGCCATTTTGCCCCGCCAGTCTGAAACCTATGAAATATTAAACTCTTCAACAAAACTGATTTTTGTTCCAAATTTCATCCTTCTGCATGAAATCATTGAATCTTCATTTATTATTTTTAAACTTTTTTAGGTGGTGCTGTGGAGCCGTTTTGCCCCACCCTATCTGAACCCTATGAAATATGTAAATGTTGACGAGGCCTATTTTTGTGCCGAATTTCATCCTTTTGCATTGAACCACTGATTTTCCATGAATTTTTCCAAGTTTGTCGGTGGCGCTGTGGATTTATTTTGCCCTTCTAATGTTTGAAACCAACAAAGCAGGCCTGATTTCTTTTGCCAGATTTGGTGAGATTTTAAACACAAAAAATATTTGAACAAAACCGCTGTGCCACCACAGACATTCCCTGGAACAAACACCAACCTTATTCACTGAAGGTCATAACTGATGTCCTCAACGCTGCCCTGACCAAACCTCAGCCTGCTGGGGTCAACCAACAGAACTTATAAGCTGAACTTATCAGAAGATATTTCCTTTTGCCATTAGGTGGCGCTATCTCTATGGAGGTGTTCGGAGCCGGACCTTCATGCATCCTGAGAAGTTATGGCTGTTTTGGTTCAATTTCCTGTTTTGGCAAAACCCCCAATTCCATTGTCATAGGACAATACCGTTCGACCCAATCTCTCAGTTTATTCAGTTTTTAATAATCAATCTCTTTCATTAAATTACAAAGTCTGACATGACCTCATTTTGCCTTATTTTGAACCTTCAACTCAAAATAGTGGCTTTCCTGTCGATCTGACAAAAATATCCCCAAATGCAAATCTGCTCATTTTGACATGCTCTACATGCCTACCAAATTTCATCATTCCAGGTCAAGCCGCTGACTTTTCATGAATTTTTTAACATATCTAGTGGGCGCTGCAGAGCCAGTTTGCCTCGCTGTGATGAACATCCAGTTTGTCACCGACGGGATCACTCACAGCACTTTACATCCAGCACTTAAATGTTCCCCAGCACTCTGAGCGCCACACAGCACTGAAGGACGAGCTTATTTGCGCATATAAATGAAATTGCATATAATTTATTTTATTATTTAGGTATTTGTTTTTCAGGTTTGTTTGTTAATGTGGGTTTCTTTTCTTTGACTTGTTATGGTTAGAACTTAGTTTTGTAAAACTAATGTTACCTTTTATCACCCATGGAGTTTTTAATGGTTTGGTCCAGTTTTGTGCAATGTACAAGTACCATCCATACATACATTCATTTACTTACTTCCGCTTATCCGTTTCCGGGTCGTGGGGGTGGCAGTCTGAGCACCGTCACCCAGACCGATTAAGAACCTTCCTGCAGGTGGTGATCCCACAGGAAGGTGGCGCCCGGTGTGGGACACGAACCCACTACCTTGAGAGTGCGAGTCTCATGCTCTACCAACTGAGCTGGCCGGGGGACATGTACAGGTACGTCTCAAAAAAATTAGAATATCATGAAAATGTTCAATATTTTTTGTCACTCTTTTCAGAAAGTCCAACCTATATATGATATAGGCTCATGACACACAGAGTGGAATATTTCAAGCCTTTATTTCTTGAAATGTCGATGATTAGGGCTTACAGATAATGAAAACCCAAAATTCAGCGTCTCAGATAATTACTCCGGCCAGTTTGGGCCACATCGCCCATCACAAAGGTCATTCTTATCGACCAATTATTACAATTTGGCTTTTATCATATCATATTTTATAACAATTTAGGTTGTTGTTACATATTGAGCTCTAATAAGGCCGGCTGTATTTTCTGGCCAAATTTCAGGGGTCTAGGACTGACCCCCCTAGGAGACCTTTGTTTCAAACATTTCACGCAAAAAGCAAAATGGCGGACTTCCTGTTGGGTTTAGCGTTTTGGTGTCAGTGACATCATCCTGAAGACCAAAATGCGACATATGTCTACCAATGTTCTTGGACATAGGCCAGACATAGGTTAACATGTTCCCCTTAGTAGATCTTATGAATGTGAAAACAATGTAGGGGGCGCTATGGAGCCATTTTGCCAGACCCAGTCACAATGACAATATAATATAAAAAATAAATAGCCACTTTTTTTAATGTGTGCACATTTTCACAAAGGTTTGAGCAAGTTTAGGTGGTCAAATGCAGCAGTAGAAGAAAGTATAATAATAATAATAATAATAATAATAATAATAATAATAATAATAATAATAATGACGACGACGACGACGACGACGACGACGACGACGACGACGACGACGACGACGACGACGACGACGACGACGACGACGACGATTCCTTGCATACCAACAGGATCTTGCCCCGCTCTGCTCTGGCTCGGACTCTAAATATCCAACTATACGAGTCCACAACATCATTCCACTCAACTAACAGTATCTCTCATAAATGTTGACCCGATTCATCCAGACTTACATTTATCTCCTAAATCTGTACTAAGAAATATTTGAGCTGATAATTAAAGAGCACTGCATAAAAATGAGGCGCAGCTGAAAATATGAATATCTGACAGCAGCAGGCTGATTACACACAGCAGCAATAAAGTGTTAAGTGTCAGTGATTAAACGAGAGAGCAGAGCGATGCGTTTTTATCACCGTAGGAGTCAGTGAATCAGAGTAAAAAAAACACCAAAAAAAACAGCCCGCTGATCAGCTGCACACACCGAAGAAATCATCTGCACGATTCAGTTCCGTTCCCGTTGGTTTGGAGACGTTGAGACATCAGAATTTCACACAGAAAAAGGAAATATGAGAACACAGGACGACCAAACAGATTTGCATTGTGACGAAAAACAGAGCGAAAGTTTTAAACATCCACGTGGCTACGAAGAGGAAATACATCAACAAAGACACAATTACCATCCAGAAACTGCCTCAAATTCTTCTAGAATATAACTTGTTGGCATCCGCCAGTCTGGGTAGACTATGGTAGTGGCACTGTGGGTCAGTCTGCGGTGCTGCAGGTAAACCTGCTGGCCTGGATGGCCTGTAGAGGCTCCATGCTTCACTTCCATAGAGAAGAGTACTCAACACACACACGCTTGGTACACCTTCACCGTTGTGTTGCTCGTTAGGATGGTGTTACCCCAAACTCTCTTTCCGAGACGAGCCTCAGCTGACGCTGCCTTGCCAATGCACACGTTCACGGCGTCCAGAGAGAGGTTGCTGGAGACGGCGGAGCCCATGTATGTGAAAGTGTCGACGACCTCCAGGGTGCGGTCACCGACCTCCAGGGTGCGGTCAACGACCTCCAGGGTGCGGTCGCCGACCTCCAGGGTGCGGTCGCCGACCTCCAGGGTGCGGTCGCCGACCTCCAGGGTGCGGTCGACGACCTCCAGGGTGTGGTCACCGACCTCCAGGGTGTGGTCACCGACGGAGATTTGAGGACGCCTGCTGGTGTCTTGACCCACGATGTTGGTCTTCTTCAGGCTGATGATGAGACGGAACTTGATGCAGGCTTCAGGGAAGCAGGTGACAAGCTGCTGTAGTGACTCCTCAGTGTGGAAATACATAAGTAAATAAAAAAAGAAAAATAAATAACAACCACGAAGAGGTGAAAACAGGGAATGAACATAAAACAACATATAAACAGGAAAAAAAAACAACAAATAGAATTTTAAAAAACATGAAAGAACTGAGACCAAACCAGTCAGAACATCTTTGGGGAAAAAAACGAATGGCACAAAAATAAACAACACACAAAACAACCGCATAAACAGAAAACAACAACACAGATACACAATGTAAGAACAAAACAAAAACATGAAAACAAAATGACAGAAGAGACCAACAAAACAACAACATAGACAACAAAATGCAAAGACAGACAAACAATAACATAAACAAAACAACAACATTGACAAAGAAAACAACAAAACAGACACAAAACAACAACAGAGACACACATCACATGAGGTTTGTTAGAATCCAGTCGTGAGCTCAGCGCTTTCTCCCACTGAAGGAGTCTAAAAGCTCAAAGATTCAAGCTCATTTTCTAATATATTCAGAGTAAAAGTCCTCCTGAATGTAAAAATGACTCACACTTGTCTTATCTTAGAACACGAAACTGTACTGATGTGTTTTGGATGCATCATTTTGGGTCAAATCGTCAACACCCCCCAGGAATAGTTGACACCCTTCACCTTCAACCAGGTCCAAAAAAGTTTCACTCTGACAGATTCAGAATTCTGGAAACAGTCGCATCACATTTTCTTGTTGACGTTTTCATTGTCAGTCTTGATTTCATTTTCATATTTTCTTGAGGATTCAGCCGCTTCCACAGAAGTACAGACATGCTTCAGGCATGAGCTCATTTTCGGTGCTTTTGTGTCTAATTTGTCATTTTCTTCCGCTCTGTTTGTTTTGTTGCCTTTTGAAGTTAATTGTCCATCCCTATGTGGGGATTTATTGTTTCTTTGTACTGAATTTCTGGGTTTTTGTGTCCATTTTGTAGTTTTTCTTCCTTTTAAAGTTCTTTTTTCATCATTTCCTGCCTTTCTTTAGTGATTGTTTTTGTGTCTTTGTGCTCATTTCCTATCTTTTTCTGCTGTTTTCATATCCTGTTGTTTCTTCCTGTTTCAGTTTATTTAAAAAAAAAAATCCTTTTCAGTTAGTTTTCTGTTGTTTTTGCCTGTTTACACTACAATGGCACTAAAGCCATCTTCAAAAAGATAAATTTTCAGAGGCACATTAATGTAAATTGACACCCAAAGTGCAACGTTTTGCGTTTTGCTTGAAAACGTTGCTGCGTAAATGGAGCTGTCGCTGTCCGTGGTGCTGAACTCTCCGTGCAGGTATCAACACGATGCGCTCACCGTGGTGCTGAACTATCATATCAAGTGTTTTGATTAGTTTACCACGAATGTTTTCATGCTTGGGGCGGAGGTGTATTCTGTACAAGGCCCGTTCCAGCAGTGTGCTGAAGGTATAATAACCAGTAAAGTTCCAAAGTGGCTCTCAAATGAAACTTTTCCCTCCTGCGACCTTTCTTTGCACGACGTGTTTGCAGAGACTTTACAGAGCATTAAATGATTCATTTCCCTATGTGCCTGAAGTTAAAATGAGCAATGGATTTTTTGAACAAAGTGTCTTAAAAACAAGAAGAGAGGACTCGCCAAGTGGATATTATAGCTGTAAAACGAGCACAGGTTCAGAGGGAGAGAGAGAGAGAGAGGAATATGTTTTAATGCTTCATAAAACGAGGAGGCTGCAGTGAAGGAAAGAGGCCTCGGGTCAACACTGAGCACATTTCATCTCAATTCAATCAGAAATTTTCATTCAGGCTCGCTGTCGTTGGTATGCAGAGCAGAAAGCTTCTCAAGGCAACACATCTAATATCAATTATACGCCCTTTTTGCCCTCTCTCTCATCTTGATCAGCTATTGTCTGCAGAGGTGCATCGTGGGTCACCATCAAATACTTTCCAGTGCATCACGTGCTGTGAACAAGCTGTCAGCTCTGTGCTATATACAATCTTAGAACTAAACCACTAAGAACTAAACAGAGCATGAAAGGAAAAAAAATAACATACAAGGACAAAACAGAAAAAGAAAGAGGAAGACAATTATCAAATTGCACATAAAACTGAAAGTTACAGAAAAAGACCACAAAAAGACCGAAAATAACCAGGAAAGAACATAAAACAATTAGAAAAGGAAGAAAATGACCACAAAGAGGCACAAACTGGACAAAAACACAGAGAATGAGTACAAATTGACAGAAAACAAAAATCACCACAAGTAGACAAAAATAACAGAAAACAACCAGAAAGAAGAAGGAAGTGAATGAAACGGACACAAAACCACAGAAAATTCCCAGACAAAAAGTCAGAAACTACCAGAAAGAGGCAGAACATGACCACAAAGGGGCACGGACTGGACACAAAACACAGAACATGAGTACAAATTGACAGAAAATGAACAAAAATGACAAAAAGCAATCAGAAAGAAAGAGAAAGCAAACAAAATGGACACAAACACTGAAAATGTGTATAAAGAACCAAATAGACAACAAACAGACAGAAAATAAACACTGAAGAACAAAAAACAACCACAGAGAGGAAGAAAATGACCAAAATGGGACACAGAATGGACACAAAAACACAGAAAACTAGTATAAAGAGACAAAGGAAATAATCAGAATATAAATGAGCATAAAAGGGCATAGAACAACCAGAAACAGGAAGAAAATGACCACAAAGGAACAGGAGAAATGACAACAGATGATAAACAAAGGGACAAAAACTGCCCACAGACACAAAAAGAGTGCAAAAGTGACATGAAAAGATAGTCATCATCATGGCTTTGGCTTCGCGAACGAAGATTCATGAAGGAGGTCCACCCCGTTTTCTCCCACAAGACCTCTCGTGGCTCATAAGTCCAATGCGAGCACGGCAGGCTCGGCTGCAGTGTCGACAGATAAAGGATTGGTCATCTGGGTCTGATGGCTGTGCTATCCGGTCTTTCCGTTGTCTCTTTACAGCTAAGTTGCTCCTACGTTCACTCTCAAAGGTTGAGGCGGCTACGTTGATGGTGTGACGCCATCCAACTCGATCCTCTGCTTGTGTTTTCCACTCGCTTGGGTTTAAACCACAGATGTTGAGAGACTTTTTGAAACAGTCCTTATATCGTTTCTACGGAGCACCCCTGTCCCGGTGACCACTCGAAAGCTCGCCGAACATGATGATCTTTGGTAGACGATGATCTTCCATTCTAGCTATATGTCCGGCCCAGCGAAGCTGTGATTTTAGAAGCATGGCTTCGATGCTGCTTACTCCTGCACGTTCCAGGACCTTGGTGTTGGTTACATAGTCCTTCCAGTGGATGTTTAGAATGGTGCGCAGGCATCGCTGATGGAAACGTTCAAGGAGACTGATGTGGCTGCGGTATGGAACCCAGGCTTCTGAACCGTAGAGAAGGGTGGTAAGAACAACTGCTTTGTACACACTGATCTTAGTGTTGGATTTGAGGTGTTTGTTTTTCCAAACTCGTTTGTACAGTCTGCCGAATGAGCTATTTGCTTTCGCAAAAGATAGTAAAGCGACACAAAATCACCACAAAGATACAAAAAACAAACACAGAACGACGAAAAAAAAAAACTACCAGAAAGAGGAAGAAAATGATGAGAAAAGTGAATGAAATGGAGACAAAAATTGAAGAAATAAGTACAAAACTCCCACAACCACACACACAATGAACACAAGATGACCACAAAGTGTAAATGGCTTCCCAAAGAGCCAGAGAAAAGAGGAACCTGTGAAGACATTAAAACCAGATGTATATTAAAACCCATTGATGTTTCTGTGTCTGTAATCTTTAAGTTCAATTTAAAAACAAACCTGTGCCTCTTCTGACCCCAAAATGAAACTTTTACAGCCTTTTGTCGCCAAAGTTTGAACTTTTTTAAGAGACATTAAACTAAAGATAAAATCATAGGTCAAATGATAAAATGGATTTAAACATTTAAACATCGATTGTGAATTAAATTTTTTATGTAGTTCTTTCAAAGCAATTAACTTTCCTTTTAAATATTTTAAATATCACATTGTCGGAGGGGTCGGCATGGCTCGGTTGGTGGAGCGGTCGTCTCCCAATCGGAAGGTTGCAGCTGTAGAGATTTCTTACCTCATAAGGATCACGAGGTAACATGTATGTGGTGCAGTCCGCCCACAGGGTACCACTTATGTTGGGTTCAGGCAGTTTGGATATCAATAATGATTAATAATTATCAAAGATAGTTTTAATTATGTTATTGAAATTTTATCTGATCTGTATCAGATACCTTGGGAGCTTCACCTGTGTAACAGGAAATGATATACTAAACAATTAATTAGGAATTTGTATTGATAATTCATTTCATTACAATTACCAGAATTAACAGTAGAGCTTGAAGGATTTTGCAGTTCTTCACACAGAAGAGTCGACATTTCATTCATCTTTGTGCTCATTAATAAAACAGCAAGTATGATTTCAAAAGTTATATTTATTTACAATGAAAACAAATAAAACACAGATTCTAACTACTTGTATACAGCTCGGTGTGTGTGCGTGTGTGTGCGTGTGTGTGTGTGTGTGAAGAGAGAGAGAGAGGTGGAGGGAGTGTGTGTGTGACGTGTGATGGGACTACAAAACAAGATGGTGGATCACAATAAACTCCAAACAGAATGGAGGTTACCAGAGAGACAGGAAGTCTGTCCTCGGTCTCCACCAGGCGCTGGAGGACAATAGAACGGAGAAGCTCGTCTTTAGCGTTGCTTCCTGTGCGTCTCTGTTAAAGGAACATTTCTAGAATGAGTTGATGTGAAGGTGATTTGTTTTGTAAAACGTCAGGAGTAGTGTTGTCACGATACCAACATTTTGGTCTCGATCCCGATACCACCATGTCCAGGGCCAGACCCTGGTGTCCAGTTTGACACCATGTTAGGGCCTTTTCCACTGCACTTCCTGTTTCGTGGTGAAACACCAAACTTTGGCCACGCCCTCAGACCTTTGGAACAATTTAAGGAAGCTTTGCTCATCAATCCCCTTTCTGTCGTCTCGCCAAATTTCGATTGAACTGGAATTTCCCACCTCGACTAGTTTGCTCTCGAAGACTCCGCCATGTTTTTCAAAATGGCCAACTTCCTGTTGAGTTTTGGGTATGTTACATATGTGGACCGAATTTCATAGCTCTAGGTGAAATGTGATCCGGGGGCTGAATTTTTTAAATTTTGCAGGTGGCGCTGTTGAGTCACATGTGTGATTCCTCCAAATTATAAAATGTTTTGCCGGGCCTGATGTTTAAGCATGTTTAAGCTCTCAAAAATGCTCTGGAATGTGCGGGAGAATAATAATAGGAAACAGGAACAGAACACTGAGTGACACAGCAGAAACAGGAAGCTCCTCCTTCCTCTCTAGCCCCGCCCCCTTTTCCATCACGGCCACATTATTCAGCCGGCGTCTCTAAAGGCTGCGGCGGATTTATGAGCCGGCTCTAAAGTCAGAGGTAGAGCAGCACATTAGGCCGATCAGCTCAGCCCGGGTGGAATTATCATGCTCACTTTACTGCGGGAGGAGGATTAATTAAAGGAAACATGGAGGTGATGCATCACCGGGGCGCACACACACACACACACACACACGCACACATACACACACTTACACACACACAGAGGGGATATGATCTCTATAACACGGAGGATTCTTCACTTTCAATGGAAAATGGTCACATGGAGTTGCAGAGCTGCTGTCTCTCTTGCTTTTAGCCTGACCTGTTTTCGTAGCAGCTGCCATTTCAGCAAAAGCTCCTTAACGTCTTTATTTTTTCCAAATGAAAAATGACAGGAAGTCTCTGAAGTCCAGAATCACGACGAAATAAAGACAAAACGTGACTCTGCCGCTTCGAACTTCTCAGATATTCACATGAACCCTGACGCGTTTCACATATAGGACTGAATGCAAGTGTATGTCCTCCTACTGAACACAATTTGAAATATTTCATAAATATAAATCAAGAAATATGTGGAAATGGGGCCATTTTTATAGTTTTCATTCAAGTTCTATCATAAATAATGGTGCATAATGATTTTAATTAGTTATATGACCTATAAAGGGTTAGTTTTCAGTCAATATATATATATATATTAATCACAATCTGAATCTCATTCTGATATATATATAGAAATATATAGGAACAGAGTAATCAGTATATAGTATATAGTAATCATATATATATATATATATATATATATATATATATATATATATATATATATATATATATTAATCAGAATCAGAATCTGAATCTCATTCTGATTCTGATATATATATATATACATATATATATAGTAATATGACATGATGTTGGTTTTCTTTCATGCAATTCCCTGAAAAAACACCATACATCATCTTTACAAGTCCGACTATGATGACCATTATTGAATTAGGTGTGTTTTATTAATAGTTTGAACATGTGTGGTCATATAATGAACTAAAATTCGGTGAACAGTCTCAGGCTACATTCACACAACAACAATTCTAAAGTGAAAACAGAAAACTGTCGTTGTGTTTTCAGTGTCTGTTTCCATGACAACGGTGCTCAGGGCAAGTGAAAACACAACTTTCTGAAAATGTCTTCAAAGCTGAAACTTTTCAAAAACTGCTTTCTCGCGCCGTCTCCGACTCCATCACCATGGAAACGGGGGAAATCACGACTTCTCCGAAACGCTGCTGCCACACGTGCGCACCACGGCTGAGGTAAATAGTTCTTCTGCACACGTGTGAGTCGATGAAAAATCAGAACAATGTTGAGTGTCACGTCTTTACCCGTCAAAATGTCTTGACATGACGGTTATAATTGGTGCTACCAAAATAAAATGGAATTGAATTGCATAAATATGCATAAAAATAGGGGTGAAAAAAAAGTTACAAATCTGCTGAGGCCACATGAAGAGCAATGATAGCAGGATCATCTATAAATGAGCTCGGCCACCAAAGTTCTCCATCTGCTTTAGTGCAAAGGAATACAATGACATGAAAATGTACTTTTCACAAAATCTGAAAATTCTGTTTTCTGCATGATCTTTTGACTTTGAATGGCTCATCTATTTGTGAAACTTGACCTGTATTATTGTTGCAGGCTTTTGTTTTGTTCGTGATCCACAGTGGTGACCAACCCAAGGACCATCATCATCACTTAAAAGGGAATAAAAAAATCCATTTCATATCATCCCGCCTCCCTGAAAAGCTTCTCCCGCTCAGCTAAGTAAGGAAAGTAGCATTAATGAGGCCGTTCCAGGTCTGAGTGAAGACGCTGGGTCTGACAGTGCTTCATGGCTCTGAGCGCACCGGCCTCCTCACTTTAATCCAATCAGCCACAGCTCCATATTTCTGCAGCCAAGCAGGAGCTCATTACACAAATTAATTCCACGGGAAGGTAACAAATGAGTCTTTATTTTATAATGCGTCATTTCAAAGTTGAGTCGAGCATCACAGCAAACACAGGAGATTTAAAACTCGGTTTGTAAAACTGAATTAAAACTTTCAGAGGCGCAATTGACTGGATGAGGTGACGCAACCTGTTGAAGTTAAACATAGAAACATTCTATATACTCGGAGTAGTTACCCTCGGAGGGGCAGCCGGGGGTATCTTTGCTTGGGGTTTCGATGAGTTGCAGCTTTCATTTATCAGTGAGCTCAGGGCAGTTTATCGTCAGGTTCCTGCTCTTCTCTCAGATTAAAGTTAAATTTCTGTTTAAATGTTGAGAATGTGATAAAGAATGTTTCACTTTCATTTTAAGTTAATTTATCTGCTTTAGTCAACGATTAAAGCCCCGTTTACACAACATTTGAAGAGAAAATGCATCAGTTTTGCATTTTTTTTTTTTTTTTAAATGTTTGCATTTCTACGTTAACGTCTTGAAAACGATGTCTGTTTACATGTAAACAGCAGAAACAGTGAAAACGATGGAGTTTTCATGTTGGGCCAGCGGTTTGTCAGGGACCGAGGACAACCCTGAAGCAGACTCGCACAACAAACTGGCGTTTGCAGGTTTTATTGAGCAATCAGGGCAGACAAGTTTACATTCGGCGTCCAGGTCTAGGCAGGGGGTTGGTACATGGCGGAATCCAAAACACAAAGAGGTCCACAAGGGGAAACACGAGGAAGAGGCTGGGGTCATGAAGACGAAACAACATGGACGATGGAGCGCAGAGACATGAAGGAGTGGGGTTTAAATACATGAGAGGGAGGGTACAGGTGAGACAAATCAGACTGATCACACACACACACACACACACACACACACACACACACACACACACACACACACACACACACACACACACACACACACACACACACACACACACACACACACACACACACACACACACACAAAGAGGAGGCGTACACAGGAAGAGCGAGTGACAGAGATGCAGGCAGACGGAAGCTTCACAATAAAACAGGAAGTGAACACAGAGTGCGAGACGCGGACTTGACAAACACACAGACACAGACCCTTACACAGTTGTTTGTTTGTTTATGTAATAAAACCACACACATGCAGAGAACAAGACCCTATAACTATTAACGATTGCGAGTATGAGGACATTCGTATGGACAGACTAAACTAAAACACTAGTTTAGGCTGACTGGTCCAAGTTGACATACTTGTTTTTTTCCAGTGATAGAATGAAATGCATTCTCAGTCTGTTTGGACCTTTTGGACACTCAAAGACCTGCTAACATACTTTTCCTGTGATGCAGACTCCCAGAAGACCCAGGCCTGTGATCTCAGATGTGGTGAAGAGGAAAAGTCCTTCATCCCGTCTAACTTCTATATGTTCAGTTAAAACAGTATGATCGATGCCTGACCTTGAACATCCCGTAAAAAGTTCAGTCGGTGGGTCTTCTGGAAACTGATTTCAAAGTTGTCTTCATTAAAGATGCTGCCTGTTCCATCCAGGAGAGTATCTGCTCTGTTTAAAGCTGCTGCTCTTTCCTTTGTGTTTGATTATGCACTCAATAATACCTCCAACCTTTTTCAGAAAACTTATGAGACACAAAAGATTCAAATCAAAATTGGGAGTAAAAGAAATATACCAAGATTGTTCTGTTGCTTCTGAGAACTTCTGGCCTTCTGGAGATTGATATGACAACTACCTCGAGTCAATTTAGAGGGAAATGTGAAAGAAAACAGCTTTTGGAAACAGCTCTTCATTCACTTGTGTTTCCTGACAGAAAAAGCTCCAGTGTTGAATTTGAGCAGAAAAATGTGCCGGAGGGAGGAAAGTGGCTTAGCTGAAACATGAAGAGTTTCCTGTCAGGCTCTTCAGATTTCGGCTGTAATAAGATACCAGGATAAATGTCAGCATAGATTAACTGGTCTCGCTTCCATATCTTGATTCAGTGCCTGGTGGAGGTGTGTACCCTCGGTGGGCAGGAGGTAAAACCCTCCAGCAGCAGGAGGGCCAGCCTTCATGAAATACTGGAAACCTGAGCGCAGACGCAACCACAAGTTTCTGGGAGGATTTTTTACTCCGACTCTGAACAACACACCTAAAAGATCCGTCACTTTAAACTTAAAGCTCTCCGGGTCTTTTTTTTTTTTTGTCGATTCATCATGGTGTTTCCTTCCGTCAGAACTTCAAGGGAGTGTGGTTTGTTTTGCTTCACTGAAACCTGGCTCACTGCCAGCATCGCGGACGCTATCGTTGAAACTCCCCGGCTATGCCACAGTCCGAGCCGACAGAGACAATAAAGCCTGCGGGAACCGGAAGGGAGGAGGACTCTCAGGTGGAGAAGGAACTCAGAGTCCAGTTCAGACAGGCAAAGGAGCAGTACAGTAAGAAGCTGGAGCAGAAGCTGCTGATCAACAACGTGAAGGAGGTGTGGGACGGGATGAAGACTATCACTGGATCCAGTTCGAGGAGGGGAGTCACCATGGAAGTAGGAGAGGACAAACCTGCTGAACAACTTCTTGAACAGGTTTGACCTTCCCCATTCACTCTCTCACCAGACCACTGCACCCCCCCCCCCCCCCCCCCCCCCCCCCTCCCCCGGTGAGTCCCCGTGACTGCTGAAGGCCTGTGAGATGGAGCAGGGAGATCCTCTACAACGCATCTTCAGCCGGAGCCTGGAGCAGTGGGGGGGACCCCCCAGCTGTGGAAAACCTCCTGCATCGTCCCAGTCCCAAAGAAACCACCACCTGAAGAGCTGAACCACTACAGACCGGTTGCCCTGATGTCACACGTGATGAAGACCATGGAGCGGCTGCTGCTACACCATCTGAGACCACAGGCCCGTCATGCCGCTGACCCTCTGCAGTTTGCGTACCAGGAGACGGTGGGAGTGGAGGACGCCATCGATCCCTCTCCCACCTCCACAGAGGCTGTGAGAATCACATTCTTGGACTTCTCCAGCGCCTTCAACACCACTCAGCCCCCACTTCTGGGACACAAACTAACGGAGATGGGGGTGGACACACACCTGGTGGCATGGATAACGGACTATCTGACAGGCAGACCCCAGTATGTTGGACTTTGGGGACTGCAGGTCCGACACCGTGGTCAGCGGCACCGGAGCGCCACAGGGGACTGTGCTGTCTCCGGTCCTGTTCACCCTTTACACAAGAAGAAGGACGCCACACGTCTGGACAAGATAGTGAGGAAGGCAGGATCTGTGGTGAGGAAGGCAGGATCTGTGGTGGACACAGAACTGGACAGTCTGACATCTGTGTCTGAACGACGGGCGCTGGACAGGCCCCTGTCAATCATGGACAACCCACTGCGTCCACTGTCCAGCACCATGTCCAGGCAAAGGAGCAGCTTCAGTGACCGGTCGCTGTCGCTGTCCTGCTCCACTGACTGAGGAAATCTTTCCTCCCTGAAGCCATGAGGCCGTTCAACTCCTCCATGGGAGTTTTAAGTTAAAAAACTGTGGACAAGGGTACTAGAGGGGACCCTAGTACCCATGGGTACCAGACCCTATTGTATGTAAAGCTTTTGTTTTCTTAATTCCTGTGAAAACCAGTTCTGTTGATTCTGCTGAAACTGTGAATTTCCCCACGTGGATGAATAAAGTATCTATCTATCCATCTATCTATCTATCTATCTATCTATCTATCTATCTATCTATCTATCCATCCATCCATCCATCCATCCATCCATCCATCCATCCATCCATCCATCCATCCATCCATCCATCCATCCATCCATCCATCCATCCATCTATCTATCTATCTATCTATCTATCTATCTATCTATCTTTACTTGGAAGCTCCAAAGTTGTTTACACGTTTCGCCCTTTTATGAAGTAAAACCTGAATGTGTGTGTGCAGCTTCCTGAACCAGACTGAAGGTTGAGCTCATATCTTGTCTTGTAACGCACCAAGTGATACGCTACAGTCCTGATTAATGTGTCAACTCAGTCTCGTTTCTTCGTCTACAAATTAATCACCACAAGGACTTTCATTTTCATGGTTACGGTAAGAAAGATTGTCATCGAGAGGGCATGTGGCCCGCCACATCATGCTATAGGACCGGCACACGATTGTCTTTAAAATGAATAAGATAAACTACATTGAAGATAAACTACATTTCCAGCAATGTATGTCGATCGTTACCCACGAACTGACGGCTTCCTGCCCCTAGATGGCAGTGTATAAACATCAATGCAAATTTAAACAATCACAATTGAGAAATACAAACGATCTCAAAATGTCCAGGAAGAGAAGAACTGATGCAGAGGAAGGCTGTTCCATGAACGATGGGAAGGCGAATACATGCTTGTGCTTCAAGCAGGAAAACCGGAATAGTGCACCGTGACTTTTGTTAACGATTCAGCAAACAGGTTCTGCAAAAAACCTGAAAGAAATGCAGATAATTTGCGCGTCAGAGATGGGAGCGTCGGCGCACATACCTAAAAAGTACATTTTAATGTGCAGAAAAAATTGTGAATAGTGCGCTATGGTTTTTGTTAACCATTCAGCAAATTTGTGGACAAATTGGCAAAGCGGATGGGTTTTTGATGAAAAACACAAAAAGGAGGGAAGGTGAGTCGGCAGCAAACTGCGAGCACACGCACCATAGCTTCTGAAATTTGGTCCATCCATCCGTTCTTCTTCTGTCCTGCTTATCCGGTTCAGGGTGGCGGCGCTGGTTGATCCCGGCCTGCCGCGGGTGACGGCAGGTCGGCGGTCCGACACAGGAGACACGTGGAGACAGACAAACCAACTGACCACGTATGCGTGTCGGTGGACTTTGGGAGGAAACCGGCGTACCGGGAGGAAACACACACACACACACACACACACAGACATGAAGCCACTTCACCATCATTTCCTCTTTATTTAACATAAATCACCGACTCAAACCCTACAGCAACATCCACAGCTGCATCGTCCTCCACCTGTCCCCGCTGTGTTCAGGTGGCTGATGTGAGTCCGATGCCCTGCCTCCACCTCTCTGCCACGTCATGTTACAAAGCCTCCGCCTTAAGGGGCTCGTCCATATCCATAGTTTCTAGCTCTTCCACTGCATCAAATCTATGCAACAACTTCAGACCAAACCAATGATGTCGAGTTTTATAAATGTTTTTCAAACAATTTGGAATTACTGCTTATTTTTCCAAAGACACAAAATATTGAATTTTTCAAAACAATTGGTGAAAATAGATTATTTTGGGTGTGGGTTAAGTTGTTACAGCCTTGATCAAGTCAAAAATGTATTTAAAAGATATTGACTTCAACTCATTGTCAACTAAAACTTCCCACGGTGATCTACTAAACCTCTTTGACTGTGTAACTAAAGTTAATAAACATACGTTTTTGTTTCTGTTCTTGAAGTTTTCAACTCTTGATTCCATTTTTGTGCATCGCTGCACAAAACCTGCACTTTTAACCATCACGTTCACTGAAATAATTACACTTTCCCATTTCTCAGTTTCTCCCACATGAGCTTCATGTATGAAACGTTCCCTCTGCTGCGGAATAGATCACACCAATAACAGAGGGAAATGTTACTCACAGTACTTCAGTACAGTAAGTAATACATTTCAGAATGCATTTCACACTTCTGTGGTTGTGTTTGTCGGAGTAATCGGTTATTGGTGTAATCATCTCGCCCACATCAAACTCTCGTCAAACCGAATCTCCATGTTGGTTCGAACAGGATTCACACAATTGACTCCATTCAGTGTTTTTATAGACGAGGTTTGGATGATTATGCTTCAGGCCGAGAGCTGAATGTGGTCAATGACACGAAGCTGATGACTGTGAGGCCGTCTGCATAAAGCACACACACAATAATACACACACACACACACACAGTCAGAGTACGTAATTACACTTTTATACCTCGTTTTCAAGCCCGTTGTTCATCGGTTCTGGTTTATTATCACCTGAGTTGTTAAAGTCTCACGACGAACCAGGACTCAACAAATGAGGCTCGTTTCCCGTCGGCACGACAACAACACAAGTGAAACGTTTTACAGTGACAGGCCAACATTTTGAAAACGACGCACATTTATATGGAAACGACAGAAACGCAAAAAATTCTGTAGTTATTCTGCAAGGCCACAAGTAGGCGCTGTTGGTTGTTTTGTAATGAAACCACACACACACATGCAGCAGAGAACAATCCGCTCTAAACATGAACAAAGGGACAAACCAACATTCTGGTGGACGGACCACCAAGTTGAATTGTTATTAAAGTGACTGTCAAAATAAAACTACCAAGTTGGATTGTTATTACGGTGACTGTCAAAATAAAACTACCAAGTTAGATTGTTATTACGGTGACTGTCAAAATAAAACTACCAAGTTGGATTGTTATTACAGTGACTGTCAAAATAAAACTACCAAGTTAGATTGTTATTACGGTGACTGTCAAAATAAAACTACCAAGTTGGATTGTTATTACGGTGACTGTCGAAATAAAACTACCAATTTCAGAAGAATATGGACTGGGAGTCATGCCACTCTGGAGGAATCGTCCAGCTACTGAGCATGTGCAGAAGAACTGTTCACTACAGCGTTTCCACCTTCGACATGGAGGCGGAGCCTAAGCATTTTTTTTAAAAAGTTGCGTTTTCACCCCATTTCCAGGAAGATGTTTTCAAAAAATCCCACCTTGAGAGCCATTTCCAAAAAGTTTGGCTCTGAATCCTGTAAAGGTACACCCAAAGCACTACAGAAGTTTTTCATTTTCACTTTAATGATGTGAACAGGAGTCCTGCAAGGACGGTTCTCGGCCCACTGCTTTTCACCCGGCTGACATAAAACTGTGTATGTGACTGTTTGGGGTCTCATCTTTGGTTTGAGACGTCAGGAGGTTGCCAGGTCTGTTGTTTTCCAGTAAAATTTGGCCACTTTTTAAGTGTCGATTATTTTTTTTTTGTCCATGGGTTGGAGTTTTGCAAACAATATGAATAAAATCTTTGAATAAACATTGCAATTCACCTCATTCATGAGGATGATGTTGTTACCCTGAGCAACACACTACTGCTAATTCAAAAAATGACTTTAGTTTGATGTTGTTTGATCTATAAATTGACCAAAACAAGAAAGAAATATCACACATTTATATAAACAGACAAAAGTGATTGGACTGACAACAAGTGGACAGCCCCACTTATATACAGGGTGTAATCAAAATAAGTTTGCTAAAAGAATTGTTTGAGGAAAATTCTTTCGACGAGTAGGCAGAGTACCCAGTTTCATATGGATGCAGTTTATTTTGACGTCTGGCATTGAGGCGGTTCTGAGTGTCTCTTTGGCTTATTTTGTGGGAACATTCATTCTAATCTGCCAACAAAGTGCAAAGTGCTGCTTTCCAGAGAAACGTCGACACGTTTTTCTACACATGAGGTGATATCATTAACAAATGCCAGAAATGTGTACTGGATGCTTTATATTTTCCTTAGAATTTGTCATATAATTGCCGTTGCTTGTATTTAATTAATGTAATTTGTATTCAGTATTGTGCACTTAAAATAAGACTTTATATTTACTGTGCAATACTTTAACACTCAACACTCTGCACTTTAATCAGCTCTTTGATATCTAATTTTAGCATTTATCACTAGTGAACTACGACCCTTGGTCTGTATGTATTTATGATCGCCTGTACTGTTTCATTGTTTTGGCTCTTTTTTCTTTTTTCTTTTCTGTCCTATCGGTTTTCAAGGAGCGATTTCTCTCTGTAATTACTCCTCCTGCTCATTCTGGCCATGAAGGCAAACTCTTCTTGTTACTGTTGTTTTATTGATTTTATTATCTTATGTTGTGGACACCAGCCTGCCAAAGGGACTGAAGATGGAAATTAGCCGGCTATAATCTTGCATATTTACATGTGTATGCTCATTAATATGTGTCGTCCCTGTTTTAAATAAATAAACTCAAACTCAAAGCCTGAGAATCTGGATTTGTGGCCTTGGTGGTAGAGAGATAATATTTTGTTGTCTAACTGATTTTCATATCCAGAAGGGGATGAATAGTTTGAATATATAAAAGTTCTAAGGTATATTTAGGTACATTTTAGTTTCCTATTAAAAAACAAGAAGTAAAGTAAATATATTTGGTATCCGTTATTGTTGGAATCTGTCTTTTTGTATTTAGATTAGCTGAGATTGTTAAAATTCAGTATTAAAGATGATTTAGTATTTGTAATTGAGCGTATTTCCCATAACTGGATGTATGTTGTAATAACTGAATCAGATACGAGTCTGTCAGAAGCTCCTGTGTGTCATCAGTCTGAAGGTCTGACCACAGCTCGTGTTAACCAGCAGGAGTTCTATAAATCCATCAGTGATACTGACAGATCGCTCCGCCGCCGCCGCCGCCGCCGCCGCCGCCGCCTCCTGGAGCTGGAAACATCAGCTCCCAGCAGTCAGATAACAGTCGCCGTCGTCTCAGCAGCGGCGGTGGCAGCAGAAATAGCAGAGCCATTATCCCGCTGCGTGTTATCGGGGACGGATGAGGAGGCAGGATATCAGCTCCTAATCTCCCCCCGCCACCGACTTTCGCTCAGGCTGCCCGCCGCCGCCGCCGCACCGGCGGGAAGAAGCTCCAGCAAAATGGATTCTGGACCGCCGCTGCCAAAACAGTGTCGCTCCTTCTTTGGCTCGTCCTGAACAGAAGTTCAGAGACAAATGAAACACAGACAAGAGAGAAAGGAGAGAAACTCTGCAGCAATAACAGACAATCAGTCAGACTTTTACTTTTACTGAAAGCAAAGAGAGGCAATCGATAGATTAGTCAGATGTAATTAAATCAAAACTGTAATCCTGGAGGGGACCACCTTCAGTCACACATGAACTCACAGGGTGAGCACTGTTGACTATAGTCTGTACTCTCTTCTGTACTGTGTACTCCCTCTCCTCGCCTGTACTTTATAATATAGTCGGTGATTTTACTCAACAACTGCCCTACTGAGGTGCACTTATGAAGAATGAAAAGTTTGTGATTAAAGAAGTGAAGTTGTTTGCAGAATAGCAATTAAAAAATAAATTGTCATTTCATTGATAGCATTCAAAAATTCTGATTATTTTCTCTTTTCGTAACACAACAAAGATTGTTCTAAGTATCTGAGTAGTATTTGGATCAGCAACACCAGTGTAGACTTTTGTTGACTGTAGAAGTGACACAGAATCTGGGATACCGTTCAACCCTACTGAGAACGTTGCCATGATGACGCTGGATTTGTGTAGAAGAGGGAAATAAAGCTTCTCTCCAGAGCAAATGGATGTTTACGAGGTGAGTAGAGTGAAATCAACCACTTGGATGAAACTCTGAGTGCGACTGCCATGAAACAAATAGACTGTACATGTTCGAAAGCTCAGCTGAAACAAATACTGTTAGAGCACGTTTAATGTAAAGCTCAATAGTGTATTATAAACGGCCACACTTGAGCTACGAGTGTAAAGGAGCACTGAGTCAGACAATTTTCAGAGGAAAGACTTCCAACAACCAACAAACACAGTTTCCGCTGCTGGCAAAACCTTAGTGTGACTATCAAGGTCCGTCCCTGCTGAGAGCCACCTGTCTCTTCCTGCAGCCTTAGAATAATAAGAAAACTCAGCATCATTGACTTAATGGCTTGAATTTGGCTGGTCAATGGTGCAGACACACCCTGGAATGCACCACTGACGCCCCTGAACACGGCACAGAGTAAAAACCAGCACGCACAGATGCACACAAGTGCATTTACTATCAAAGTTATTTAATGAGCATCAGTGCTGGAGGTGTGCGTGTGTGTGTGTGGGGGGGGGTTACTGTGTGTGTCTGAGATTTACTGACACCTTCCCCGTGTTTCCCACAAGATTATGAAAGACAAGGGAAAGAAGGCGATTCCTGGCTTGTCATATAACGGCAGGAGGTGGTGTAGTGTTGAGCGCTCTAACTACGGAAGAGTATCTGGGCCACTGAAGAAACAAACAATTCGGAGGCTAACAAAAAAAACAAAAACTTTTATGCACTCCAGAAAAAGTCGAAAATCAAAGTCGAGATTTTAAAATTTTTTACTGTGGAAATTTAATTTTTTTACAAAGTCCGTCCATCCAGATGCCAGCGCGTGTGACTGCTTCTACAAAATGCATCGCAGGCAGTTTAATGAAGAGGTGAAAAGATGCTTCAGGACAGAATGGAGCTCATAAACACAGTCAGTCATCAGTATCAGGACCAGAACAGACGGAGCAGCCTGCTGCCTGGTTCTGTCATAGAAGTTCGTCGAGTACGAAGGACAAAGACACGGATCCCGGGCTGCTTATTTAAATGTGTTCTTATTAATTAAGGAAATCCTGTGTAAAATCACACGTCCATAAGCAGTAAGCAACCCGATATAGTCAGAATTAAGTGATTTAATGTGAATTCACATCTACGGGCAAATGATGAGGGATGGACAGACGTCTCTCCGTGAAAAAAAACAATCTCGACTTTGATTTTCAACTTTTTCTGAAGTGCACAAGGTTATTTTTGTTTTTTTAGAAAAAAAATTTCCCTTCAATGACCCTAATACTCTTCAGTACTCTAACCTCACCGCCACAGGGTCAGAAAAGTTTCATGTTTACACTGTGACGTCGTGAAAATGATGTCTGTTGACACAGCAATGGCAGAAATGCTGGAAAATTATCATGTCGGGCCACCAGTTAGGCCACATATTAGTGGACAGTCAATGAAGTTGGATTATCATTCAAGGTGATTTTCAACTCTAAAACTACCAAGTCCCAGGAGAATATGGACTGGGCGTCATTGTCCATCGACTGAGCATGTGCAGAGGAACTATTCACCACGGCCGTGCGGCGTGGTGCAGAAGCAGCGTTTATGTGATCTACAAGGTGAAAGGCCCGGAACGTTTCCAAAAAGTTGTGTTTTCGGTGACTCTGTCAGAGGATGCAAAACGCAGCGAAAGCTTTGCGTTTCCACTTGAAGACACTGTCGTGTAAACGGGCCGAGACTCTGTGACCCCGGGTACGGAGACACTGCAGATGGACTGACCGTCACTAATGTGTTTAGCTGTTTTTTTTTAACCTAAATCATCTTCATCAAAAGGCTGAAAATATTATTAAGAATTTAAAAAAAAAACCAAACATCTATGTTCGGGGTGAAACTGAATACCATGTCTCGTCATACAGGAGAAATTAGATTTGTTCACAAGTAAGAAAAAATTGCAATTTCTGTTTGTGTACGCTGATGGGAGATCATGAGAAATCTGAAATTGCGTCTGCAGATTGCCATGTTTATTTCTTTCCATTATTCCCAAGTCCTGGCATATTAAAACAGACAGTAATTGATATCAAACATTGGTGGGACTCCATTAAAACCCAGTAATCTAATTCATTATTTCAATTCAATTGTATTTATGTAGCGTCAAATGCAACAGAGTCCCTTTTGGCAGAATGACAGCGAAAACCCAACAATTCAAAATGAGCAAGCAGACGAGACGGAGGAAAGGAAGAACCAGGAAGAACCAGGAAGAAACAGGAAGAACCAGGAAGAACCAGGAAGAACCAGGAAGAACCAGGAAGAAACCGGCAGAAGCAGACTCAGAGCAGTACAGACAGGATTCAAACTCCGGGGCTTACTCACCATAGAATTGCAATTATTGGCATCAGAGTAAGTAACTTTTAATATTTTAACATTTACCATCGGTGTTGTTGGCACGCATGGAGTTCCATAATGTGCCAGGTACAAATGAGATGGATGAGTCTCATTGGCAGGTTCACCTCAGCTTGAAAACGACAAAAACACACAAAAAATAAACCCTCCACAAAAGCCTAAAGTTCCTGTGAGAGAGAAGAAAGAAATCCTCCAGAGGTTCATAAAAATGTCAGGGAGGAGGAGACGCGGGAGGTGACGATAACCAACAATGACACAGATGGCGGAAGGTTTCTGACCTTTGAACGCTTCAGAGAACTTTAAGAAGGGGAAGCGTGAGACTCCTCGGAAAGGGTGACGTCTGCTGACACCCAGGAACCTGTGAACGTTTCAGAGGGTTTTGTGAGCGTGGCGCCCGAGGGGAGCTGCCACGCATTAGCATAACACATGGAAATCTGTCCTCCGCCGCACAGAGGCTGCCGCTGTTCTCTCACAGCCTCACCGGTCGCTCGTGACGCGGTCTGGGTCAGGACATACTGCACCCGACATGCTGGTATTAAACTGTTGTAATACACTGTCGTTAATGAACTGTCGTTAATAAACTGTCGGTAATAAACTGTTGTAATAAACTGTCGTTAATGAACTGTCGTTAATAAACTGTCGTAAATAAACTGTCGGTAATAAACTGTTGTAATAAACTGTTGTAATAAACTGTCGTTAATGAACTGTCGTTAATAAACTGTCGTAAATAAACTGTCGGTAATAAACTGTTGTAATAAACTGTTGTAATAAACTGTCGTTAATGAACTGCCGTTAATAAACTGTCTGTAATAAACTGTTGTTAATAAACTGTCGGTAATAAACTGTTGTAATAAACTGTTGTAATAAACTGTCGTTAATAAACTGTCGTTAATAAACTGTCGTTAATGAACTGTTGTTAATGAACTATCGTTAATAAACTGTTGTTAATAAACTGTCGGTAATAAACTGTTGTAATAAACTGTTGTAATAAACTGTTGTTAATAAACTGTTGTTAATAAACTGTTGTTAATGAACTGTCGTGAATAAACTGTCGTTAATAAACTGTCATTGATAAACTGTTGTTAATAAACTGTCGTTAATAAAGTGTGCGATGTTACGGCCACCGATAAGAAATACGGCCAAAGAGTTCAAAGATTTCATGAACAAGTTTATTTATATATGTTGGAAAATTTCTCACAAACTCCTGTAACAGCAACTAGTGAGAATATCTGAAGGCTGTCAACAGTAACCATGGAAACCAGTAGGTCCAAAACCATTCAACCATGCTTCTTTATTGTTCACGTGACGTCACAAAGCAGATTTTCACTTTAAATGCACTGTGACTTATCTGTCAGAGGAGAGATCAGATTGGACACTGCCAGCATCAATCAGATCAAATGCGCTTTCCAAAAGGCATCAACCCACGATAATTTCACAATCTAATAGTTAATCAATGTAATGGACACGCCAGGTCTACAACATGTCAGTGCAACTAATATCTGCTAAGAAAAGACCAAGCAAACTGAGGGCAGACTGGAGGCTTCACACACCACAGAAACACAACTCATTCTCTGTTGACATGTCAACATTTTGAATTTTCAAGTGAAAAAAGGAAAACTTTCCTTGCGTTTTGGGCGTCCGTTTACAGAACCACAGAAAATGGATGGATTCCAAGATGGATCTTTTTGAAAACACTCCGACTCCATCTGTAGAAATGGGAAAAATGCTGCTTGTTCTTCTGCACATGCTCAGTAGAGACAATAGGGACAAAGTTTCCTCTGTGGTGTGACTCTCAGTCCATATTCTCCTGGGACTTGATAGTTTTACTTTGACAGTCGCCGTAATAACGATCCAACTTGGTCGTCTGTCTGTTCTCACCATCGTTAATCCTAAAGGTCCCATATTAAGCGATTTTTCGACAGTTTCAAATCGGTGTCAGAGGTCCAATAACATTGTATTCAAAGTGTATATTCACAAATCCTGCCAAGGTCTAAAAGTCCCTCCAGTGAAGTCTACTGAGAACAGGCTGTTTCAATGAGCTGTGTCTGGCTTTGCTGGTGGAACCATGTGGTTCGTAGAAATGCTGTTGTTCAACAATACCAGCGTTTGCAAGGAGAAAAAATGGTTTAGTTGAATCGTAGAGCTCATCTAACCGTGGGAGGGTCAAAGTGAGTATGCATTTTGGAAAAGTTCCACCCTGGGAGTCCTTTTCAAAAAGTTGTATTCTCAGTGGCTCCAAGCAGCATTGTCATGGTGGTTCAGTTGAAGAATCTTTTTAAAATGAGTGATTAACATGTTCTAAATTGATATTAGAGTAGCACCACTATTTTTGGTCAAAGAATGCTAGTTTTTACATGGTTTATGTGTTTTACAATTTCCAAGTGAAAACAGCAACGCTTGACTTACTTCTAAAGTAACTAAGTACTCATTTTCCATTAAATATCATGGGAATCATCCTTTTTTTTCAATAAGTAACTTGTAATGAAGTATAAATTTTCTTTAACATGTAGAAATGTACAGTTTTGTACTATTGTTTTAGATGTTATCATTCACAAGACACAAATATATTCTTTTTACTCCAGAGATTAAAATCTGTCAAAAAGAGTTGAAACCTTTTCAGCCTGTGACTTCTCTTCACACCTCTTAACCTTTGGACCGCTTGCACTTCAAGTAGAGAGTGAGCTTCTGTTCAGCAGAGTGAAGATTGGAAAGGTGAGTTCACACTTGTCAGATTACGATCAATTCAGGTGCAACAAAAAATGTTCATACGTTCTACAAGTGAAAGTGTGAAAGATGCCATCCGAACGCATAAAACTCTCACCAACACCACATTGTCGAGCTTTTGTGTGAAGACACGGTTGCAGTGGCGTTTCTAGATGTAAATATTTGGTGGGGCAAGATTTAGAAAAAATAATAATAATAATTATAAGAAAAAAAGAAAGTCAAAGACAGGAATCGTACCAGGACAAGTTCAACCACCAGTAAATCTGCACATTGAATAGATTCTTAGAAACTGTTGGTCACTTGTCACTCATTTTACCAGTCGTTATCTTCTGTTCCTCTGCTAAAGTAAAAGTTTTAAACTGGTATTCGTGAAAAATCAACCTAATTAATTTAGATTCTTAACTGTTTGTTAGCTTTAGCTGCTAACAAGATGGTATCTGTGAGACTCGCTCCGGTTCTGTGAAGCTCCGCCTCAATCAGCTCCAGCCAATCAGCTTTGAGCATCTAAATGACGTTGTAAGTGGAGCTTCAGGCTTCAAGCTCCACGAGGCATCAAAATCACGTGATCTGAATGATCGGAGCCACAGCCTGAGCATGCGCACTTTTACTTTACTGCATCCAATACACACTGCATGGTGAGGGAGGGGCGAGCTACACTAATGCACCATCAGTGTGGATCAGGAGGAAACACCACCTGGAACCATCAAGAGGAGACCACTAACCAGGGAGTACAGTCCTCACACAGGAACTATGTGCTGTCCAAGAGGAAGTTTTATTCAGATACAAGAAAATATTGTAGATAATCTTAAAGAATTAATAGCATACTTTGCATGCAGTCCTTTCTGATGACACCAGGTGGAGCTCAGCACCACCTGCCCCTAATGACCAGTCGCCCCTGCACTGTTGTACAGCTCAATGGAAGAATGAACCTGGAGTTAATATGCGTTTCGGTTATACGGTCACATGCGGTGAGCTCCAACACAAACTGTTTACATTTGTCTGCATTATGCGTTTCAGGCTTCCCACTCCTGCTAAATGACCCGGTGCACAGATATGAGTCATCCAGCTTGTGCTGGACGGATCCTCTATAAGACTCCGTGTCCTGCAGACTTCCACTTCGGACGTTCAAAAGTTCCTTTGGAATAGGTGGAAAGACTGGAAAGACTTTAGAAGTCAGACCAGTGCATCTCCTGAATGACAACATGTATATATTACGTACTTTCCTGTGACGCCACAGTCCCAGGACACATTCCAGATGCATGTTGTTCACACTACAAGGCCTGAGTGGTCAGATGCTCTCTGGCCACATCAGGATGTGGGTTTTTTTTAGCCTTTATTTTGCCAGGAGAACACATTGAGATCTCTTTTACAAGTGTGTCCTGGAGAGCTGGGGGGGGGGGGGGGGGGTCTTCTTTTTTGGGACTGTGGGGGAAACCGGAGTACCCGGAGGAAACCCACACACAGACGGGGAGAACATGCAAACTCCACACAGCAGTGAGGCGAGAGCGCTATCCACTGCACCACCGTGAAAGTGCTTTGGTGCCTGAGCAACACTGGTGGTCAATCTTGATCAAATCAGCTGAAACGCTTGTGAACTCCAGGTCTGACCAGGACCTAAGACACCAAACAAAAGGAGTGACAGATGACTGAAGGGTTTTTGTATTGTACCCATTATAATCTATTTGCTCTTCTGAGCTTTTGAAAGTTCTAACATGATAATAAAACCTGCTTTTTAAAAAGTTGAGTTCACATCATTTACATTGAAAAAAGAAAATAGTTGGACCAGCTTGATTAAATTGCTTCAACTGGTAACAGCTAACTGAATCAAGTTCTTTCAACTAAATCTAATTCATTCACTAAAGTTTGAACTTAATCTAATTCATTAACTTGATTCATTTAGGCGTTACCAATTGAAGCGATTCAATCAAGTTGGTCCAACTATTTCCAACTCTTTTCTTTTTTCAGTGTCGTATCCAAAGTCAATCGAACCAGAATTTCATCTTTCCACTTTTACCAACAAGTGTGGAACTTGTTAGAATCCAATGGCATCTCCAGTCGGCTGCACCGGTCAAATAGTGCCACAATAAACCAAATCAGCCTGGCTTTGAGGCTAATGCTAGTTCGTTAGCTTCAGTGGCAGCATCACTGAAATCTCAGCTCGGGTCTCAGTGTGGTGTCAGTTACTTGTAAGAAATGTTAAAAGATAAATGAATAATCAATGTTTCCTTTGGGATTTTTACAATTTTCTTGGCGGTTTGGAGCCTCTTGCGGCCCGGTTTTGGCCCACTGGCCTTTTGTTGGACACCCCTGCTTTATGCATTGTGTCTGATTACTTTGTGTGCAAAGACAGTTTCTCACTTCACCTGTCAGTGGTCTTCATGTTGTGTGAGCAGTCAGAGGCTTCTGCCCGGTTCACACGGCAGGATAATGAGGCCCATTTTGGCCCCGATTCTCCTTTCCAACAATCTTAAGGACACTCAGATCATCATAAGATAATCTTATCAGATAATCCTGCAGTGTGTGGTGTGTTAAGACTGCTCTCGTCTGCCCGGGAGGATGTCGGGACCGCTCCCATCTCAAACCGGGGATATTCAACATGTTGGATTGTTTTGGCCCGAGTTCTCATGGTGTGTGGTGTCCCCCGAGGGGAAACCGAGCACGAACCTGTTGACTGTGACGCGTAGCCAATCAGAAAGCGAGGTGACGTAGCGGCGAGGAAACGCCGGACCGGACCGACAACCATGCTCCCGTTGTCTCCACTCCCTTCTTCTTATTTGATTTCTTTACGGCGGATGGCTACTCCACTCCTTTGACCAACGTCTCTTCTTTTTAAAATGTGTTTTTTTCGGATAAATACACAATATAAACGATCACCAATACATCCATTTCGTCCGCCATGTTTGTTGACGTCTGGAATCATCTCGAGAGGTTTTGCGAGATTTCCCGTCTGATCTGAGGATGTTCACGAGTGAAATCGGTTTGTGTGTGTTGATGTTGCCGTGTGGCTGCACACCACACACTGTACCACCAAAACTGTTAAACCTGGGATTATTTACCGCCGTGTGTGTGTGTGGTCTGTTAGGTTTGGGAAGTCTGCAGACATTTTTAAAACCCTGCCGTGTGAACCAGGCATTAAACACAGACAACCAGCAGGAGGCGGCACCGAGATTCAAAACTAAAGTTTTATTTAACTTAAAGTTCACGGAGTCGGACCGAGGACTTGAGTTCACAGTTGAGTGTCACGAAGATCCGAGTTATTCTTCGACAGAATCCAAGGAGTCGAGTTGAACCCGGGCCAAGTGCTGAGTCAGCTGTAACTTACTGAGTCGAGACGATCCAAGTTAGGTGCAGAATTAATTGATCCTCTGATCCACAGAGTTGAGGACAGAGAGGATTGTTTCTTCCAGGAGTTGGTTTACTGGCGGCCGGTCAGACGTGCAGCAGAGCAGAGCAGCTTCCAGCTGGCTGGAGCGGATTGAGTCACAGAACCAGTCCAGGGATACAGAGAGGCTGAATCGAGAGCTGATGAGAGCCGGGTTGACCTCATCGTCCAACTCCAGACGGAGTGAAGCACAACCTGAAGAACCAACCATGAGTAACAACAGTAACTGTCGGAGTTTTACAGTCCAGCGTTGAGTGAAGGCTGAA